>NC_064866.1:10569015-10944015 GCF_024139225.1 Suncus etruscus | reverse complement strand
GGTTTTGGTTTCTTCTCTCATTATTTTCATATTTATCAGAATCCTCTTGTACTTTAAAATGAATAAAATTTCCTATCTTGATTAGGAGGTAAGAGGGAAAGATATTATGGGCTTGGGGCCGGAGAGATAGCATGGAGGTAAGGCGTTTACCTTTCATGCAGAAGGTCATTGGTTCAAATCCCGGCGTTCCATATGGTCCCCCGTGCCTGCCAGGAGCGATTTCTGAGCACGGAGCCAGGAAAAACCCCTGAGCACTGCTGGGTGTGACCCAAAAAAACCACACACACACACACACACACACACACACACACACACACACAAAGATATTATGGGCTTAAAGATTTTTGAATATCTAAAATGTTTAACCCAGGGTAGTTATTATTTTTTATCAAGATCAAACTGTCTCATATTTGACCAAAGGGACTCCAGGTTAAGTTAAGTTGGCTCCTCCTTCGATGTGGCTCCAGAGAGGTGTGTGTGTGTGTGTGTGTGTGTGTGTGTGTGTGTGTGTGTGTGTGTGTGTGTGTGTGTGTGTGTGTGTGATATGACCTTATGGTTTCTATAATGTCCTTGCTTTCAGGTATAACAAGATACTTCAGGTTTGTCTAGCTCCAGGAGTCCTGATTCCTTTTAGTGGAAAAGGTTATTTAGAAATTATAATCTTGGCTTTAGTGATGCTCAATGTTCATAAACCCTGGACAAGGAGTTCTCATCTTCCATCTAAAGTTCTTCCCTATTATCCACATATTTTATTTATGTGGTGTTGCATTTGTCATAATTGATGCATGACCAAAATCTCTACTTTATTCATACAAATTAATTTTTACTTGCTGCCTTTATTGGTGCTTATATCCCATACGGGATCCATTATATTAGGATACCAGAGAATTTGGGGTTCCCTTAACTCTTTTGTTGTGTGAGATGACTTGTAGAGTTTGAGGAATGCTGGTTGGGGGGTTCTGTAGCATGTCTCTCGGTCAGAATTTGCCTGATACTCTTTCTCATAATGAGACTAGAATGATGTGATTTGGGAGAAAGACCACAGAAGTAAAGGATCGTATTCATCACATCTTAGCAAGGACACATACTTTCTACATGGTTTATCACTCAGGTAAAAGTCCTGTTTTCAGGATTTTATTCTGTGAATAAATGACTATTTCTACCCCTTTTGTACCCCTTGTAGGAAAGTCACCCAGCGTTTAGCCCACATCAAGGGGTGAATAGTTCTTTCCTATCTCCTTGGAGATAGATAGCTTTGTAAATTATTTGGAATTTATTACTATAGGAGATTTGACATGATACAAATATCTGAAGTATGTGTTCACTCCCTCCCCCCCCCCTAAAATTGGTCTAGTTTTTGCCACTGGAAACTTTCCATGTAGCTTTTGTGACCTTTGGGAGTGCCCCACTTTCTTACTTCTGGTCACTGCAAAGTAACCAAAAAGCAAATCACTTCCTTACTTTTTGTCACTGCTAAGATGCTCCAATATTTACTTTTCTTTCAGTCCTAGAATCAGTCATTTCTCTGAGAATCCTAATGTCTTTTGTTGGAGTATGGTATTAGAAACCAAGATCTGGGGGCCAAAGAGATAGCACAGCGGTAGGGCATTTGTCTAGCATGTGGCTTATCTGGGAGGGACCTGGTTCAATTCCGGGCACCCATATGGTCCCCCAGCCTGCCAGGGGTGATTTCTGAGTGCAGAGCCAGGAGTAACCCCTGAGCACTGCTAGGTGTGGCCCAACAACTAATCAATAAATTAATTAATACATTTTAAAAAATGAAGTAAAAAAACAAAACCAAGATCTGGGAGTTGGGTGTACTTGGTTTGATTGAAGTGCCATTGTTTCTAAACCCTCTCAGTTGACAGACCAAAGAAATTCATGCATATGAATCTGCTTACGAACTATGTCATCCCATGTCTTAAATGCTTCCATGTTTAACTATTCATTCAACTAAACATTAGTTCTTTCTAATGTGTCCAAATCTACTTCATTATCATATGAATTATTCTGGTTTTCTCATCTTGCTTATCTTTCACTCTGCAGTGAGAAATCTGACTCTCGTCCATTTATTTAATTGCTCAATTGCAGTGTGTGTGTTTGTGTTTTGTAAGAAACATTTGTTTTTGTTTTCTTGGGGGGGGCACACCCAGTAATGCTCAGGGGTTACTCCTGCTATGTGCTCAGAAATCGCTCCTGGTTTGGAGGACCATATGGGAAGCCCAGGGAATCAAACAGTGGTTCGTCCTAGGTTAGCGCGCGCAAGGCAAATGCCCTACTTCTTGCACCACTGATCTGTTTGTAAGAAACATTTTATTTGGATTTAATTCTGAGGGTTTTTTGGTTTTGGGGTCACACCCGGTGATGTTCAGGGGTTACCCTAGCTCTGCACTCAGAAATTGCTCCTGGCAGGCATGATAGAGCATATGCAATGCCGCGATTCAAACCACCATTCGTCCTGGATCAGCTGTGTGCAAGGCAAACACCCTACCACTGTGCTATCTCTCCAGCCCCATAATTCTGGTTTTGAATTAGGTAAATTCCTTGCTTCCAAAGTCAAAACTTTAAAACAAGTTAAATTCAGGAGAATTTAATTTTGGGGGGTGGGGGTGAGATGGTATACTGATAGTGCTCAGGGCTTGCTCTTGGATTTGTATTTTAGAGATCCCTCATGGTAGGACTCAAGGAACCATATGGGATGCTGAGTAGCGAACCTGGGTCAGCTTCATTCAAGGCAAATGCCCTGCCCACTGAACTGACCCCAGGAATTCTGGTTGTTGTTGTTGTTGTTGTTGTCATTTGGTTTGTGGTTTTGGGATTTTTGTTTTGTTTTGTTTTTAAGCCACACCCGATGACACTCAGGGGTTACTCCTGGCTATATTCTCAAAAATCACTCCTGGCTTGGGGGACGACATGGGAGGCCAGGGATCGAACCCTGGTTCGTCCTAGGTTAGCTTTCCCCTCCCTTCCCCCAGTGAAGAGGGCGGGGAGGGCACAGGGAGGAGAGTGGATAGATCCTTTCTTGATCTGGAGGATGGCTTTATCCGGCAAGGGGTCTGGGGAGACCCCAGGTCGAAGGCTCTCTCCCTAACTTTGGGGCGCTGGGAGCCTGGGTAGGCCCTAGCCGTCTCCTCTCCTGTCCCCCGGCCTCCAGGCCTTCCCTGGGACCCAGCCCAGGCGGCCAGAAAAGGTGGGTCCAAATTGGGGGGTGCTGAGAGCTGCTCATTTTTACAAAGGCAGTCTCTGGCAATTTCTTACCAGTCTACATGTTCAAAACCACGCGGGGGTTAGTGCCCCCACGCGCACAATATATATTAGTAGTATATCTTATCCTTAAGTTATGTTTTGTGTATGTAGAATGTCCATCTGGTATTCTGCCTTTTCGCACACCCCTGTAAAGCTCATTTTCACTTCTTAACTCTATCACCCCCAACCATCAGTACCCCCCATTTACCCTTTTTAACTTCAGTACTGCACAGTCCTAATCACACACCAAAGTAGTGTACTGGATTTAACGACCCCCAACTATTTCAAAAGACATAAAATGGACATGTATGGCTTTTGAATATTTTATGTCGTTTCTTTGACAGCTATAACTCTTACTAGATATTCTCTTATACAGTGAAGATTTTCCCCACTTTTTATCTTTTCTTCTCTCTGTGAGCTGTTCAATAAGGAATATTCAGTGAAAGAGTCCCTCAGTTTAATGCTTGTTTAACCATATCATGGGGATTTTTGGACTTGTTCTTGCAGCCCCCATGCGGGCCTATAACGCCATGTGGCATTGTTCCTTGTTTGCATAGGGACATTAAAATGGGAAAATACTATACATACAAATAAGTTCTTATCTAATAGAGATAGGAACACAAAAATCTTGTAGAGCAATGGGTCCTTACACCTTGAACATTGACATAATGACCTGGCACAGGCCTCAGAAAAATTGGCATTCTCCACTCACCCCTGAACCAGGGAAGCTAACTACGAAACATCCAAGGTTATTTATAACATCATCTGGAAGCAATCCTCTACCAGGGAAGACCCTACCGCTGCTCTGACATTGACCTGCTCAAAAGAAACTTCCCTCATCACTAAGAAGACTTGGCAACAACGACCTGCTTACAGGACAGGGCTCTCTGCATTGCCCTTTTATTGTGAGGTGAAACTAGAAGACGCCCTACACCATCCTGACTTCAATTTAGGATATGCAGATTCCAGGATCTTTAATACAGAAACATGATACCAACAACAGAGACTGTGAAAAATAAAAGTGTATTGGCATTACAGACAATGACTTGGATTGGACAAAATAGTTTGCCTGGAGCCTAGAGTTGGTCTTCTGCCAGGAAACTTCAGGGGTAGGGTCTCCTTGTATTTAGGCCAAGGCTTTTTTTTCCATGTCCCTCATATTTTGGTGGGCCTATGCAAACAAAAACTGCAACTCTAACACCGTTTTTATGGTGCTCCTTTTTTTTTAATCCTTAAAAAAAAAAACACTTAAACTTTTGAGGTTAACTAAAACTAATATGCATGTGCAAGGAAATCTAAGAAAATACTATGCCTTCAAAGTTTAAGGAGTTACATAAGTTTTATGGCGTTAGATTGCTTTGTGTATTGCTAAGAAATGTTATAATGTACTACAATCTGGGAACTTGAGGGACAAAGTAATTGTACATGGGTTCTATTTTACTTTTCTTAATGTTTTTTGGTTGAAAGTTCAAAATTAAGGTATCAGCAAGGGGTTTTCTTCTAAGAAGTCTATTTATGGGTGATTGTCCTTCCACTGTAACTTTACCTTTTTCTCTTTGTATCTTTGTTCTCATTATTAAAAATAAATTTATTTAAAAAAAATCACTCCTGGCTTGGGGGACCACATGGGAGGCCAGGGATCGAACCGTGGTCCGTCCTAGGTTAGCGCATGCAAGGCAAAGGCCCTACCGCTTGCACTACTGTTCCGGCCCTATGAAATGTGTATCTATAGGATAGATTCCCCAAAGAGTGATTACTGGTGGAAAGGAAGGCGCATGTAATATTTCTGAACACTGTCAATCCCCTTCATTGAGAATTGTTTCATTTAAGATTCCGACTAGCCATGTCTAAGTAGTCCCATTTCCCTCCAGCCTTGACCTGAGAATATGTTATCACACTTTTGCATTTTTGTCTGACAGGTGATAGATAGTAAGTCAGTGAGAGTCTTGTATCTCTCTCTCTCTTTATAATGAGGTCCAGCCTCTTTTCATATACTTAAGTGTCGTTTACACTCTTGAGCTGTGAACTCCTTAATTGTTCTTTCTCTACTAGAGCCAGAGAATCCAGGCCCTGATAAATGCAGGAACAGCAGGGAACACAGTCAAATCCTATTCTTGTAGGAACTTAGAGGGGCTTACCTCACTGACATGCCCAAGGGGAAAGTCACACACACAAAAAATATAGCACAAGTTGCAGTTATGGCTCTTGACATGGATTAAAAATGTTGAGAGTGCAGAAAATAGATAAGTGTGAAGTCATTAGGAATACTTTACAGGAGAGATTCTGAGCTGGGGCTTGAAAGAGATTTAAAATGGCAGAGGAGAGGAAACAAGTGGGAAGCAGGCAGAGAGCAAAGAAATGTAGGCCCAGAGGAAGCTGCCCTTCTAGCTATGCTTGAGTTGCCTGGGTTTCCATAACATCATCATTGATTAACTGGTTTCAACCACTTCCTCTGTCTTGTGGTGGTAAGCTTCGGATGCCCAAATGTTGTTGCCAGGATTTGTGACAAACTGCTCAGCAAATAAATGTCAAATGAATATTAAATATTATTGCAAAACACATAAAAATCATTTGACTGGAATCAAATAATCTATGTGAAAGATGAGAAGGGATTTGTGGAGAAGTATGGATGAGATCAAATAATATAGGTCATCAAGCTGTATGCTCAGAGTCTAGATTTAATCTACGAGGCAAGAAAGAGGCATTGAATAAAGCTCTTGAGACAAGAGACTGACAGAGGGAAATTTTCCCATCTGTGTGGAGTCAGAATGTTGAGCAGGGAGGACTCTTGCAACGTGCTCAGAAAGAAGCATTGTTTTTGCTTTCTCCTGTCTTACAAAGGCTTGTTCTTCTGCCTTTGCTCACTCGCAGGGTTTCTTTAAGTCAGGCTCACAGCTTCAGTTTAATCAGTATAGCATGCAAAGCCACCAAGTTTGAAAGCTGAATCCCCTCTTCTTTCCTGCAGGGCTGAATGGGAGAAGGTGAGCTTTCTTTTCAGCTCCTCTTTTGCTTACAGTAACTCTCCTTACCCTTCCAGCAAAATGCGATTTCTGGCCTCTCTCAGTGGTTGGGGATAATAGGAGAACAGTTCAAGAAAACAGGAAATTTCCTACTTGGCTAGCACTCCCCTACTACAGTTTCACAAGTTGGAGGTGTTTATATGTATATAATATATATTTATATGTTATATATAAATATACTTACTTTAATATACAAAACTATATTAAATATTTAAACATATATTTATATACACACATAAATAAAATATAAATTTATATATTATACAATACATTTATATCAATATAATTTATATATAAATTAATATAATAAATATATAAATATATATTTTAATGATTAGAAATGGTTATTTTTGTTCATTTTTCTTTATTTCCTTTTTATTGTTTAGCATTATATATATAAATATGTGTATATAAACCCTTAATCAGTGCAAAATTCCCATCACCAATGTCCCAAGTGTCCCTTCTCCCCACCCCACACCGGCCTGTACTCTAGACAGGCTTTCTACTTCTCTCATTCAGTCACATTTTGTTATGATGGTTCTCAGTGTAATTATTTCTGTGACTGCACCCATTACTCTCTGTGGTGAGAATATATTTGAAATATATCTTGAAAATATATATTTATATATTTATATAATATATATCTATATAGCTGTGTTCAGTGAAACTCTGGAGCAGCACTTGGCCCACTCCAATGACACTTGGCCAGCAGGGGAGGTGATAAGGAACATATTTGAGACCACCAGGACTATATCTGGCAATGTTCTGGCTGTGCAGTGCCAAGGATTAAACTCAGAGCCTTCCTTGCATATGCCAGACATGTGTTCTCCAGTTTACCGGGGTAATCTCTTCAGCCTCCGGGGGCCATCTTGGAAAGTGGATTCAAAAGCTATTTTGTGGAAGTTGTGTGTGGGATATGGGTAGGACATTGTTTTCTCTACAGCCCTACCCCCCTTGCTCCAAAGACCTTTCATCAGACACGTTCATGGTTCTATAGGGCAAAATTCAAACTAATTTTAAGGCAAGCCTCTTTCCCATATATCCAGTGAGTTCCAGAAGTAGCATCATGCTCTTTGCCCCACAGTGCCTGTGCAGGCTCTCCAGGGAGATATATCTCCTCTATATTGGTCGTCAGCATAATTAGTCAATTATCTTTCCCTTTAATATTTTCTAGGCAGGAGTCAAACACCTATTTCCTAACCCTGAAATCACACCTCATCTTCTCTAAAGTGACCCCTTTGTCTTTGATAAGAGGCAATAAACGGAGGCTGCCCTGCTTCACCCTTGGGAGAAATGGGATTCCCAATGGGGTCCCAAAAGATTTGTGCACATCTTTCCATCTCTATTCCCAACTTTGTTTTAAAGAATGTTCTTGGTTGCTAACTTAGATGTATTTGCATGCATGCATATTTAAGATACAGTTCCCTTGTTCTTAGGAAAGTTGTGAGAGAAGAATCTAACTGTAACACCTGATTGCATCTATTTCCCAGGAAAGTGACTGGTACCTTAAGAAAAGGGTCTTTTGGGGTTTTTTTGCATTTGTTTTCTGGACCACTCCTGACTGTGCTCAGGGATCACTTCTAGTGAAGTTTTGAGCACCATATATGGCGCCATATGTGGTACGAGGAAGCAAATGTGGATCAGCTTCGTACAAGGCAAATGTCTCAACCTCTGAACCTCTCTGGCCCCAGGAAGATGGATTTGGAAGTGTGTGAATCACATTGGTGTGAGAAGACTAGTCAGATTCTTTAGTGTTCCAGAAATAAGAAACCACTTGAGGACATTGGTGATATTCAGTCCAGAGAAAAGAAAACTCCAACCAGCATAATAATCAACAAAGATTAAAAGATATGACTGTAATGTACAAAAAGAAAAAGATTTCCTTTATTTGGAGGTTTATATTAAATTAAATTTATAGGGAAACAGATTTGGACTTATTACAAGATGAGTAGATGAGCCTCTATTCATGAGCATCTCGTGAGCATCCATTGATTTAGGAGTGTGCAAGCAGAGATTCTATTTTCTTTTCTTTTTTAGTTTGGTTTTTGGGCCACACCCAGGGGTGCTCGGGAGTGGGGAGGGGGCTGGTTACTCCTGGCTCTGCACTCAGAAATTGCCCCTGGCAGGTTCAGGGAAACCATATGGGATGCTGGGATTTGAACCGTGTCTGTCCTGTGTTGGCCGCATGCAAAGCAAACGCCCTGCCGCTGTGCTATCGCTCCGGCCCCAGAGATTCTATTTTCTCTAGTACCAATCAACCTATTTGTCCTTGCCCAGGAAATGGCATCACTATGCTCTAGCCAAAGCCCAGCATTCTTTATTCCATTCTCCTTTTCTTTTAGCTCCACCATCAGCTACTTGACAGATGTTCTTGCTTCTACCTCCAAAATGTTTTTAGCATCAATCTGTGTCCATGTCAAGCTGGCAGTTTCCTCACCCAGTCCAGACCAACATCATCTGTCAGCAGAATGCCTTCAGTTTCCTCCTGTCTTCCCAGTGTACATTAGACCTGAGCTTCATAGTCTGGTCTGGACAGTAGGAGTAGACAGAGCGATGCAAATGAAGAGTACTTGAAAGTCTCCTAAGACTTCATTTTTAACTTAGAGTAAAGCTCCAAGTCCTTGATAGCTGAAAATGCCCCAGACCATCTGACCATGCCAGTTCCAGAAATCCCAGCTCAGCTCACAGCACTCAAGCTACCAGTCTTTTTTGGGGGGTATGGGGTGAAGTTTCCAAATAAATCCATTAAGGCTTATTCTTTTTTTTTTTTTTTTTTTTTTTTGGTTTTTGGGCCACACCCGGCGATGCTCAAGGGTTACTCCTGGCTGTCTGCTCAGAAATAGCTCCTGGCAGGCACAGGGGACCATATGGGACACCGGGATTCGAACCAACCACCTTTGGTCCTGCATCAGCTGCTTGCAAGGCAAACACCGCTGTGCTATCTCTCTGGGCCCAAGGCTTATTCTTAAGAGTCTTTGCATCATGTATTTCTGCCTGGTGACTCCTGAAAGCTTAGTTTGATATTCTCCTTCTGTTCATCCGGGTCTAAACTGAAATGTAACTTTTCCCCCAAAAGACCTCCCTGATGAACACCATCCTCCCTTCTTTTCCACTGTTTTCTCCATTGCAGTCGATTTTGCTTTCCTCTACCTCTCCCTCCCTCCCTCCCCCCTTCTCTCTCCCTTCCTCTCCCTTCCTCTCTCTCTCTCTCTCTCTCTCTCTCTCTCTCTCTCTCTCTCTCTCTAATATTATCTTACTTCAGTATTTTTTGTTTTGGGAACACACCTGGAGAGCTGAGGGCTTTCTCCTGACTCTGTACTCAGAAATCACTCCTAATTGGCTTGGTAGACCAAATGGGATGACGGGGATGAATCTAAGTCAAACATATGCAAGACAAGCTGTACTATGTTCCACTCCTAATTGACTTAATTTTTTATCTGTCTGATTACATTCTGTGAGAGCAAGGATTTTGTTCTCTTCACTTAGCACTATCTCTTCAGTTTACATACTAGATAGTAAATATTTGTTGAATGAACGAGTGAGTTAATCATCTTGACCAAGGACAGCAAATAGGATTCCAGTTATAGAAGGAAGGGGAGGGTAGATGTGTGAGGTACCTTTGAAGTCTGTGCCTAAAATGAATGAGTCAGTAGGAATTGGGAAGGATGACACCCAATCCCAGTTTGAAAGACAAAGTTGATGAAACATTTTGTAGGGAAGAGAAGGGTCAGTAAAAATTAGCTCCATGGCTAGAAGCATGATCAAGTCAAAGTAAGAGTCCTGATAGAACTTTGGAAACTGAAGAGAGAGATTTTTTTCAAAATAATGATTAAAATATGCCTATTATTAAATATTTACCATATAACGCAATGTGACTCAATTGATGACCTTATGGGAGTCACAGAATATTCCAAGGGAACCAACGGCAGGTGGAAATCAAGTAAATGGAGGCACAGAATAAAACTATGGAGGGCAGGGACCAGAGAGATAATATAATGGATAGGATACTGACCAGGGTTTGATTCTTGGCACCCCATATGGTCACTTAACCCTGCCAAGAGTGATCTCAGAACACAAAGTCAGGAGTAAGTCCTAAACATAGAAGGGTATACTCCCTAAAATACTAAAAGGCCAACTAGTCAGATGTGGGAATGTGGGGAGTTCACAGGAAAAAATAAATCCAAAAGAGGCCCTGATTAGGTCTAAAGTAGCATAAAGTATGCAGTTATGTGGACTAATTATAGCCACAGGGTGCTGCAGCTACCACCACCACCCATAGACAATTGTTCACCAAACAAATCTGAAACTCTACCTATTCTTCCCTCCTCCCAGCTCCTAGCAATCACCACTCTACTTCCTGTCCCTGAAGCACACTATTCTAAATATGCTTCCTTGAAGAGGAATCATACAATATTTGCTCTTTTTTATATAATTTATTTTAGTCACTGTGGTTTACAATAAAGTCAATGGTGTGAGCTATGTTACAACACTATCCTTTCACCAGAGTGTCTGTGCCCCTTCACAATTATCTCAGGGTACCCCTCCTTAAATGCCCTTCTCACCCAATTTCTCCCACCATCATGAACTCAGTTCTATAGACCAATCCACAGATTCTATTCCTTTGGTTCAGTTGTTATCCCATACTTTGTTTTCATATATTCCACAAATGAGAGATTATTCTACATTTGTTCCTTCCTTCTGATTGACTTTACTAAGCATGGTATTCTCCAGATCTATCCACATAGCAGCAACTTGAACTGTTTCATCTTTTCTTGTATTCAAGTAGTATTCCATTGTATGTACATACCTCAATTTTTTTACCCAGTTATCTGTTCTCAAGTATCAGGAATATTTCCAGATCTTGACTATTGTAGTTGGTGCTGCAATGAACATAGGGGCACAAATGTCTTTTGGAAAGAGTTTTAGGGCCTTAGAGTTACAACAATACCAAGAAATAGAAATTTGGGGTCATATGAAAACTCAATTCTTAGCTTTTAGAGATGTGTTCAGAAATATTATTGTGTGTGACTCAATTCTTTTAGTAAAATATCCTCAATGTGCCTTCAAATTATATACATATCTTCAAATAAGACACATATCTATGGGTCTTAATTTCTTTCTTTGCTAATACATTGTTAAGAATAAGTAATATTTCTATCTCTATATATGTCCATATTATCACATTGTACTCATGAAATGCATCAATAGGAAGTGAGCTGAGTTGCTTCTACCTTTAAATTAAGATGAATAAAATTGATATGAATATGGGGACATATATTTTGTTCTTCGTGTCATTGCTCTGCTTCCAATACTTTTGGATATATTTGTTACATGAAACCTGGGTCATGTAGTAGCTCTATTTTTATTTTAATGAGAAAACTAAAAATGTGTTTTTGCAGAAAAATTTGTGAACTTGTCTTTGAATGTGATTTTAGGATGGAGATATGAAGACAAAGTCCAGAATAAAAGTTGGGGTTAAGTGTGTGTTTTGAAATCACTTAGCAAAAGTTGATCACTAAGCTGAGGCCACATTAGTTGGGATGGTTGATAGCAATTGATAAACCCCCTAAGGAGGTGACCAGGCCAAGCTATGAGTCAGAGTTGAGTGTCAGTGCATGTAATAAAAATGTGAGTGCAATAGAAAATATAAAATTAAATGGTTGGCAACTTAGGAAGATATATATAGGAGACCTGTGTTCAGAAAATTGGGAACAAGAGATTTAAATGGAAAGTGGAGCAAAAGAACAAGAGTTTTGAATGAAAGTAGTAGAGTGCAAATCTATGATGTGCAAGGTTCTGAGTTCAATCCCTTCATATCCCATGTGGTGCAGTCTAGCCCTGAGATCCCACGAAATGAGATCTACTAGAAGTAATCCCAGCCTTCAAGCATTAGTGATTCCTATAGGAGGAACATGCCTAAACCATAAATCTGTATTTTTAGACAAATTAGAAAGAGAGTAAGGTTCTGAGTAGGAAATTCTTCAGCAATAAGAACAAAGTCTGGAACTGAGTAAAAGTGGTTTTTGTACAAGGGCTAGCATTTGGCCCAAAGGAATCTCTTTGACTACTCCTTCTATTTACTTCTTCCTTCCTATCTTCACCCCTACTCTAAACTTCCCCCAAGGAGGATGGGCTTCAACCTTAACATCTCCCTCCACACCTGCCCACCCCCAACAAGGCATTGGCACTCATGTCCCACTTACCATTTTCTTCAATGAAAGGACAGAATAGGATTGGTTAATATACAAAGAAAAAAAATGAGAGGCCAGAGTGATAGTACAGCGGGTAGGGCATTTTATTTATTGCAAGCAGCTGACTCAGGTTCAATCCTGGGCGTCCCATAGGGTCCCTTGAGCACTATCAGAAATAACTCCTGAAGTTATTTCTGAAGAGGCAGGAGTAACCCCTGAGGGCCACTGGGTATGGCCCCTAAAATCACAAAACAACAATAACAACAAAAAAATAAATACAAAAAATGAGTACCACAGGTAAGTACTTGCATGCAGCTGACCTGGGTTCAATCCCTGGCATCCTATACAGTACCCCAAGCACTGCAAGCAATGCCAGGAATAATACCGGTGTGCAGAGCCAGAAGTAACCTTTGAGCACTGTCAAGTATGGTTCAAACACCAAGTAAGGGGGGTAGGGAAAGAGAGAGAGAGAGAGAGAGAGAGAGAGAGAGAGAGAGAAAGAGAGAGAGAGAGAGAGCGCAATCTCACTACTTTCAGAAAAGACAAGTTGTCATTTCCCTGGCTAAAATATTCCCACAGCTTCTATCAGCCTTTTTATTAATACCTAAACAGGCCTGTATGCCCTGGCACCCAGCTACACACGCACATGCACAAGCACATGAACACACATATACACACATACACTTACACTTGATGGCCACCATCCAATCCCACCAACCTTCCCATCACTCCTCCATCTCTGGCTGAGGGCCTTATTCCTTATGACTTCTTCTGCCACTCTGCTGACAACCACATCATCCTTCTCTGTGTGTTTCTAATCAAATGTTTCTCATCAGATAGACAGTTCCAATAACATGATCTGCAGAGCTTGGTGCATCAAGGAAGCTCTAGCCAAAGTCTCTCACTCAAAGGTAGGAGCAGAGATGGAGAGCTGGTACAGAGGTTAAGGTGCTTGTCTTAGCATGCTGCCCACTCAGTTCAATTCCCATCATCATAAGGTCCCACATCATAGAGCCAGGAATAGCCTCTAAGCATTGCTGACTGTTGTCCCAATTCATCTGCCCCCACTTTTTTGTTTTTTTTTGGGGGGGGGTGTGGAGGTCACACCTGGCAGCACTCAGGGGTTACTCCTGTCTCTAAGCTCAGGAAATCGCTCCTGGGGGACCATATGGGATGCAGGGATTTGAACCACCATCCTTCTGCATGCAAGGCAAACACCCTACCTTCATGTTATCTCTCTGGCCCCTAACCCCCCTTTTTGGGATCTTTCCTGTCTCGTCCTATTGTGCTGACATGGCATTTATGCAATGTCCATGCATAGGTACTCTTGTAGACAAAGTGCGAGTCTTTGTAAGTGACTCACCCTATATCCACTAAAGACTCCCATTGGGGCAAAGAAAAGCAGTAGAATCTTGGGACTCAAGAACCCAAAGTAGGCAGCAGGAGACAGATCCATGAGGGTTTAAGCTCTGAAGTCATGCTCCAATGTGCCATCAAATTACACTTTCCAAGGACAAGCTCAAAAACAACATTATCAAAAAGTTTAAGATGGCAAGTGCAGAGGAAGACCATTTGAGCCGAGTGTTCGTATGATAGCGACTGAGTGTGTCAAAGTTTATGGGCCTCGTCCTGCATAGGGGTTTCATGGCCATTAAACACACAGATTCTCTCATTCACATAGATTTCTCATTCCTGCCTTTCCCCATTACCCTGGCAGGCTGGGAGACCATCTGGGTGCCGGAAATTGAACCAGGTCCCTCCTGGGTTGGCTGCATGCAAGACAAATGCCCTACCGCTGTGCCCATCTTATTGCATTTCTAACCACCCCAACTCCACCTGCTGAGCATCACAAAGACAAGGACCTCATCTGCCCCCACTTAAGGGCTCACTAAATAGTTATTGAATTAAAAAGTTTTAGAATTCAATAACTACACTGACAACTATAATAACAATGTGAATGAACTGACAACTATAATAACAATGTGAATGAATGAGGGAAGTGGAAAGCCTGTCTCAAGTACAGGCAGGGGGTGGGGAGGTAGATGGGGACATTGGTGATGGGAATGTTGCACTGGTGAAGGGGGTTGTTCTTTACATGACTGAAACTCAACTACAGTCATATTTGTAATCAGGTGTTTAAATAAAGATATTAATAAAAACAATTTAAAAAATAAAAAAGTTTCGGAATTAAAAAGTTCACAAAATTAATTCACATGTTTGTCCTGGTTTCTTTGTAGCTGTTTGTTTACAACTTGGTCTCACGGAAAACAAAGATTGTCTTATATGTAAACCTGGGCAGGACAGGCTCAGGTTAGGCTGAACTATCTGCCCTTATTCTATTCTTACTTCTCCCATCTGGGGTGATCTCTGTACAGTTCTGACGGGCAGCTAGCTCTTGATATGAGGTAGAAGATCGCCAGACTATACGTGTTTCACCCGTAGCCTGGTTTAGATTATTTCATGCGCAACCCTGATTCAGATTCATTCACCCAGGGGTGGAGATACAGCACGTGGGGTGATTTTACAGCCCAGAACCTTCTTCCTTTGTCCATAACATTCATCAAGGCTTACTTCGCTGCATTTGAGCTAGAGGAAGAGAACTGCTAAATTTTAAGTTCTAAAATACGTTGCATCCTTGCCATGTCCTCCCTTTCATCTTCTAAAAGAAATTGAAAAAATGAAAATACTTACCTGAGTGCGGAAATAATAACAAGGACGATCATATTACTTTATGTTTACCGTGCGTCTGCAATATTTCAACAGGCAAGCCAAGAATAATAGCCCAGTGTCTTGTTCTTGTTCCACTGTGTCACCTTGATCATTCTTGTTCTCTTCCACATCATAGCCAGGGAGGTCAAGTGGAAGCTCAGGCTTGTCCTACTGAAATCCATCCATCCTTTTTTCATGGTAGAACTTAGTAGAATAGGGGTCTGAGTGATAGCACAACAGTAGGGTGTTTGTCTTGCACGCAGCTGAGCCAGGATGGACCTGGGTTTGACCCCCAGCGTCCCATATGATTCCCAAGCCAGGAGTGATTTCAGAGTGCATAGCCAGGAGTAACTCCTGAGCATCACCGGGTGTGGCCCAAAAAACGAATAGGAAAGGAAAGGAAAGGAAAGGAAAGGAAAGGAAAGGAAAGGAAAGGAAAGGAAAGGAAAGGAAAGGAAAGGAAAGGAAAGGAAAGGAAAGGAAAGGAAAGGAAAGGAAAGGAAAGGAGAAAGGAAAGGAGAAAGGAAAGGAAAGGAAAGGAAAGGAAAGGAAAGGAAAGGAAAGGAAAGGAAAGGAAAGGAAAGGAAAGGAAAGGAAAGGAAGGAAAGGAAGGAAAGGAAAGGAAAGGAAAGGAAAGGAAGGAAAGGAAAGGAAAGGAAAGGAAAGGAAAGGAAAGGAAAGGAAAGGAAAGGAAAGGAAAGGAAAGGAAAGGAAAGGAGAAGAAACAAAGAAACAAAGAACTTAGCAGAATGTTAGAAGGACTCACATATTTGGATTCCAGATCTTTTGGAAGCTTAAACACTACATAGCCTTTAGAATTCAGAAAAAGCACTCACCATATTTTGTCATATAGTGCCTGTACATTGCCATCAGTGTCCATAATTTCAGTAGATTACTTAATTGTGTGATGACTTGCTTGGTTATTTCCTTTACCAAAGTATAAACTCCACAAGTGAAGATGCTATGGACTTGAAATTTTGTGTTCTCTTGAAATTCATTCATTAGAATTCCCAACCTATCAGATTATGGTGAAAGAAGGAAAACCTATGGCTAGTGACCATGTCATGAGGATGAAGCCCTTAGAGACGTGCCTCTACCAAAGACACCCTGACTACTCCCTTATTGCTTTAGCCATATGAGAATGATGATAAGACAGGAGGCCAGTACTCATTAGATACTAAATCTTTTGAAACCTACATCAAGGATTTCAAAGCTTCAGAATGTTGAGAAATGAGTTGCTATTGTTCATAAGCCATCCGGTGGATGACATTTTGTTATAGCAGCCTGCAGGGACTAAGGAAGAAGTATGTATCTGATTCATCACTGAATCCCCAGCACTAGCCTTCTATTTAATGAACACTACCCTTGGGAAACACTGGACGAACGAATAAAGATCCTTAGTCCCTTAGCAATGGTGGTTGATAGATGCTCAATAGGCGTTTGTTGATTTATACTGGAAAATATTTTTATCTCATTAATTATGGCTTGCTTAGAATGAGTTGTTTTTCTTTACTATCAAAATAAAAAGCAGCTTAGATCTTTAAGCTATTGCCCAACGAATAATTTCCCTAACCAGAAGACCAGATTATCAGATCTTGGGCAGGTCATAAATTTTTGGTTTCTGGTTCCTCAGAAACCAGAAAAAAACACTAGGGTTGACCTGGGTGGCAGCATTTTTCTTCATCTCATTTGAAAGCTGGCAGATGTTCTTTTCTTTGCTTCCAGACAGATTTCACTTACTGTATTCAAACATAGTGTCAGAGGGCAAGCTTTGGAGCCCTCCAAAAATCATTATGCCTTCAGCTTGTGGACCCATTTTGGAACTAAAATCATGGTAGGCAAGACATCACAATAAAAACCTCATTCTGTTCTGGTTTCTCCTATCAAAGTAGACTCCAGAGGTTAGAATTCAAATGAGACTGAAAGTTGCAAATTGTTTTGGGAGGAAGGACACATCATTCTTTTTCAAGGCAGCAAAGAGTGCTTCCTCTCTCTCTCTCTCTCTCTCTCTCTCTCTCTCTCTCTCTCTCTCTCTCTCTCCCCCCCTCTCTCTCTCTCTCAGGCAGATCAATAGTGACAAATGGTAGAGCAAAAACAAAGGTTTTGCTCCACTGGTCAGGCTGTGGCTGAGTCCCAGGAGGAAATTTACCTTTATTTGGCAATTGTTATTTCTGCAAGTCTTTTACATTTTAATATATTGATTCTCTATTTAGTAATAATATAACACAGCAGTGATAAATAATAAATGTCAACAATAATATCCAGGACAGAGGTTATTGTTTTTTTCTGAAATGTTGAGTCGTTTTGTTTTATTTTTAAATAAGCTAAGTAGGTGCTCAGGTCACAGCACCTGAAGGTCTTTGCCTTTCAGATCAAGTGCCACAGACATTGCTATTGTCATTGTTGTCCTGTGTCTTGTTTACTGCTGCCCCTTTAGTCCTCGCTTTCGTCATGCCTTCCCTTGTGTGCCATTAATCACACTATGCCTTGCCAAGTGGCTTTGTAGAAAAGCCACACTCTATGAAACTAATTTATGGCCTTAATACCGTGAACAGTATGACATCCTTTACATTATTACAGCTGATTGGGCAGCAGCTACAGCAATTATATATCTACATAATGTGTGTGCACGAATATCTATAAGAAACCAACTTAGTCTCATCGCATTTCCATTTCATCAAGGTGAAATAAATCATCCTCATCAAATATAATTATGTCGTGTTTCCCCATCCCCCCCATCCCAAGCCACATAACCAGCTTTCCTCCTGAAAGACTCATTGAGTTGATTTCCTTCTAATCCAATATTTGGATAATAGAGCCATAGCTGAAAGGTTCAAGGACTTGGTTGGTGATGAGAGAGATTGAATCTGAGCCCAATCACCATGTTCTGAGCACCCGAAGGCTTCAGTAAACATCATTAGCCTTGTTCTGGCCCCTCCCTGAAGGTGACAGCAGTCAGCTGACAATGAGAATGCAATATCATTTGGGTTGGGAAGCTCTGAAATGAAAAGCACTGATGAGGGAACAGTGATGCTGAGTCCTCTTTGTAAGTCACCTCCAGGTTCAAGGAACTCTCCTCCCCACCATAGATGAAGTCTCACGGAAGACTTTTTTTTTTCTGTTTGTTTATTTGTTTCATTTTTGTTTTTGGGTCACACCCAGCAGTACTCAGGGGTTCCTACTGGCTCTAGGCTTAGAAATCGCTCCTTGCAGCCTCGGGGGACCACATGGAATGCCGGGATTCGAACCACCGTCCTTCTGCATGCAAGGCAAACGCTTTACCTCCATGCTATTTCTCCGGCCCCCAAGACTTGTTTGTTTTAAGGGTGCAAAGGACAGTATTTTGACTTGTACAATCTCAAATATACCAAAAGCACTGACTTATGGATTCAGAATGGACTTGCTGGCTTTTCACATTCTCTCTGCCTCTTGCAACCTTTAAACTTTGTGGAGCCAAAACCACTATATTGATTGGTTTCATCTTTAACACCTAATATTGATGTCAGTGGCAGTCCCTGGGTGACCAATGTGAAGTGAAGAGGAGAGAGGCAGAGCCCCCCCCCCCCCAATTTTTTTTAATGCTTTCTTTTTTCTGCACAGCTGCACTCCGGGAATGGCTGGGGAAATCTAGGACTGTCGAGTCTGCTGTGAGTTTGACTCCTTACAGGAAAAGAAAGTCAGTCCTAGACCCCCCCCCCCCCAGACCTTTTGGGGCCCTGCCTTTTCCTCTCAGAAAAGAATTTCAGGAGGAGATGAGCAGTGAAGTTAAAAATAGGCTTTGTTTGAATCTGAGGAAGGAAGCAAGGTGAAAGAGAGAGAAACACGCTTCAAGAGAGAATGACAGCTTCTCCAGAGTGAGAGTCCCAGGAACACGCAAGTGTTAAAGTATGAAAGTTCCCTAATCAGGAGGGGAGATGCAGTCAACATGTGCTCGGGCACCATGTACATAGGTTGGCAATATATGGGTGAGGGCAGCTCATGTGGTGACTCCCTTTGTTTCACATTGGCTTTTACAGGGTTTCTCCCAAGCTGCAACATGTGGGTCCCTCGGCTGAGATAGAAATCTGTTGCTAGGGTGGTTGCCAAGGAAGAATTGAGAGCAACTGATGGTCTTTTTTGACGTATCTTTCCTGGCCTTTGTTCCTGCTGAAGCTCCACATTGGGGGTGTGGGGGAAGGGGTGGCTTTCTCTGGGTCTGTTCTGCACCCAGTTAATGGTCTTAGCAGGCTTGCGTTGCTGAGTCCAGCAGATGGGTCCTGGCAGCCTTAGGCCTAGTTGGTTTTACAATTCCCAAGAACCCAAGAACTCATTGTCATGGGGGGGAGGGGGTTTGCCCCATGAAGTATGCATGCCTGCTTACCTACTTCAGTATGATGCCTGGGGAAAAAAAAGTGCTCGTTGCATGTTCTATTGCTGAGTTGATAGTTTCCTTGAAGATTTGACTTTCTTTTGATTTTTTTTTTTCTTCACTAAAAAGAAAGTACTATGATGGTAAAATTAGAAAGCATGCTAAGTAATCACAATAGACAACAATATACGCATCCACTTGAGTCAAAGTCAAGCCAGTCTCCACTCCCATTCTTTTGCTCCTGATCACAATGTTTGGAAGCACAGGGAGGTATCATGACTTCATCTTAAATATTTTGTTTCAATCTCTGAGAAGATAAGAATTTGTTTAAAAAAATAAACCACAATACCTTCATTGTATCCAAACAGGATTAGGAATCTAACAAAACAATGGGTTACTTATTTTGTATGTAGGAGACCACAGTTTTATTTGAAACTTTTGTGGGGGGACTAAGGTTCTATTGTTAATGATGGTTTCCATGCATGTAATTCCAGTATCACAGACCCATAACTAGTGTACCCAACCCCCCTCCTATATACCCCAACATCTTCCCTTTTATATTGTGAGACCTTGATTTTAATCCCTGGCATCACTCCAACAAAAACACAACAAGCGACTAAACCAAAATATCTATCTTATTTTGGCTGGGATAAAGGGCTGTGAGCCACACCTGGTGATAATCAAAAGCTAGGGCCCAGAGAGATAGCACAGCGGCATTGGCCTTGCAAGCAGCAGATCCAGGACCAAGGGTGGTTGGTTCGAATCCCGGTGTCCCATATGGTCCCCCGTGCCTGCCAGGTGCTATTTCTGGGCAGACAGCCAGGAGTAACCCCTGAGCAACACCAGGTGTGGCCCAAAAACCAAAAAAAAAAAAAAAAAAAAAAAAAAAGCTATTCCTAGCTCTGTGTTCAGGGTTCACTCCTGGAGGTGCTCAGGAGACCACATCCAGTTTCTGGGGTCAGCTGGCACAAGGCAAGTGCCTTAACCGCTATATTATTTCTCTGTTCAGTCTTCCCCCTTGTAAATTCTTTCTTTTGTTTTGGGGCCACACCCATCAATGCTCTTATAGTTTCTTAAGAGCATCAACTATCCAAACAATATTCACATTTGTGCTGCCTCACAATGTTACATGGGTCAGAATTTGATTCAGGTTTCAAAATAACTAGTACACATCAAGTCATAAAAAGAAGGTAAATGTCTCTTAAATATGCTTTAAGTTATAGGCTCCTGTCCGTTTCTTTATAACTGTGTTTTGGGACATTGATGCATTCCCATAGAGTTGAAAAATTAATGCAGAGAGGACCAGTATACTGTTCATCCTCTGTCAATCCACATTCATATTTTGTTTAATCATATGCAACACTGGTTTAACCACTGGAATATTAACCTTAATACTATTTACCTAACTCACTCAGATTGCTTAAGTTTCACTCATATTTATGCATGGGTGTGCTTGTATGTGAGTGAGAGAGAGAAAATCTTGTTGTGTGTCATTTTGTTGCCTTTTATGATCCATACCATAGTCAAGAGAAGAACTGCTGCTTGGAGATAGAGAGATAATACAGTGGGTAGGGTCCTTCCCTTGCATGCAGTTGACTCAAATTCTATATCATAAGAGTGATTCCTGAGTGCAGAGCCAGCCAGGATTAACCCTGATATTTCTGGATGTGACCAAAGAATAAGACAGAAGACAGAACTGTTCCATGCCACAAAGCTCCAAGGGCTTCTGTGGTGGACCTTCATGGATATAGTCACCTCTTTCCTTCAGCCTTGGCCTGACTCTGAGCAACCATTCATCTCCTCCCCATCTCTATAATTGTGTCACTTTAAGGACAGCATATAGAGTTATGTAGTAGGGAATCTTTTCAGATGTCTCACCAGCATTATTCCTTCAAGGTATGTCCAAGTTGTCCAACGTATCAACAACTCCTTTGTTATTGCTCAGTAGTATTTCACAGAATGTATACACCACATTTTAAAAATCATTTGCACACTGAAGGACCTCAGGATTATTTCTTGTGAATGTCAGTTACAAATAAAACTGCTGTAAACATTCATGTATAGGTTTGTGTGAAAATATGTGTTATTTTTTCTGGGATAAAGATTGAGTTTAGTTGCTAGGCTGTTTGCTTTGTAAGAAACTGCCATACACTTTTCCAATGGGTGTACCATTTCATATTCCCACCAGTAATATAAGAACAAGCCAGTTTCTCTGCATTCTTCTCAATGTTTGCTATTAAGCTATTTTAATAGTTGTGTAGTGATATCCTATAGCTGTATTAAATTTTTAATCTTAGCATAAAAGCTCATTTCTGTCCTAGTACCACAAGTTTATTATGAAGAATGCAGGGGAAGACAATTAAAAAGCTATACAAAGGAAAATTAAAATTGCTAAAACTTTCCACTCAGATAAAACTATAGTAAACACTAGCATATATGTATATATATATTTTTCTCCTCCCTGCCCCACAAATCTGTCTAGCCATGGTCTTTGATAAACATAGAAATGGGGACCGGAGAGATAGCATGGAGGTAAGGTATTTGCCTTGCATGCAGAAGGACGGTGGTTTGAATTCTAGCATTTCATATGGTCCCCTGAGCCTGACAGAAGCGATTTCTGAGCCTAGAGCCAGTGCCAGGTGTGACCCAAAAACAAAACAACAACAACAACAACAACAAAAAAGATAAGCATAGAAATGTAGCAGGTAATTTATTTTGTATAAATGTGTATAAATAAATGCTAGGGATGAAATCCAGACTACCACTATGTGAGTTGTGCGCTCTGTCACTAAAGGTATACATAGGTCCTATAGTTTTACACGTAGCTCTTTTTCATAATGCTATATGATCAAAATAGAGCTAATTTTCTTTTTCTTTTGTTCTTTTAAATGATTTTATAAAAGTTAAACTACAAACATAAGAGAAAAAAGAGCATTAATAACCCTTATTTAGAAAGGGAACTGACCAAGGTATTATGAACAATATTTAGGCTCTAACAGATAAAATCTAGAGTGAATTTGGGTTCTTCTGATTTATTTCCTTGTCATTATAAAAAAATCAAAATTCAAAAAGAAATCAAAATTCAAGATTTATGTATTTAATTATTTAATTTTTTGTTATGCAAGGTATTTTTCATTGATATTTAAAATAGAGCTAATTTTCATAGTATTCTTTTACTTTTAGTAAATAATGTGTGTTTTCCCAAATTTTTTGATATGCTCAGGGTTTACCCCTGGCTTTGTGCTCAGAGATCTTTCCTTGCAGTGCTCAGACAGCCAAGCATTATGCCAGGAATTGAAATCAGGGTCAGCTACATGCAGCTACATCTCTGTACTATCTCTCTAGCTCCTTTAATGTAGTTTTTGTTTATGCATTTTATAACATTTCTTGTTAGTTCTTTATAATACTTTCCTAGAACTGTGATACTGGGACAAAACATTATTTTAAAGAACTTGTTTTTTCTTTGCTTTTTGGGCCACACCCAGTGACGCTCAGAGGTTACTCCTGACTATGCGCTCAGAAATCGCTCCTGACTTGGGGGGACCATATGGGATGCCAGGGATAGAACCGCGGTCTTTCCTACATTAGCACGTGCAAGGCAAATGCCCTACTGCTTGCGCTACTGCTCCAGCCCCTATTTATTTATTTATTTATTTTTGGGTTTTGGGCCACACCCGGCGGTGCTCAGGGGTTACTCCTGACTGTCTGCTCAGAAATAGCTCCTGGCAGGCACGGGGGACCATATGGGACATCGGGATTTGAACCAACCACCTTTGGTCCTCGATCGGCTGCTTGCAAGGCAAACACCACTGTACTATCTCTCCAGGCCCTCCAGCCCCTATTTTAAAGCACTTTTAAGACTTTCATGCATTCATGCATACATATATATTCAGATTGTTTTAATACTCATCAGGATGCCAGTTTAACCTGTACTCGGGCCACACTGGATATTGTTTTTGATCTTGATCTTTACCAATTGTATAGAGGACAAGAGTGGACTCATTTTCATTTGCATCTCAGCGATAAGTCAAATTAAAATAGGCTAATAAGCTGGAACACAGAAGGAAAGGGAGATAAAACAAATCTTATTTCTAAATATATAGATACTAAATGAAATGGGAGGAAAAAACCAGAGATAAGTCTATATCAAGGATAGGGTTAAAGTTGTTGTTTCTCATCATTTTGTAATACTTGGAAGTGAAACTTATTACCCAAGAACAACCTTATTCTTGCTCTCACCCATATGCACCACCTTGACCAAAGGAGATCAACACAGGAGGCTGGTGAGGTATTATAAGGGAAAGGCACTTGCCTTGAATGCAGCATCTGGCAATACCAGGCATAGCCTCAGAGCACAGAGTCAAGAATAAGTCCTGGCCAGAAAGATCAGGTCACAATAGGAAGCTCACCACAAAGAGTGGTGAGTGCAGTTAGGGAAATAACCTCATTAACAACTAGTATGACAATGTTAATGAGTGAGAGAAGTAGAATGCCTCTCTTGAATACTGGCAGGGGTCGGGGAGGAGGGATGGGGCATTGGTGGTGGGAAGGTTGCACTGGTGAAGGGGGGTATTTTGTTTAGGAATGAAACCCAACTACAATCATGCTTATAATCGTGGTACTTAAATAAAGATTATATATGATATATATATATATATATATATATATATATAATGAGTAAGTCTTGACACCCCTGAATATGACCCAAGGACTGGAAAAAGAGAGAGAGATTTTAGTAAAATCATAACAACATTTTCTGTGGCATGGCTTTCTAGTCCCCTGTGATTAAGGATGTGGGAGAAACTGAAAGCAAAATAATGGAGAAGTAAAGTAGAATCTACTCTGGGCTTCTTTTGTGTTCTTGTTCCTATTCTTGAGCATATACCTTATTTAACTCGAGCTGAGGAACCCAACGGTGCCAATCTTCAGAAAAGGGACACATGGTCGGTTCTTTCCCTGGCAACACTCAAGAATGGGTGAAGCTTCGCTGTAGCAATCCTGACACTGAGGGGAAGCATTCTGGCGACGGGTCATGGTTGTGGCATGGTGCAGTTTTTCCCTCTTGTACTTTGGGACTCAACAAGTAGTCTGGTTCTCAGGATGAATCTTCTCTGTAAGAGGAATTTCTTTATAAATCAGGCAACAACCATTTACCAGATAAGAGGGTAGAGCCAAAGTCTAAGACATGTGTAGTGTCTATCTCTGTTCCTTGTTTTATATCTTTGTCCTCTACACCAGATGCCAGTGCTGATAGCCTTGGTGCCATTTTGAAGAGAAGTGGAGAGAGGTGGGGAAAGCAATTAGACATTAATTTTGTTCCCAACCTGTTGCTTACAGTAATCGAAGTGCTACAATCTTGTCACTCATGTTCTTTTTTTATTAATATTTTTATTTAAACACCTTGATTACAAACATGATTATAGTTGGGTTTCAGTCATGTAAAGAACACCCCCTTCACCAGTGCAACATTCCCACCACCAATGTCCCAAATCTTCCTCCTCTCCACTCTCACCCTCCACCTATACTCTATACAGGCTTTCTACTCCCTCATTCATTCACATTGTTATGATAGTTCTCAGTGTAGTTATTTCTCTAACTGCACTCATCACTCTTTGTGGTGAGTTTCATGTCATGAGCTGGACCTTCCAGCCCTCCTCTCTTTCGTCTGAGAATTATTGCAAAAAAGTCTTTTTTTTTTAAAGACCATAGATGAATGAGACTATTCTGAGTCTATCTCTCTCCCTCTGACTTATTTCACTCAGCATAATAGATTCTATGTACATCCATGTATAGGAAAATTTCATGACTTCATCTCTCCTTATTGAACTCCCATATGATCCAGCTATACCACTCTCCTAGGGATATACCCTATAAACACAAAAATAAAACACAAAAATATCCCTTCCTCACACCGATATTCATTGCAGCACTATTTACAATAGCCAGTCTCTGGAAACAACCAAGATGCGCTTCAACATGAATGGCTAAAGAAACTGGTACATATACACAATGGAATATTATGCAGTCACTCATTTTCTTGTTCCTTGCATCCTTTTACAACCCGCGAACTCATCCAATTCATTGTGCCTGATTTGAAATCTTTTTGTCGGATTTTTAGTATAAGTTCTTTCTTGTTTTTGGAGTGAGAAGGTTGGACCACATCTTAATCAGTATTACTTCCGGTTATGTACAGGGATCATTCCAGGAAGGTGTTTGGGCAACCATATATGTTGCTGGGGATTGAACCAGGGTACACCATGTAGAGCCGAGCAAGTGCCTTACCCATTGCACTATTTTTCGGACTAAAATTGAGGTAGATTTTGTTTGCTTGTTTGTTTATATTGTGGTAACACCGAATTACAAGACTGCGAATGTTGTAGGGGTGAAGTTTAATTTTAAGATATTCTTTATTGTA
This sequence comes from Suncus etruscus, assembly GCF_024139225.1. Taxonomy (NCBI): domain Eukaryota; kingdom Metazoa; phylum Chordata; class Mammalia; order Eulipotyphla; family Soricidae; genus Suncus; species Suncus etruscus. Next base: position 10,918,086 of record NC_064866.1, on the reverse strand, counting down.
CAGATGAGGGCTGGTAGAAGGACCAGCCCACGATATGAAGCTTACCGTAAAGAGCGGTGAGTGCAGTTAGAGAAATGACTACTCTAACAACTATCATGACAATGGTAGTGAGTGAAAGAAATAGAAAGCCTGTCTGGAATACAGGCAGGGGGTGGAGGAGGAGGGAGATGAGGGAATTGTGGTGGGAAGTTTTCACTTGAAGGGTGGTATTCGTTTTTATAACTGAAATCCAACTACAAGCATGTTTGTAATTATGGTGCTTAAATAAAGATTATTTTTTTTAGAAAAAATGATATTCTTTATTGAACGGACTACTATTACAATGATAATTGGAACTGATCATTTGGTACAGTAATGGGTACTGGATGGAGATAAAATAATATGCATGTATCCTTTTATTAACAATAGTGCAAGCCACAGTGTCTAAAAAAAGGGAGGTAGGGGAAGAGATAGAAAAATGCCTGCTCCAGAGGCAGTAGAGAGAAGCGTCGAAGGGAAACCAGGGACACTGGTGATGGGAAACATTCATGGGAGAAGGAGGCACATACTATAAGACTGAAAATCAATTTTGAACAACTTTGTAATCATGGTGTTTACATTTAAAAATGTAAAAAAATAAAATAAAACAAAAAACTCAGGAGCCAAAAAAATTATTTACTCTTTAGACACCCAGGTAGCTATAACCTGTAAATCCAGATGACATTTTTATAGGCAGTGATTACACATTGCTAGATTGACTTATGAATGATATTAAATAATATGTGCATGCTTGGGAAAAGGATCTGACATGTGCTGTTTGTACATCACTTAAAAGCTTTGAACTCAAAAAAAAAAAAAAGCTTTGAACTCAGAGACTGGAACAATAGCACAGCGGTAGGGCATTTGCCTTGCACACAGCTGATCCAGGATGAATGGTGGTTCAAATCTTGGCATCCCATATGGTCCCCCAAGCCAGGAGTGATTTCTGAGCACAGAACCAGAAGTAATCCCTGAGCATCACCAGGTGTGGTCCCCAAAACAAAAAAAAACTGAAAGCTTGGAACTCAGTGTTCCTTCCAATGAAATAGGAGGCAAAAAGCATGATCCCTAAATTCACCCTCCCTTCTAACTGTGAAACTCAGGAAGGAATTTTGGCTGCAATTTGTGAGGAATAGAATTTTATTCTATAGACCCCATGGGAAAGCCTGCTTGGGTGCTTTCACTCCAAACAAAAAGGGCCTCAGTAATTTTGAGAAGACACTACAAAGTACCTCTCTGCCGTCGCAGGCCTTTTCCCCTTTGCAGTGAGTCATGTTTTCAGAGAGATTGATTTTCAGGAATTTAATATCAGGATGTCAGTTGCAAGGCAATGAAATACCAAGACAGCTGCATGGTGAACTGGGACTTCAAAACAATCTGGATCCATTTTTTTTTCAAGTTTCCCCCAGAAATAACATTGACTGAAAACAGTATCTCCCCTACTCCCCCCCCACTGCACCCCCTAATGCTGTTTCTTGTGAGTCTCCAGGGAAAAATGTGTAAAGTAATATGAGCAACCCCAACCGCTCTGAATTAAAAACAATAATCCAACAAGTTTGTATTTCATAAGCTTCAAGAAAGACAGTCTCGGCTGAGGAAAGGACAGAGTTAGTACACTTACTCTACTCACTTACTTTACATGCAATCCTGAATACTTCATATGGTCTCTAGAGTACCAACCATCAAGAGTAAACCCACATACCCTCAAATGAACATAATTAGGATGAAATTTATTGTAAAAGTTCAGAGTGGAACTATGGGCCCAGTATTTCCTATAATTTTCTATGAAGAATTTCAATTTCTTTTCCCCCTTTATGCATGTAGGAAGGAATGATCCCGTTCTGCCAAAGAAGAAATCAAGATTCCAATAAGTAACTTGCTCATTTTCACACAGCTAGAAGTGCTGAAGTAACCTTGATCTGAGCTCCATCACCCACCATAGCCTCTTTCCACTGTTTTCTACCATCTGTTTAACAGTATCACACCACACACACATTCCAAGTGCTGATTTGAGAAAAGCAATTTGACCCATGCATAGCCAGGAAGGTCCAGGAAACCTCTCTGGGCTCACTGAGTTTATGGTCAGATTATCCTTCAACGTGTGAAGGATTCGCCACAATGCTGTGTTTCTTTTTCTTCCAATTTACTGATTTCCTTATACATAGGGAGATAAGCTATGTCCTTGCTGTACCTCTGAATAAAATGCTCAAAACCTCAAAAAGAGGATATTTGTATAATACCTGAGTAATGATGGGAAGTTATCTAACAAAGCTAAAACACCTTCACTTGCTGAAACTATTTTTGGAACAATATGATTTGTTCGATCTTAACTTCCACCAGTTTCTCTTAAAACTGGACTTAACTGGAGATATTTATAATCTTCTTTTCATCTTCAAAGCACTTTGCGGTATTAAGTAATTAAATCTCAGCAAGACCTTTGATTAACTACTTTTTATAGATGTGGGGAAAGATGTGTGGCAATCATATTTTTAAATGCCCTGGGCCATGATGCAATCAACTTTCCAAGGTAGGACTAAAACAAGAAATTTCCCATCTCTACCTTTCGTTAAACCTGGCCTCCATCTTGATGCCTTGGTGAAAAGATACGATTTGTCATTCCTTACAATTTTTAGATCACAGAATATTTTCAAAAGTGCTTATCATTTTTCTAGTACTCTTTACTGTTCATTCAGGATGGCATTATGCCATGACTTTATTCAATTTTTAAATCAAAGGAGTTATTGGAAAAAGTTGAAGAAACAAAACACCCAGTTTTTATGGTTCTATTCAGTTCTCTGGTGTCTCATTTTAGAATCTATTCTTAGATATTCTGTCCATTTAGGAATCTTAGGTAAGCCAATTTTATCTGGCAATGTTCCCAAAGATTTTTTTTCTTTCCATATGTCCAAAATGAAAGCTAAGCAGTAATTCAAAGAGAGAAAGGGGTCAGCAATAACCATTTTCACAGCTACCAGCAAAATTCGTTGTCAATTTATCTTCAACCCAATTTCCCAATCTTTTAAATGTTGTAGGAATCACTTGAAATGTGAAATTTATAGGCTTCTGTTCCAGCCTGGTGAGATTCTTGCTGATAGCTATCAGAGTTATTAGCATTTTCTCTTCTATATTACAAAAGATCAAGCTCTGAATATACACCAGAGCCTTGGAAGGCTGGTAGGCATGAGATGAATATTGTGAGTACCAATGCTGAACAACTATTTGGCAGAGACTAAATAACATATAAGGACCTCTTCCTGAACAATCTAAATATCTTTGCTAGAGTTATTAACCTTTATCCATTTCCAGTAGGATTATTATTTGGGTAGATTATTAGAACCTTTTGATGTATCAAAATCCAGTCCTGAAACTTGGTAGTGTTTGAAGGTTGTATGGCCAACCTTTCAAGAGCATCCTTTCTCTCTCTCCCAATCTCCATCTAAATCAGAGGCAGCAGATTTTGTAGAATAGCAGAGGTTTGGGCCCGGAGAGATAGCACAGCGGCGTTTGCCTTGCAAGCAGCCGATCCAGGACCAAAGGTGGTTGGTTCGAATCCCGGTGTCCCATATGGTCCCCCGTGCTTGCCAGGAGCTATTTCTGAGCAGACAGCCAGGAGTAACCCCTGAGCATCGCTGGGTGTGGCCCAAAAAAAAACAAAAAAAAACCCAAAAAACAAAAAAAGAATAGCAGAGGTTTGTCAGGGAAAATGTGGATTTGAGTGTGACTCTATTTACCTAATAGTTATATGATCATTAATCTTATTGAAATACAGTTTCCTAGCTAACACAGGATATTATGACTACTGTTGATATTAACCTTATAGAATTTCTCAGTAAAATAAAAATATGCTTTGAACTTTAAAGAATATTTATTAATGCTTGTTATGAATGATAATGGCCAAGGTTTACTGGGCCCTGACCATGTACAAGATACTATGTGTTGAGTGCCTTTTTTGGACAGGGCCCATTCATCCTCCCAACACTCGTGTAAGTTCTATAATTATGTGCCTCTTTAAGAAGAAATGAAAAGCTAACATTATCTATCTAATAACAGGTGGGACTCAAGTATTCAGGTCTAGTTTGGCTAGGCCTATACTTTTGGCCACCATCATTTATCTTTATCTCCCATTGTTTGAACCTTTATTTTACAGTTTCTCACAGTTCTCGCAAATGGAGACAATTTCAAATAAAATGTACCGCCGTCCCTCAATTCTAGTCTTTCCAATAACTTTATTACTTGTAAAAATCATCATTTCTTTTTTCTCCTGGTGTAAAATTTCCAGTTCATCTTGGTCATTCAATTTCATCCTCAAGATTTCTCTTAATCGAGAAGGGCTGGAAGTTCCAGCTCAGTACATGAAGCCCATCACAAAGAGTGATGAGTGCAGTTAGAGAAATAACTACATTGAGAACTATCAAAACAATGTGAATGAATGAGGGAAGTAGAAAACCTGTCTAGAGTACAGGCAGGGGTGAGGTGAGGAGGAGGGAGATTTGGGACATTGGTGATGGGAATTGGTGCATTGGTGAAGGTGGGTGTTCTTTACATGACTGAAACTCAACCACAATCATGTTTGTAATCAAAGTGTTTAAATAAAGATATTAATTAAAAAAAAGATTTCTCTTAATCTTCTCTCTACAACTCTTTTTGGTCACTGCCATGGAGGAAGTCTCATCCCCTCGAACCTGGATTGTGTACTTTCTAGATTGTTTTTCTAACTTTAGTATATTCTACATACCCTCTGGCAAGCATTTCTAACAGTGACTGCCATGGTCAAAATTTTTCTGTCCTACCTACAGAGGTGAATCCATACTCTTCAGCCTGAAAATCCTGCTATTTCAGAGACTGATGCCCTCCACCTCTTACCTTTGACTGAACATGCCCTGTGCTTGCATGATTTTGCACTTTTTCTCACCATGTTTCTCTTTTCTCTTACATCCTTCTCTACCATTGCCTAATAATTCCCCAAGATTTCAATCAAATCCTTTCACAACTTCCCAGTCTTAAATATTTTTCTTCTCCCAACTTAGTAAACTATGCTATTCACTTGTTTTTATTTTGATTTCTATTGCATACTGCTGGTTAATTTTTCACAAATTACATACCTGTATATGTTATAATAATTGTTGATAGCAGAGATGTAGGAAAAAACGCTTTCTTATACTTCTCTAGCTCCTATACAGCACCAATTGAATATCAATTTAAGTCATCTTTGAGCTATATGTGAGTATTAAGAGATATGAGATATATGAAGAAAATCTTATACCCTTTTTCAGAAAAAATAAAAATCACTCAGTACTCCCTGGAAATGGCTTGTTCTAATGCTTCCTAGGGGAGAAATATGGTTGACTTGGGGGAAGATTGACAAATTAATATGTAACAAACCATAGTTTCAATTGAATATAAGATGAGTCAGAGTAAATGTTTTTCTGGGGGTACAAAAAGGAGGACTAACAACTCTACAGAGAAATCAGCAAGTGCCTCACGGTGACCCATTCTTTTTTTCCACTTTTTTTTTTAACATTGAGTCGCCATGAACTACAAAGTTCATCATTACTGCATTTTAGGCAAGCAATGTTCTACCACAAATCCATTCACTGGTGTCCACTTTTCTCTACTAATGTACCCAGTTTCCCTCTGTGGCAGGCACTCCCCCACCTCTTATGGCACTGTAGTTTATAACACTGTTGGTAGTGACCCTTAAGTGGACTCTTAAAAGATGAGTAGGAAAATAGGTTCTTTATTGTTTTAAATATCTTTATTTAAGCATCTTGATTACAGACATGCTTGTATTTGGGTTTCAGTCATATAAAGAACACCCACTTTCACCAGTGCAACATTCCCACTACCAATGCCCCAAATCTCCTTCCTTCCCTTCACCCCACCTGTATTTGAGACAGGCTTTCTACTTCCCTCATTCATTCACACTGTTATGATAGTTGTCAGTGTAGTTATTTCTCTAACTGCACTCACCACTCTTTGTGCTGAGCTTCATATCATGAGCTGGACCTTCCAGCCCTCATCTCTATTGTCTCTGGGCATTATTACAATATGTCAGAGGGAGAGAGATTGACACAGAATAGTCTCACTCATCTATGAGTTTTAAGGAAAATAGGTTCATGTTGCAAGTCAGCCCCTGAAGAGGTTGACTGATGGAGGGATGGAGGATGAGGTCTTTCCTCTTCAGCTCGGAGTACGCATCTGCCACCCTGTTCAGCCAGCAGTTCTGAGGTGAAGCAGTGGGTAAAGAGCTCGCAGTCAGGCTTGTGGAAATATTAGCTTTATTCGGTGGACAAGACTGAAGTCCAAAGCCTCAGCATCAGTTCCAGCCAAAAAGCCCCTCGCCTTCCACAGACCCTTGTTTTTATCCCCCAGAATCAGGTACCACCCAATGGTGGGATCAGGTACTACCCAGTGGTGGGAGAAGAATCAGGTACCACCCTAGGGTGGGGGCAGAATGCCAGGTCACACCCTAGGGTAGGGCAAAATCACCGATCAGGGTAGGGTCAGTAACATAATAATCCCATAAAATGTTTACATACACAACAGGTTCATAAATAGAGAAGTCAGAGATAAGTAGATCACTTCATTCAGATACTGTGTGTGAGGTCAGATGAGAGGTGGGGGGGGGGCTGAAACCTGGGAAAGAACTTGGAGTGAAATGTCAGAGGGAGGGCTAGCAGATTAGATGGGCTTTGTCAGGTGAAGAGCTTGGGCCGCAATCCTGATCCCATTGAGGGGGGGCAGAAAACTGTAGGAGGCTGAGAAACTAGAAAGTGACATAACCAGATTTTATGTGATAGATTCTGGCAGGTGCATAAGTCATAGTTGGAGACATCTCAGGGAGAAACAGTGAGTGACAAAGGGGAAAGGCTAAGATGAAGAAGATAGGATAGTCTGTTGATTTGAGGACTGTGGAGGAGGAGGAGGGTAAATACAAATTGCCCTTGACTTAAAATGGGTGTTAGACCCACTGTGTAGAAAATATGGCAAATCAAAGGTCATGTGACATATCTAACCCATGGAGCACCTCAGTGACCATGTTGGTGACCATTGGGTTAAAATGGTGGCAGCTACCGCTGCCTAACACTTGAGAAATGCTTGCCAAAAATTGCCAACCCTGAAAAGGTCATAATTCAAACATTAAGGATGCTTTCTAGTAAAGATCTAGTAAAGATATATATATAAATTAGTCAAACTGTCTGAAGTCAGCCCCATCTTTACTGGGATGTGTTAGACAGGCACTGACTATGAGGATGAGAACAGGGAAGCTAGACAATGGAAGCTTCCTAACTTGGGAGATGAATATGAGTTGGAGGACACAGAACTGAAAAGGGGTTCATTTTTCAACTCTTGCTTGCTGTTCCTGTCATTTCCTGTCACTGGGTCTGAGGTGCTGAGTAAGATTAGTAGCAGCAGGGTTTTTTGTTTTTAGTTTTGTTTTTTTATTTTTTTTGGATTTTTGGGCCCCACTCGGTGACATTCAGGGGTTACTCCTGGCTATACACTCAGAAATTGTTCCTGGCTTGGGGGACCAGATGGGACGCTGGGAGATCAAACCGCTGTCCATCCTGAGTCAGCCACATGCAAGGCAGATGCCCTATCGCTTGCACCATCGCTCTGGTCCCAGTAGCAGCTGTTTTAAGTAAAGAGCATTTGTGGAACACTGTTCAGGAGAAGTGGGGCCATAGGAAAATCTTCCTGGACCCTCCTTGGCACCTGGTACCTGGTGAGTACTTAAATGTTATGTGTAGAACTGAAATTGGAGCAGACAGAGCACTCATGAAGCAATACAAAGAACAGACCAAGTTTTTGTGTAAGATCATGCCCTCATTTTGAATGACAAAGAATAAAATATGTTCTGGTGTTTCTAATGCTGTGAAGCTTCCCAAAGGATGCCTGGACATGCTCCAGGAGGTCAGTGCATGACCTGCTGGCACCGATACTTGGTCTTCTCTGTTAGATGTCATCTGAGGGACAGCACGAATGGCAATTCAGACAGCAGTTCTCATGCAGTCTTGATCTGCCAATGTACAGACATCACATATGACCCATGAGGTCTCCTTTAGAGACACGGAATACAACAGATTTCTAGGCCAATAGATGTAGATGTCACATGAATACTTTAAATGAGACAAGAATACTTAGTACATGTGCTTTCTTCTCTCTAAAATGTAAATGTATATTTTGACAAATTATAACCTGTCCTATATGTCTAATTCTTTTCTAATCTCTTACAAGTAATAGTGCTAATTAATCCCAGGAAATGGGGTGAGGTAGAGGAAAGAGAGAGAAAAGAAATAGAAGAAACAAAAAAATTTAACAGTATTAAAACTGCATTAAAACAGTATTGAAACTGAAGAAAAATAGCTTGAGAAATAATCTAATTGACCTAGCCAATCCAGGCTTTTCAGCTGAAGTCAGCAGTTATGAGTGATAACCTAAAACATGGATTTTTAAATATTAGTGGACATGTTTCAGTACTACCATACAAAGCCATTCATTTCTTTGACATTTTCAGTACTTCATTGCTGCTAAGAATTCCCAGTATGTTGGCACTAATACAAATTGTTCAAAACAGAAATATTTCATGCTTCCTAAGTCCTCTTAAAACACAGTATCAGGCAATGCTCATAAAAATGTGTGTTCTAACATTCACACAGGTTCAACGAAAATACTTAAAAGACAATAATGTACTTTTATTCCTTTAATTGCTTATTCTGCTACTATCTATCATTGTACTAGTTGCTATTTTCTTTCATTGTAGCATCATGCTCAAGAATGTCCTTCAAACTAAGATGTAAATCTTATTGGCATGATTATATACATTTACAGAAAGGAAGAAATAACCTGTGCTTCAAGTACAGTGGGCACATAATAAATTTTACTGAATTGATTACAAGCTTGGAAGGGAGTTGATCTAAAAATACCTGTTTTTCTTTAGAATATTGTAAAGCTTGTCCTCCCCAATTCTTTTCCTGAAATCAGAATTATAGGCTGCAAATCACTGTTATCTTCCAGATGAATTCCTCCATTTATTAGATTAAAAAACTGATAAAGGACACATAGTTATATTTTATTGGTAGCCAGAGACAGAAAACCCAATACAAGTTGAGTTAAGCCAAAACAGAATGTATTGACCGCTTTAAATCAAATATTTGTGGAATAGGTCTAAGTTTCAGATGTGGATTTAATTTCAGAATGGCTTTGGATCTCAGTCAATGGCTGGTTCACTGTATGTGTTTCTCTGCCTTCCACCAGATGAAATAAAATGGCAGCAGTAGCAGTCTGCACAGAAATCTGGCAAAATGGAGTGCATGCAACCTAGACGTCTTACAGCGTTTTATTGGTAATTTGCTCCTCCAAGGACAGCTTGAATGTGCTTGAGACTTAACTGATCACATACTTAATACTGATAGCTATTGCGGGAGCCACTATTTTATTTCATTCCTACCATTTTTTAATACTTTAACATTAAAAACAATCACTGAATACCCCCAGGGGAAATCTTTCCTCACGTTACTGAAGAGTCAGAAAAACTGATTAGAATAAGATTTTCTCTATGTGTACCTCTGGTTCTACCCTTCTGGGCTTCTCTGTTAACCTCTCAGTGTCTTTTATAAAAATACAGAACAATATATTTAACAAATATTTTCTCAGTTCTCTGTGAAGGAGATTAATGGAATCTTAGCCTTTGCATTGAATCCTGGTACTTTTATTACAGATCCACCTCCCCTATACTGACTATTTATGAATAATCTTAAGTAAGATTATTAAATAAGATTATTAACAACTTCCTCTCAATTCTGCTTGGGTTTTTAGATTGCCTTTTTATGCTGAGGTATTGGTGATTGAACCTTCTCCCCCAAACATGAGAAACATCCTTGGTATATGTGTTGTTTGGAAGTGTGGACATTGCTTTTGATGTGGATGTGGGCCAGATCTACGTGGAATTAGACTTAGTGTTAAATCTATGTTTATAATATATTCATTTCTTGTTCCTCATTATTGTGCAAATGCTTCAGAATCTTAGTTAATCCTTCATTCACTCCTCCTCAAAAATATAGATTACGCAGACATATTTCTCAACTTTGTCCCCCAAATTTTGCTTGACCACTTGGCTACATCCATTTGTCAAATGAAATAGATGTTATATCAAAATTGTTGAAAACATCTATGTAATCATGCATGTTAGATCATAGAAGGAGTTATTGGGACTGCCACATATAAGATGATGTCAGAGTTATTCTCAGGAGCCTGGCATGTCCTTGCCGGCAACAAATCTCTCACCTATTATTCAGAAACTCTCACTTTGTTCAGGTAAAAATTCTGTCACTATGCTTTTTGGGAAATTATATTAACCCTACTTCTATTCTTGTTTATAAAAATCAACTAAAATGAATAAATGGACTTTCTGGTTTTGCCACAAATGAATAAAAAATGTAAAAACTACTGTAAAATATAAATATAAAATATAAAATAGAAAGATAGTACAGCGGGAAGGACACTTGCTTTGCTTGCAGCCATCTCAAGTTCAATTCCTAGTACTCCATAGGTCCCTTAAGCATTGGGGTGATCCCTAAGTGCAGAGACAGAAATAAGACATGACCATTATTAGATATGCCTCCCTAAAATGTTTATTCTATCTTATCATTGCTAGAAACAGAAAAGAGGACAAAAAAAAAAAACTACCATAGTAATTAACATTTTTAAGTTAGAGGCCAGAGCAGTTGTATAAGTAGAGTCTTGCCTTGCACATGGCTGACCCAAGTTTGATCCCTAGCATCCCATATTGTTCCCCCAAGCTCACTGGGAGTGATCTCTGGGTGCAGAGCCAGGAATAACCCCTGAACATTACTGGGTGTGGCCAAAAATAAAAAAAAAACAATGATAATAATTTTAAGTTAGACCTATTATTTGTTGTGCAAGCAAACCACCTAAGCACTTAGTGGCTTAAAACTACTGCCAATTTCTTTGTTCATTATTCTATAGGTTAACAATTAGGACTACACTCAGCTGGTGTCTGTTGGTCTCTTTCTGATTTCATTTTTCTCACAACTCTTCATGTGGCAATAATCATCCAACAACTCAAATGGAGTTGACTAATCTAAGGACATTGAAATTGGTGTTGACCCTTGGTGAAGTAATTTCTCCAGCAGGCTATCTTTGTTTTCACTGCATGGTGCCAGAATAAATCCCAGCAGTAAAGGAGAATCAAGCTTCCTGAGCAAACATATTCCAAGCTTCTACTTGTGTCATATTTGCTCATGGTCCACAGGCCAATATAAATCCTATGGCCAATGCCACAATCCATCAGATGAGAACGACCCCAAGGCCTAACTAAGTAGAGGGAGGTGGGAGCTGTCGAGAACCATTACTGAAAGAACTTGATGTTATGATGGAAATTTATGGTATGTGTAATTAATTTTATCATTGATATTTATAGCATGTACTCTAAAGTGATGATTTTGTTTTTGGATGAAAAGTTTTAAAAGATGCCCACCCTGTCTGAACTTTGGATGAACTTCCCTATTCTAAGCTAAGAAAACGCTGATTTTAGGAAACTCCCCGTAGCCATACTGATAAGATGTCATAATGTGAATGCACCTCCCTCCCATTGCTTAAGAATAAAGTGAAGTAATGATGAGTTTGCAGTAATGCTTTATAAAATAGTTTCTTGGACCCCTGAGCTTTTTTTTTTCTAAGGTTTCAGATGTTTGCCCAGCCTGGTTTGATCAACTAATGTAAATAAAGATCTCCTTGTTCTCCTGTCATAGATTGTCTCTGTGTGCTTGATTAAGTGAACTCCCTTTACAACATTACCACATCATTTACTTGACTGAAAAATGAGATTTACCTTGGAAGATGCCAGGATAGACTCATTACCTAGAAGAATATCAGTCAGAGATGAAAAGATACAGAAGAGAAATATAATCCTATTTTAGACCTATTAACAGTGAGGTAATGGGGCTTATGCATTGAAAGTTTGACTCCTATTGTGAAATCAAACTAACTTCAAAAATGAGGCTAGTTTGTGCACAAAATCTTTTTAATACTTATTAAATATTAAGTATTTAATATTCAAGTGCACATCAAGTTATGGTGCAGGGGAAGGTATAATATTTTCTGGCTTAGAGAAAACAGACTGGTCACCTCCTTTTCTTCCTTACCTTTCAAGATTTTATTTACTTTTATATTTTGGGAGTGTGGTATAGTGAGCCTCATCCTATAGTGCTCAGGAAAGTTCTGGCACATTGCCCAGCTATGATCCATTTAAATGCTCAGGGAGGGGCCGGAGAGATAGCATGGAGGTAAGGTGTCTGCCTTTCATGCAGAAGGATGGTGGTTCAAATCCCGGAATCCCATATGGTCCCCCGCACCTGCCAGGAGCAATTTCTGAGTGTGGAGCCAGGAGTGAACCCTGAGCACTGCCGGTGTGACCCAAAAACAAAAAAAAAAAAAATAAAATAAAAAATAAATGCTCAGGGAACCACATATGGTGCCAGGTCTTGAACTGGTGTTGGTGGCATAGCGCCTTACCCCTGAACTATCTCTCAAATCCATCTTTTATTTAAGCCTTGAACAACATTACAAGTTGGTTTACAAACAAGAAATCTAAGGTTTAGAAAGATTAACTTACCCAAGTATGCACAGCCAACATAGATTCTAGAACTTGGACTCCATCTTATTAGCCTACTTCGCTTTCCTGAATCATGCTAGTTCTTCCATTGCACAGGACAACCCAGGTCCAACCATCCAAACAACAACCTTCTCAGGACTACTTTCTTCCTAGACTATAAAGCTATAAATCAGACATCAGAAAGACTTGGGTGATGGAGAAGACTTCCTCCATTCCTGCAACCTAAGAATTGTTTAAGATGAATGGCTAATGTACATGTGGTACATATACACAATGGAATATTATGAAGCCATGTACATGAATCTATTATGTTGTGTGAAAGAAGTCAGAGGGAGAGAGATAGACACAGAATAGTCCCACTCATCTATGGGTTTTAAGAAAAATTAAAGACATTACTGTAATAAGGCCCAGAGACAATAGACATGTTAAGGGCTGGAAGGGCCAGAAGGACAGACTCACAATTTGAAGCTCACCACAAAGAGTGATGAACGCTGTTAGGGAAATAACTACACTAACAACTAGCATGACAATGTTAAAGAATGAGAGAGGTAGAATGCCTGTCTGCAAATACAGGCAGGGGTGGGGCATTAGTGGTAGGAATGTTGCACTGATGAAGGGGTTATTCTGTTTATCACTGTAACCCAACTATAAACATGCATGTAATCATGGTGCTTAAATAATGATTTATAAAAAATGTACACTCATAAAAAAGAATTGTTGATAATGGGGTTGATGACTTTCTAACTGAGCTCTGGAATTCTTTCACTGCTAAATTATTTCTGCAGAGAGTGCTCACAGTTTGCTACTGCTATTGTTCAAGAGAAGCCAAGCCTTTCTCACTTTCTTCAGCTCTCCCTTATGTTTCTTGGTGAAATAGCTGTTGAATCTAGCAGATACAGGTTTAAGGGCATAAATAATCCTCAATTTTTGCCACTACTTTCCCACCAAACAGCATAATTAAAGCTCCAAGATTTAGAACTGTCCTTGGCATAACAATGAAGTTTTTTCAATAATACCAGTGGTGATTAGAATGACAAAAGAAATATTCTGAAACTAAGCCCATTTTTTCCAAGAAACATTCTTTTATTATTTCCCCCTTTCTCTCCTCCTCTCCCCTTCTTCCTTTTCTTTCCCTTCCTCTTCTTTCCCCTCTCCATTCCCTTTCTTTTTCCTTTTTTATTTCCCCTCTCTTCCTCCATTCTCTTCTTTCCCCTTCCTTTCCTTTCCTTTATTCTTTCCTTTCCTTTTCTTTCCTTTTTCGTTTCCATTTCTTTTCTTTCCTTTTCCATTCCCTCCCCTTCTTTTCCCTCTTTCCCTTCCTTTCTTCCCTTTTATTCCCTTCTCTCTTCCCTTCTTTTTCTTTTTATGTTTTTGGGTTACTCAGAGGTTACTCCTGGTTCTGCATTCAGAAATCGCTCCTGGCAGACACTGGGAACAATATAAGATGCCAGGATTCAAACCATCATCCATCCTGGTTGGCTTCATGCAAGGCAAACACCCTACTGCTGTGCTCTCTCTCTCTCTGGCCCTTTCCCTTCCTTTCATTCCCTTCCCTTCCTTCCTACCTTTCCCTTTCCTATTATTATCGTGATTATGGGTGTGTGATACTCTCTAGGGTCATGTACTTTTCAATTGTGATAAACTTTGGTGTTTTCAGGTCACACCCAGTGATATTCAGAGTTTACTCCTAGCTCTCTTTTGGGGGATCACTCCTGTCAGGGCTCAGAGGAACATATAGGTTATGTTGGAATTTAACCCAGGTTGGCTGCATTCAACCAACTGAATGGTCACAGTCACCTGTGGAATATAAAAAGAAAAACATAACATGAGAATAATACCCAAAGAAAGTAGAAATTGTGGGTTATGTGGTGGGAGCATGGGAGTGGAGTTAAGACTTTATAACACTATAACTAGACAATATAATGATAATAACTGTAAATTATCTCTCTGAAAAAGAATTGGAAATTGAAAGGAAGTAAGAAGTAAAGTAATATGCATCATGATACCCCTTCAGTTATGGTATCGCAAACCATGGTCCCTAAAAGGAAAAGAGGGAAGGAGAGAGAGAGAAAAAGAGAGAGAGAGAGAAAGTATCTACCATAGATGAATAATTCTGGGGTTGAAGTGGAATGGCAAAGGTTAACTGGGAAAATTAGTGGTGGGAAATGAACACTGGTGAAGGGATTGTATGAATCAAAATTCAACCATCAACAACTTATTTTTTTTTTGGTTTTGGGGTCAAAGCTGGCAACATTCAGGGCTTACTCCTGCCTCTACACTCAGAAATTGCTCCTGCAGGCTCAGGGGACCATATGGGATGCTGGGATTCAAACCACCGTCCTTCTGCATGCAAGGCAAACACCCTACCTCCAGCCTATCTCTCTGGTCCCCATCAACAACTTTTTAACTCTGTATCTCACAATGATTTCATAGAACTTTTTAAAATAAAATAAGAGTTTATATAATGAGGCCCACAGATTTGCTTGCCTCTGTCCTGTCATAGAAGCAATAGAACATGTCAGACCACTTCTCTTATATCTGTCTTTCTGCAGAAGCAGGAAAGGGCTGATTTAATAGAAGAGAAGACTGTGTTTAGCTAATTTTGAAGAATAAATGTATTAGATGGTATTCAATGGAGAATGATTTGCACAGCATGTAAATTGTAGAGAATTATAATGCAGGAAACTTAGAAGTTTCCAACAGCGAATGGGTCTGATTTATAGATATCTCTAGGAACAAGAACATTCTGTAGCAATAACTGAAATGCTTACATTCCTTTAGTAATTGGTACAAAACACAAAAGAGGTCAGCAGCATCTTTTTCCCCCCACTTGACTAATAAATTATGGTTTTAAAACCATAATGCACTACTTTTTTCCATACTTCCTTACTGAAGATGTCCACGTCTGTCTCCCTCAATCACCAAAACTCAGTTCCTATTTATGTATTTATAAAATACCCTGTACTCCAAAGTGGAAGACATCCTTGAAGACTTGATTATTTAATGCTTCAATCTTTAGACTCATGGCTTGTGGTTGTTTGCTCAGACGTGAAATATAAATTTCCAGGCGTACTAAACATTTAACCATTGCTTGGCATAAATAAATGTCCACCTAGGCAAATGATGATGACATCATGCACAGGCAGATGAAAATGGGATGGAAAGGTCTTCAACAAAGACAAGATATAGGATGCACTTCACCATGATGTCAGTTACAGTAGCTCAAGGATTTAATGAAGGTACATGGCAAGGCAAGACCTAGATTTTAAGGCCAATGCAATCTTAAGATAGTTTTAAGAAATTAACAGGCCACTCTGGCAGACAGCACCCTACTGGAACTTCATATTCATATCTTTGCAATATCATGAGTAAACTAAATGCTACTGATTTGTATCCATTACAATGATTTTTTTCATTAAAAAAAATTTTTTTTTTTTTTTTTGGGCCATAGCCGTGAGGCTCAGGGGTTACTCCTGGCTATACACTCAGAAATCACTCCTGGCTTGGGGGACTATATGGGATGCTGGGGGATCGAACCTCGGTCAGTCCTAGGTCAGCCTCGTGCAAGGCAAATGCCCTACTGCTCTGCCACCACTCTGGCCCCTAAAATGATTTGTTTTTAAGCTATGTGAATCTCACTTTATTTTTGGCCAAATATTTGGTACACAAAGAAAGAGAAATCCAATTCCTTGGGAATCTTTTGCCCATCATCTCTGAGCCAAAGAAAGCTCCCTCTTACAAAAAAAAATAGGGCATTTGGAGGCTGTTCTGTATGCTATCTCACTTCTTTGCTGTTATTGTTTTACTGTTTTTATTGTTTTATTGTTGTGGACATCCGGAAGAGGCCTTTGTTTTTATGTTTCTTTTCTTTTCTTTTTTTTTTTTTAGAGTTTTAAGTCACATCCAGTCAGGAGCTACTCCTGACTCAGTGCTCAGGGAAACTTGCAGTGTTGAGTCTCACACATCTGACAATCATGTGTTCCAGTCTTTGAAGCCAATTTTCTGGCCCTAGTAGTCATGTTTAAAATGGCCCAAATTGGGAACTGGAGCAATAGCACAGTGGTAGGTTTTTGCCTTGCACACTGCTGACCCAGGATGGACCTGGGTTTAATCCCCGGTGTCACATATGGTCTCCCAAGCCAGGAGCAATTTATGACTGCAGAGCCAGGAGTATCCCCTGAGCATTACCAAGTGTGGCCCCAAAAAAACAAAAAACAAAAACAAAAACAAAACAAAACAAAACAAAAAAAAGTGGCCCAAATGAATCAAAATAAGAATACTTTGTGACACATTAAAATTCAAATTTCTGTTTTACTGGAATACAGCCATGTTCATTTATTTGTAGCCTATGGCTGCTTTCACATTGCCATGGCAAAACTGAGGAGGAGAAAATAAAGCTTAAAAAATATAAAATATTTACTCTCTTGCTTTTTACAGAAAAATATTATGATTCTTGTATATTGTTCTTTCGTTTTTCCTACCACCTTTTAGTAAGAGCTAGTCATAGCTCCAAACTCAGTTGTTTGAGACACCTAATTAAAGGTATCAATGGACATTAATCCCCCTTTTATTTGCTCTGTTCTAGACCAATCAGTGACTATGTCAACTTTCTAGGTCCTCATTTACTCTCAGAAATGCTGTTTCAAGATGTAGGCTAGAGGATGGAAAGAAAGCACCATCCAGAGACTTTAGGTAAACTCTTCTGGAGTAGCTTTAAAACTATATTCTTGGGACCAGAGCTATAGCACAGCGGTAGGGTGTTTGCCTTGCACACGGCCAATACGGAACAGACAGTGGTTCGAATCCCGGCATCCTATATGGTCCCCTGAGCCTGCCAGGAGCAATTTCTGAGTGCAGGAGTAACCCCTGAGCACTGCTGGATGTGACCCAAAAACCAAAAAAAGAATATTGGAAATACTGGAGTGGAGATTATTGAGTATTTGGTGAGGTGGTGAGGTATAGTACCTTAACATCAATGTTAACACTATTGCAATAGGTTACCTAATATATTAATAAAAATTAAAAATAAAACAGGGGCCGGGCAGTGGCACTAGAGGTAAGGTGCCTGCCTTGCCTGCGCTAGCCTTGGATGGACCACGGTTCGATCCCCCGGCATCCTATATGGTCCCCCAAACCAGGAGCAACCTCTGAGCACATAGCCAGGAGTAACACCTGAGCGCTACCGGGTGTGGCCCAAAAACCAAAAAATTAATAATAATAATAATAATAAAACACACATGTGACCTATTTCTTTTTTATGATGATGATTAATCATATGAATAGCCCAAAGGTGCATGATTCACTGTCCCCACATGCTCAAATATTGTTCTTCTCACACTAACTCTGTGATTTGCTTAGACTAAGACCCAAGCAGACACTTGAAAAAAGCACTTGCATGTTTACTCCTCAATGGGAAAACCACCAAACATGACATGAGCATGATGATAGAGTGAAACAGAAAAGAATCTGAGTTACTTTAGTGAAGGCCACCTTAGGTGAGCCAGGTTCAACCTCTTCTATTCACCAATAAATACAGAAAAAGCACAGCCCAGAACAGCCTAACCAATTAATAAACGTATTAAAAACCAAAAAGAATATCCAAAATAATAGTTTTGTCTTTAAACTTTGGGTGTTTTGTTACCTAGAAATAGCTGACTAATAGCCAACTTAAACTCTTCATTGCCTTCAGTAATCTCTACAACAATTAGCTGAAAGTCCCTTTTTTCCCTAAAGTCTTTATAGCACATAAAAAACTTAATAACATACTAAATCTTCTACCTATCTTCCTAAACAGAATTGAGGCTAACCAGCATATTCCTATGATGCACTATTATCACTGTATAAATGGATTCCCAGCACTCTTGCCTAGCTCACTAATTATGTCCTGACCTTGGGCCTTGCTTTTTATCTTTCTGATAAGTCATGATTTCCTATACTCTGGTTTCCCTGAAAGCTGAGTAGACCCTGGCTTCCTTCTTTGACACTAAAATATATTTAAATCATCGCATAGATCAGAGTTTTCCAGTCTTTGAATTATAGACCCACTGGATCATGAGATAGTTTAGAGAATCAGGATTAGTAATTTTTAGAGGAAAGTAGGAAGAAGAAAGAAAGAAAGAAAGAAAGAAAGAAAGAAAGAAAGAAAGAAAGAAAGAAAGAAAGAAAGAAAGAAAGAAAGAAAGAAAGAAAGAAAGAAAAGAAAGAAAGAAAGAAAGAAAGAACGAAAGAAAGAAAGAAAGAAAGAAAGAAAGAAAGAAAGAAAGAAAGAAAGAAAGAAAGAAAGAAAGAAAGAAAGAAAGAAAGAAAGAAAGAAAGAAAGAAAGAAAGGAGGAAGAGGAAGTAAAAGGAGGAGGAAGAATGGAGGAAGAAGAGGAGGAGGTGGAGGAGGAGGAGAAAACAGCTCTAAAAACAGGTTTTCACACACATTTGCTTATACTAGAGTTAATACTGTCTCTGATTCACCTGGTCTTGATACCCCCACTCTAAGCAATCTGCCTCCAGGCCTCCTCAATCCTTACCTGAACTCCCAGCCTTTCTACCACTTAGCTCTCCGACTCCTCAACATGCTTGTTACTCCAAAGTATCAGCTGTACCTTTACAATTTGGCTTTTCCTTCTCTAATAACATCCATTCTGTCTATTCTGAAAAATTCCTATTTGTTGGGGGTATTTACAACACTCAATTATGCATTATTCAATGTGCTCAAATAACACATTCTCTGCAGGCTTGTCCTGTCCTTCCCCTCACCCTCAAACCCATTCCCTCTCACACACAAAAGTTTAGACTATGCTAAAACTTAAGAGCATCCCATATCAAACCTAACTTCATTTTCATTTTTCCCTTCTGGTCTGTGGGCCTGTATGCCTCCTTGACCCCTATGCATAAATTCACTAGAGCCCTTACCTCTCACTCCATTATATTTGCAGAAATCCAGAGGTTTACTTTCCATATAGGAAATGGAAATTCCTCTGGGGATAAGGATGTGGCTGGGAGGTAAAGCACTTGGCCTTGCTTGTGTGAGACTCTGGGTTCGATTCTTGGCACTGCCAAAAGGGAAAACTGGGATTTCCTTGTGATTAAGGCATGAGTCTTGTTTATTTTGCTATTATGAGTGCTTGGGTCTGGTATTAATGGAAGTGAGAAGTCAACACTACTGGAATCTGCATGCACATTTCAGATGGCACATGTGACCTGTGGGAGGGAGATCTGAGCAGCTTAATCGCTGTGGAAAGATAATGGGCCAAGGAAACCAAGAAAATGAGTGTAACCACATCTATTTTGTAATGCAACCAGTCACTCCTCCCCAGCTCCCCACTCCCCCATCCAGGCACTTGAAAAATAAAATGACCCACTAAAGAAAGCCCAGGATCTGGGACTGAAACAATAACAGTTGCTTATGGAAGGATCTACGTGCTATAGAACAGAGATCAGAGATAACAGTATCAGGATATGAGATCAGAAAAGACCCTTGACATGTACAAATACCCCAGGGCTGGGAAAGAGGCACCCAAGAGTAGATGAAGAGAGAGAGAAAGGTACAGTAGCTGCTACTGGAACTTGGCAGCCAAGAGCTATAACAAATCCAAAGAACTGCACTTCTGGATTCTAGAACGAAATAGAAGTGAGCAAGGAGGTAAGGAGAGTTCCAGTAAGGCAAGGGGGAAACATTGAGTTCCACGAAAAGTACACTCCGTAGGAAATGCAAATGGATTCTTGGTTCCAAGCTATATTAGCGAAGGTACTATTGTGGGATTTTTCCATGTACTTCTTGTCCCAGATACCAGGTTTCCAGTAAAAGGCTCTACTGTGGCCTGTGTTAATTAATTACAGGTACAATGAATGGTTGCTGAGTACCCAACGAGGAAAACTAGTTCCATGGGCTTTCAAATGTTCACTTTATTTATACAAGTCAGAAAGGAGAATTAATTTACATTGCACTAGTGGCAGTCTGTAAGTAAGTCCAATACCAGCACAGGTGCTGGCTCACATTTAGGAGGGAATAGCTGAAAAAAAAAAAAAACATTGAAGGTCGTTTTGTAGCTCTTCACCCTTTTCTAGAAAAAGCCAGCTTGTCTTTAGAGGACTGTATTGACCTGGCAATGAGGGGCAGGGAGGAAATAGTGAGAAAAAGGAGGGAGAAGAGGAGGAAGGGATCAGATAACAAGAGGAAAACATCTCCCTTGCAAGCCACACAAGCTGGTTGCAAGGAAACAGTGTTCTATAGGACATATAACCAAATCACTCAGATCCAAAAGAAAATAAAGGAGTCAGGTATAGCCTAGGGCCACAAGAGTGGATGTGTTTTGGACTCAGAATTCATAACATGAGAAGTTATGAAATCTGTCGAAAAGACATAAAAAATCATTGTCATACTCTTGTAACAGTCAGGTTTCTTCCCTCCTCTTTTTGTGTTTTTGCTTTTTTTTGGAGCCACAATGAGTGATATCCAGGGGTTATTCTTGTTTCCACATTCAGAAATTAATCCTGGCAGTTCTTGGGGGACTATACTGAATGCTGGGGTTGAACTCAGGTTGGCTTCATGTAAGGCCATGCCCTACCCATTCTGGCCCTTCTGCCCCTCTTTTATAAGGGTTCCTAGAATCAATTCCAGAAATGGGGAATTTTAATCAAATGACAGATTAATGACCTCAATGAGATGAAGTTACCATACCCCAAGAAGGAATTGTGAAATAACAGAAACACTGTCAACTGTCTCTGAAAAGCAGCCTGAGGACCTTCCTATCATCAGTTTCTAGATAGAGCTTAGGGGTAACAAATCTCAACTCCCACCAGGGAATCTCTTCAGATTACTGAATTGCTGTGGACAGGAGAACAGGGACCCCATTTCGTGTTCTATTGTGTTAATAAATATAAGATGAGGGAGAGATCACTCAGGTAAGTAAGGTCCGGACAGGACAAAAGGGGAAGCAGTAAGGGAACTAGCATACTCAAAATGGGCCAGCTCCGTAGACTCACTCTTTTCTCAAACAAGATATAAACCAAGCTATGAAAGATCATGGACATACCAGGCCATGCAGCAGAAAGCTGGCCATCTTGGAAAGAGAGGGCAGGCCAAACCCCCACCCTGCCAAAGCCTTGACTGCTGCTTCCATTACCCAGAACCACTGTTTTCTTGAGAGTCCTGCCTCATCACCCCTCTACAATTCCCTTCAGAGACACCAATCTGACCAAACTTCAGGTAGTGGGATGATATCACCAAGGCTTTTTGGAGTGAGTGTGGGCACCCCTTTCCCATCTTCTTTTTTTTCCAGGAGGCCTGGTAGCTAACTAAGTACACGCTCTTAAGAGCTGCAGTATCAGTAATAGTGCTTTGAATTTCTGGACAATTTCATTTATTTGATGCTGACATCCCTATAGGAACATATCAATTTAAAGAATGGACAGACAACAAGAGCTTGTGTGTAGCTTCAGGGGTCCAGAATGAATGTGCAGCCTCAGAGAACCAACATGTGTGTGCAACCTCAGAAAGCAAGGACATAGATGTAATCTTAGAGAACCAACATGCACGTGCTACCGTGTCCATCTCAACAGCAACCCACACCACAAAGGGAATTATTAATGCAAGAGTAATTTTATGTTTCAGTGTGTTATTCAAGCACAATGAAGTAAATTATTTTGTGCCTTCTAGGAGGCAGTCTTTAGAAATGAAGGGAAAATTGGAGACTATGGTAGAGTAGGGCCATGTTGGTGGTAGGAATGGTGTTGAAATGTTAAATACCTAAAACAACTGTATTATGAACAACTTTGTAAATCATGATGTCTAAATAAAGTTTAAAAATAAATTAAAAGAAAGGGAACTAACCAGATGCAACGTGAGTGTGGCTACCTAGGTCTTCCACAATTTGGGAGGTTCAAAGGAACATATCTCCTGTGGTCATTTACTGACTATGCTCTTTATCACAAATGGTCGTGCCATTCCCACGAAAATCCTGGCAAAAAGCTCTCAAGTAATTCAGGGAGTTGGGAAAAGAATACCCTGGGTCTAAAATGTCAGAAGAATAAGTCATCTACAGAGCGAGACAGGCCTTTAAGTTCTAAGTCACAATGTCTGTGCCTTTAGCAAAGTTTAAAATTATAAAGCTATACACAAACTGGATCACTATATTAAGTACATATAAAGTTACATATATCTTCCTCCTGTATACAAGACACCCTGCTGACCAAATCTGCTTACTAATTCTGCTTCTGGAATCTCTCCAAAGAGCCAACCATTTAGAGTCAGTGAAGCCTGCCTTTCATTCCTAGGACCAGTCCTGGCCTTAGATGGTAGGGGATTCTGGAGTACCATAGTAGGGGCTTTCTGCATACCATCAACTCACGGGGCTATAAGCTATCCTGGTATCCAATTTGGATAACTTTGCCTTCTGCATTATTTTAAATACCTCATCATCTCTTTGTTAATAAGTTTCTACCTTGGGAGCCCTCTTCTTGAATTCTTTTCTCCTCTTTTAGTTTTTGGGCCACACCCCACAGTACTCAGGGATAACTCATGACTCTGTACTCTTGGATCACTCCTGGTGGGCTCAGGAATATATGAGTTGCTGGTGTTTGAATCTAATCCAAGTGAGCAGCATGCCAGGCCAATGCCCTACCTGCTATATCTTTCTAGTCCACCCTTTTTTCTTTTCCACTTTTGGTCACTCCCAGCAGTATCCAGAGCCACCTGGATCACAACTGGCAACATTTAAGATCATTTAAGATTAGGGCTCAAAGCCAGGTCTTGGGTTTGAGCAAAAATACAAAAACATCTAAGATTTGCATCTGAATATATAGGGCCAGGAAAGCAATATTCTCAAGACAAAGCTGGAGAGATAGGACTAGAAGTAAGGCACTTGCTTTACATGTAGCCAGCCCTGGTTCATATCCCCAGCGTCATATATGTTCCCCCAAGCACAGACAAGAGTTATCCCTACGCAGAGGCAGAAGTTCTGAATACCACCGAGTGTGACTCAAAAATCCAACAACAAAACATGTCTAAGAAACTAGGGAAAGAAGTTAGAAATAATGGAAGTTCTACTCATTCTGAGTCTTTAAAACAAAATTCCAGGGGCCGGAGAGATAGCATGGAGATAAGGCATTTGCCTTACATGCAGAAGGTCGGTGATTTGAATCCCAGCATCCCCGAGCCTGCCAGGAGCGATTTCTGAGAGTAGAGCCAGGAGTAACACTTGAGCGCTGTCAGGTGTGACCCAAAACAAACAAACAAACAAACAAATTCCAAGACCCACAGAGAGCACAGACAAAGAATGTACTAGGAAATAGATCTATTCCAGAAGAAAGGGGAAAACATAGAACAATATATAAAATAGCTTTAAAGTAGGCATACTCAAAAAGAT
The DNA here is from genome assembly GCF_024139225.1 of Suncus etruscus. NCBI lineage: Eukaryota > Metazoa > Chordata > Mammalia > Eulipotyphla > Soricidae > Suncus > Suncus etruscus. Next base: position 10,894,074 of record NC_064866.1, on the reverse strand, counting down.
CAAAAAAGAAATAAAATCATAAAAAGTATTTGGAAACAAAAACTGCATGAACCAAGATCTATTAAAAGTAATTCATGGAAATCTTAGGAATAAAGATCCAATTATTAAAGAAAAATCACAATGAATAAGATAATTGCAGACATTTCTAACAGAATTGAGAAACATTTTGAGAAATTTATTCAGAAAGGAACATAGAGGAGAGTAAATATCTGATATGTCAGTTAGAAATCATGAGAAATAGCAGATGAAATAACTCTGACAAGTCTCAAATAGAAATTTTTGAACAAAAGAAAGAAGATCAGATAAGACATATTTGTAGAAACATGGCTAATAATTTCCTAAGATTGAAGGCAAAAGTGTACGTTCAGGTGCTGAACAGGACAAAATTTATTTAGTTTATTGGTGGGTGGGGTATCCAGCCTCATTAAGCCCAGCCTCATATTCATACTTGACCACTGGTATTTTTTCAAAGCTTGTATAACCTAGATCCCTATGGGCTCCATTACTTACCCTCTTATTTGCTTTCTACCTCACTCATCTCTATTAGCCACACTGACCTCTTTGCTTAGTAGTAGTGGTGGTGGTGGTGGTGGTGGTGGTGGTGGTGGTGGTGGTGGTGGTGGTGGTGGTGGTGGTGGTCGTCGTCGTCGTCGTCGTCGTCGTCGTCGTCGTGGTGGTGGTCGTGGTGGTGGTGGTGGTGGTGGTGGTGGTGGTGGTGGTGGTGGTGGTGGTGGTCGTCGTCGTCGTCGTCGTCATAGTCGTAGTAGTAGTAGTAGTAGTAGTAAGAGGAAGAGGAGGAGGAGGAGGAGAAAGGGTTTGACCCCATCAGGCAGAGCTCAAGACTTTTGCCTGGCAGTTCTCTGAGTAGAATTGGTGGTGTCAAGGACCGATTGGCTATGGACTTAACTTCCATACTCTCTAGAGAATATGCTCTTTGCCAATTCTTGAACAAAAACAAGTCCACTCCTCCCTACTAGACTCTGTACTGGCTTTTGCTTTTTGGGGGAGATGGGCACACCCAGCTATGCTCAGGAATTACTCCTGACTGCACTGGTGGTTTTCAGGGGACCTTATGGGAGGCTGAATATTGAACTCCAGTTGGCTATGTACATAGCAAATGCCCTATCCACTAGTATCAGATGGCCCCAAGCACTTGTTCTTTATTGTTTGAAAGAGCAAACACTTTTCCCCCAGGATCATCATCTGTATAGCTTGTTCTGTAACTTTCTTTACATTTCTTTTCAAATGTTACCTGAACAGTAAGACCTTCCCTATAGAAGCAAATATTTGCTTAGGAAATAAATGACATAATGTGTGGATAGAAAAAAAATTGTTCTTTTTCTTTCACCACCTTATCTACCTACATGTCCTTGGTGTTTTGCACAATATTTACTCAGTATTCATAGCCAGCATAAGTTGGACAAATTCCACACTAAGCCCCATGTTATGAATGCTTATGAATTAATATTTAATGACAGATATACTTAGTTTTTTCCCTAGATGTTTCTCTTTTCTAAAATAATTGAATAATTGGTTTGGAGAGACAATACAGTGGGTAGATGGCCTTTTAGGCTACGTGCCTTTTATGCTACTGATCTGAGTTTAATCCCTGGCATCCCATATGGCCTCCTAAGCATCACCTAGAATGATCCCTGAGTGAAGAGACAGGAGTAACTCTTGAGCACCATCAGGAGCGGCTCCAAAACAAAACAAAAAACAAAATAGCATTATTAACTTGGATAATTAAACATTTAAAGGTTTATTAGAGCTCATTAGCTTAACTTCTATATTTCTCAAGTGAAAAACTGAGACCAAGAAAGGTGAAGTTATCGCACAGCCCACCAATATAACCAATATAGCCAAGGACTATAGAAACCAACCCCTTCCCCCTTGAGGTATATTTGTGGGTTGGAGGAAAAGGGGCATACCCAGAGATTCTTAAGTGGTTCTGCACTCAGGAATTACTCTGGCAGTGCTCAGAGGACCATATGGAATGCTGGTGATTGAACCCAGGTTGGCTGCATGCAAGGCAAACACTTTCCCACTCTTAAGTATTCTAATTACACAAATAATCCTATTGACCTCAATGAAACATCCTTCTCCCCATCCCATATGTGTGTATGTGTGTGTGTGTGTGTGTCTGTGCGCGCACGCGCGCGCGCGCGCGCGCGTGGGTAGCAATGGCTGGCCCCTTTTTGCATTTTAATGTGTTTTTATTTCTACAAGTTCTTGTCATTAAAAGCCTCTAATTAAAATAATTAGAAGGATCTTGCCTGTTAATCAGTCTGATTTCAATTAAAAAAATAGTTTAAAATTCACAGTCCAGAGCTGTTACCTTATTATTTAAGCATGAGTTCTATTATATAAATTGTCACCACAGCACTGTCAACCAGTTATTTATAGACAAAAATCTGTTAGCTTTTCCTTGGTAAACCAGTGTCACTCTATGTTGAAGGTATTGAAGAAATTACAGGGAGAAGGAAGATGGGTGGGTTTACATTCCCCTCTGGAGTAACTAGGCTCTGGAAGCTTTCCACTGCCACTTTGGATGCAGTGTACGTCAAGAGGGTTGAGAAGGAACACGGTGTTGCAGCAGCAGTGAGAATTCATGGTGCTAAATTTTGGGTGCCATGAGTACATATATAAATACACAGACATATGTATGTGGTGATAGTGACAAAAAAAATTTTAAGCTGCTATAATTCAAGCAGGCTGCATTCCAATGGAACAATAGAGTTTGAGACATTCAAGAGCCAAAAAGCATTGCCTCTGTAGCCAAATTTTCTTCAGAACTGTCTTTTCTGCTTGGAAATCTGCTCCTTGAGTCTCCCAGAAGCCTTCTATAAGATTTCTGTTGCATATCCTACAGCGGCCACCTCTGAGAGTCTTGGGAAAATGCAGACAAGATCACTAGAGTTCATATATAAAGTTTGGATTGATGGGGAACATATTTCATGACCCTGCTAAGCCTACTGAAATCACACTGTCCTGGACTCCTATAAGCATCAGTTTTATTCCCAGAAAAGAGACAATAATTTTTTTTGAATTTTTTTTTGGGGGGGTGGGTTTGGATCACACCCAGCAATGCTCAGGGGTTATTCCTGGCTCTACAGTCTGAAATCGCCTCCAGCAGGCTCAGGGGACCATATGGGATGCCAGGATTCGAACCATCGACCTTCCGCATGCAAAGCAAATGCCTTACCGCTGTGCTATCTCTCCGGCCCCAAAAAGACAATAATTTAACTATAAGCATTAAGGCTCAAGTTGAGATAAATAATGAAATATATTAATAATAAATATATTGTTTTTCCAACTACTATGAGATTCAATATCCCCTCTGGGGATATTTTCATTGAGTTTTGTGTTTTGTTTTGTTTTTAGTTATAAAAACTTATGCCTAAGGAAATTTATGACAGGTTTGTGGAACTCAGGGAAATAAAGGAAAACATATTACTTAATTCCCTAAGGCTGGTTAACTCTGAGACCTACCACTCTTTCCTTCTAAGCCACAATTGGAATCCCCTGGCTTTGAGTACATGCGGGGTATTCTGTGAGCAATACAATAAAGGGAAGATGTCAGACGTCACTCTAATTGTGATACGCAGGATTGTAATTTCTCTCTTCTTAACAGAATCTTTAGTGACTTTTCAGTTACCTCGAGAGGCCTACCTAGCCAAGACACTGAGGGCACCTTCCTGATTGATAGAAAACCCTGGATGTGGAGACCTTCAGTCTATCAACCTACATAGACTAAAGACTGTCAGTCAGCCCATGGACTCATGATTCTGGGAAAATCAAATCCTGCTTCCGTAGTGTCCCAGGTGAAAACTTAGTCCTGGCTACCATCTTGAAAGCAATCTTGAGAAAGACCTGGAAAAAGAGGCGCTATCTCCATTGTGCTCAGATTACTGGCTCACAGATGTCAGGGGTGTATTCTTTTAGGCCACTAAGTTTGTGACTTGTGGCACATAGCAGTAGATAAGGATGACAATCCTCAGTAACAAAGGCAGGGTCCAATTCCAAGGAAAGAAGAGATTGGAGAACATCATATGGACTTTGATAACCGAACCCTGGCTCTAAGCTGAGGTCCTGTTCCGCCATCTTGTATTTGTCTCCTAGAGTCAGATCCATGGCTCTCATATAAAAATTTATATATATATATATATCATATATATTATATGTTCATATATTATATATATAAAAACACGTCATGATGCTATTTGCAGGAGCAAATTAGATTGAGTTTTTGTTCGGTAGGTATAAAATATTTAATAATATTTCATAATAATAATAAATAATAATTTTTACCTTCACCTTTGGGTCAGTGACAACTTTATCAGGAGAATTTTTGACCTGCTAAACCAAGCTAAAGGCAGTTTCTCTCTTTCTCCTCTCTCTCTCTCTTGTTCTCTCTCTCTCTCTCTCTCTCTCTCTCTCTCTCTCTCTCTCTCTCTCTCTCTCTGTCTTGTTCCCCTCCAGTTAGGATTTTATGTTTTTAGGAGAACACAGTGACCTTCCATTCTGTCCTGAATAGACTTTATTCTCATGAGGATTGAAAATATTCTCTTCTTGGTATGTGCCATGATTATTTAATTCCTTTTTGTCTGAAGCAAAACTAGGGGAATATGGGTGTGATGAGGTATGAAGAATCCTTTTTCAAATAAGGAAACAGATGACATTCCCTCCGTGCTATGAATATGTGACCTCTGCCACTTTGCATGGGGCAGCTCTGCATGCAGAAGAGGTTTCATTAACTGGCTGAGAGCAGAGAGCTGCCAGTCAGACATTTCCAGCAGCCTTTGCTTTTTTTGCTTGGCATTAACATATTCAATATGAAGACAATTTTACCTCCACTTAGTGTTAACACTAAGTGGTAAGTAAGTAAAACCCATCAGCCTATAATGTAGAGGCTTTAAGTCTCTGGCTAACTTATAGATACCTATCAGTTGAAAAAGCAACTCTAATTTCATTTGAGCGCCCTGCCTTTGTGAGTCAAATTAAATGACTCTTTCAAAATTCACCAAGTTTAAAAACCCAGGAAAAGGGACCTCCATCTAATGCATGGAGAATTGTTGATCCTTCTCAAGGGAGCCTATGCCATCTTCATTGAGGACAGGAAGATGCTCTTCATTCCTCCTCTCCCATCTCCTTCAATTAAACTTGCCCCTGATATCAAGGTCTTTAATACACTTGGATTTTACCTTTGTACATGGTGTTAGCTGAAGGTCTAAGTTCACTTTTTTGCAAGTGGCTAGCCAGTTGTGCCAACACCACTTATTGAAGAAGCTTTCCTTGCTCCATTTAGGATTTCTTGCTCCTTTATCAAAAATTAGGTGATTGTATGTCTGGGGAACATATATACAATGAAATATTATACAGCCATCAGGAGAGATGAAGTCATGAAATTTTCCTATACATGGATATACATGGAATCTATTATGCTGAGTGAAATAAGTCAGAGAGAGAGAGATAGATGCAGAATAGTCTCACTCATCTATGGGTTTTAAGAAAAATGAAAGACATTCTTGCAATAATTTTCAGAGACAAAAGAGAAGAGAGCTGTTAGTTCCAGCTCATGACATGAAGCTCACCACAAAGAGTGATGGGTGCAGTTAGAGAAATAACTACATCGAGAACCATCATAATAATGTGAATGAATGAATAAATGAATGAGGAAAGTAGAAAGCCTGTCTAGAGTTCAGGTGGGGTGGGCTGGAGGGAGATTTGGGTCATTAGTGATGGGAATGTTGCACTGGTGAAGGGGGGTGTTCTTTACATGACTGAAACCCAACCACAATCATGTTTGTAATCAAGGTGTTTAAATAAAGATATATTTTAAAAAAGAATTAAACTTGCCCCTTCATTTCATTTCCTTTCTCCTTTCTCCTTTCTTTCTTTCTTTCTTTCTTTCTTTCTTTTTTTCTTTCTTTCTTTCTTTCTTTCTTTCTTTCCTTCTTTCTTTCTTTCTTTCTTTCTTTCTTTCCTTCTTTCTTTCTTTCTTTCTATCTCTCTCTCTTTCTCTCTTCCTTCCTTCCTTCCTTCCTTCCTTTCTTTCTTTCTTTCTCTTTCTTTCTTTCTCTTTCTTTCTTTTTCTTTCTTTCTTTCTTTCTTTCTTCTTTCTTTCTTTCTTTCTTTCTGTCTTTCTTTCTTTCTCTCTCTCTCTTTCTTTCTTTCTTTCTTTCACCTTCCTTCTTTCCTCTTTCTCTCCTTTCCCCCTCCTTCCCCCTTTCTTCCCTCCCTCCTTCCCACTCTCTCCTTCCCTCCCCTTTTCTCCTTCCTTCCTTCCTTTCATTTATTCTTTTTGTTTGTTTGTTTGTTTCTTGCCTTTGCTTGCCTTGCTTTGCCTTGCCTCTGGAAAGGTTTGGGTGCACTCAGTGGAATTTGGGAGTTACTTTTGACTTTGTGCTCAGGGTGATTCCTGGCAGTGTTCTGGGAACCATGTCTTGGGAATTGAAATAGGTTGGGCTACATGCAAAACAAGCTACTTAACCCCACTATTATTTGTCTGGCCCATCTTTGCATTTTTAACACAACAAAATAGAGAAAATTTCTGTTCCTGCTCAATATATACTTTGTGTATTGATTAGAAGGCGTAAGGTCAAATCTTAGCTCCACCACTTAGGTTTGTGCTCTCAGGCAAATCATTTTAGAATCCAAAGTCATGCTTCCTCCTATTTCTAGTCAAATCGATCAAATAATGACAAGTTCTAAGTGTGTATAAAGATGTCATGATGGAAGATATATGAAAAGCCAAAGTCAATAATTCTATCCATATTAGGGTACTGATTCTACTTCAGGAATTGAAAAGCTAGTATTTAGCTCTTTCTGCATATGTTAAATTGTTCTGATATCTAAACAATAAGGTAGCTAGTATAGTGTTCAGACATGTCTACTATTTTCTAAGGTAATATATTGTAAGTCAAAATACATACTGTTGATTCTTTATTTAAAAAATGTTTGTTCTCAACTGGAGAGGGAGCTTGCAGTTGGACCCAGCAGAGCGCACATGCCAGGAAAGCCGTCCCTCTTTTTTTCTGGTATGTTAGGGTCGCTGGTCGGACAGCGGGCCACAGATCTCCTGGACTGAACACTTGGTCCAGGAGACTGGGACTCCCCACGCCAGGCGGGTCTTCATGGCCGACCCTGGCAACTCGGGCCCTGGGGGGCGGGCGGAGGAGGGAAACCCCTCCCCTATGTATATTGGACCTCCTGTTATGTTTGCTAGTAATACTATTTTTGAAAACCGCGTGGGCACATTTGCGCCCTCACGACAAATATACTTTTTAAGCATTATCCATAAACGTTCCTGATCCTAGACTGTTCCTAGGAATAGAATCAGGATGCCCAAGATTCTGATAAAACACTCAAATTGACCTTTATTGTCTAGTCTTTTATGTATTGCCTCTCCCCTCACCCCTTTGTCTCTCCTACCTCCTCATGCCCAAACCCTGAACCATTATCTTCCCCTTATTCAACCCTCCTTATTCTCAGTTCCTAATTGGGTAGACACCAAGACTGACCTTCTGCCCCAACACCACCATCCAGCTCCTCATTGAATGACACCCTCTGGGTCCCCAGCTCATGCTTATACAAACAACTACAACCAACATGCCTGTTGACCCATGCTTGGTGGCCCCTCGTGCCCCCATCAAACTATGGACTGTTGCATGATAACGGAATCAGCTTCAGCAAAACCCCTAGTTCAAGGACAATATAGGGTTCCATAATGCTGCAAAACATGTCTCAAACTCAACTATCACCTGTTGTCTTCAAATACCCTTATTTTCTTTCTTTTTATTCTTTTTAAAACATAAAAGGGTCACATGTATCTCTTTTGTATATCTCAGATGTATTCCCTTAACATCTATAACTCTTTTCAAATATCCTCATATAGTGACAATTTTGCCCACTAGATTAGTTATTTGATTGTTTGATTTTCCCCCTGTGAGATCTGTTTTATAAGCAATACTGGTATAAGAGTAATTCTGTATAGATTTCACGTTTATACCAAGTTACGGGAAATGTTGGACTTTATTCGTTGGCCCCCAGATGCACCAACAATATCTTGTGGCATTGCTTCTCTTTTGCATAGGCACATTAAAATGGGAAAATAATACATATGCAAACAAGTTCTTATCTAATAGAGATGGGAACACAAATTTGGTAATGTAATTGGGCCTTTTACCCTGAACATTGGCATAATGATTTGGCTTAGGCCTCAGAAGAATGGGCATCGCCCACACACACCTGAACTATGGAAACAACCACAATTGTCTTTAACATTCCCAGGATCCAAGCCTCTACCAGAGAAGACCTACCACTGCTTTGACATTGACTTACTCCAAAGAATACTCCCAACACTCAGGTGACTCAGCAACAGTCTGCATGCAGGGCAGATCGCTCTGCATTTAATGATATGCTGAAACTAGAGGATGCTCCACATCAGCCTGACATCGACAAAAGAAATGCACAGAATCCAGAGTCTTTAAATATAAAAGTCTGGAAGTACTGTTCCAACATAGGCATAAGACCTGTAATACACCACCTCTTTACCTGTTCTCCCCCAATTGTAAAGTAGTCTTTTGCACCACTTTGGTTCTTTAAAAACTTCACTAACTCATTATATTTCCTTTTTTTTTTTTAATGTTTGCCCTACATATACATTTGTGGGCACATGCACTTTTTTTTTTTAATCGTTTTTGGGTATGAGACCTATTTCTGTTATCCACTCTGTCCACCCCAAATACACCAACAATATAATGGAGCACCACTTCCCCCTGCAAAGGCACACTAAATAAAGGGGAAATCTTACAAAAAAAAAAAAAAAAAACAAGAGCTCTTACCTACTAGAGATAGGAACTCATAGTTGTTTACAATACAGGGATATCTCCTACCTTGAAAATATGTCATGTGGAATCAACTTAGACCTCAGGTGATCAGATTCCATTCATCCAGCCTTGAACCCTGGTGCCCAGGCATAGAAACGGCACAGCTCTTCACAACAGCTGCAAGAAACAAACTCTATCTGGGATGGCCTCAATACTGCAAGGTCAACAACAAGGGCCAGCGCTAACATGATATCCCGACAATGAAGAAAATGTGAACAACTTGACCTTAGAGCAGTTTAGCCTACCTTACCAGCTAACGACAAGACAAAACCAGAAGACGTGGCACCCTTTGGTAGGTCCAAAAGCCAAGATAGTGATTTACAGAGGACTGGCTGCTAGAACCACGACCAGACTGTAAACATCTTGGGACCAATTAAAAAGCCCTAGTCTAGGCTTTGAACTAAGACCGGCACAATAGCATGATCCCCAGTTCCAAAGGTCCGGCAGAGACAACTGTAACGGAAAGGGGCTTCTGGAAGCACAAAGAAAGACACTATCCTAGATGCCATCCTAGGTTCAGTACAAAGACCAAGATCACCAACCACAGAAGATGGATTCAAATGGCACTGAGGCAACAGAACCTCTAGATTCACAAAGACTGACTTCACCATAAGGCCCACCTCAGGATCTGTACAGATACTGAGACCACTAAACACAGAGCTCTGAATGTATCACCCTGGACAAAGCAGAAGTCTTCCACACACAAAAAAAAAACAAAACAAAACAAAACAAAACAAAAAAAAAACACCACCGGAGAGTAATGATCCTGAGCAAAGACTAGAACTGATCCCATGACAGTATACTCCAAGGACGGAGAATCCCCATATCTCATAGGGCAAGTGAATTCCGTTTCGAATGACCCCAATATTTACTGTGCCAGGGCAGAGGGAAAAAACAAAAATGCAAAAAGCACAAAACCTTGGATATTTTTTTATATACATATATATATTACCTTCATTTATTATTGTTATTATTATTTTTATTTACCTACCTATTTTGGTCGATTTCTCGGTTTGGATGTGATTATTGAAATTGTTGTCCCCAATTATTCTTTTTTTTTTTGTTTTTTTTTTTTGTTTTGTTTTGTTTTTTTTTCTCTTCCTTTCTTTTCTTTCGTTATGTGCTACACCATGTTTCTTATTTCAAGACCACGGCGATTTTTTTGGTTTATATGTTTGTTTGTTTTGTTTGTATTTTTTTTTTATCAGTTTTTTGTGGTGCTTATCGATGTAACTGGAGTCCTCACTGGATATTTGACACTTCTTTTGGTACTGATGGGGTGTTTCACCTTCTTTTTCTCCTTCATTTCCCAAATCGATGAGGAGAACCTCTAGAAGGATTCTGCCCATTTTTGGGGCATTAGACTCTTACCCCAGTTTACTCATTTTCTCTTTTTCAGGCAAAACCACCCAACTTGAACTGCTAGCCCTGCCCCCACTTAGAGGGGGAAATAAGGGAGGCACCAAGACCAAACTGATGCAAGACTACTAAGTAGTAGGTCAAATACAGAGGGGATCACATATTCTAGCCACCCTGCGGGGGAGGGAAGAGGAAATGGGAGGTAGGACAAAAACGGAGGTGTAGGGAGGACAATTTAGGGATGGGAATCCCCCCTGATTTTATGTAAATATGTACCTAGAATATTATTGTCAACAATATGTAAGCCACTATGATCAAAATAAAAATTATATAAAAAAATATAAAAGTCTGATACCAACTATAGCTAAAGTGTGAACAAGTTTCACCGGGACCTTGAGAATGACTGGAGTTGGATAGACTGCTATGCCTGGAACCCAGAGTCTGTCTTATGCCAATAAACTTCTGGGGTGAGGCCTTTTTGTAATCAGGTCAAGGATTTTTTTTCCATTTTCTCCATTTTTCTGGACCTATGCAAACAACGGCGATTGCCACTATCACACCTTTACTATATTTTTTTACTCTTATCCTTTAAGGAAAAAAAAATACAACTTACTGAACTTAAAAACAAATTACTATACAGGCAGGGGTTGGGAAGGGGGGGAGGGGGTAATGTTGCACTGGTGAAGGGGGGGGTGTTCTGGTTATGACTGTAACCCAAATATGATCATGTTACTTAAATAAAAATATATATTTAATAAAAAAATAAAAAATAAAAACACACACAAAAAAAATGTTTGTTCTCTAGGCCTAACCTAATTATGTTCAAGGGTTGCTTCTAGTTCTGTACTCAAGACTCACTCCTGGTAGTGCTCAAGGGACTATTTGGGATGCTGAAGATGAACCAGGGTCATCTATATGTAAGGCAAAGGCCCTACCCTCTGTTTAAAATTTTCTGCACCTTATTAAAATTTTGAAGTAACATGGTTTATGACATTATGTTTCAATAGTACAGTGTGGATAAGTTTACGTATACTGCACTGTGATCCCTATCAAAATCTTCATTTTACTCATGGTCAATTGACCCCTTTACCCTATTTGCTCATCACTCCATACTCCCTTCTCTTCTGTTTGTCCTCATAGTTTGAGTTTGTCTTTGTTCTTTTGTTGTTGTTGTTGTTGTTGTTGTTGTTGTTTCTTACCTTTTAAATATGAATGCAATTCTATGAGATTTGTTGGTTTTTTCTTTTTAGGCCACACCCAGTGGCACTCAGGAGTTACTCCTGGTTATGTCCTCAGAAATCTATCCTGGCTTGGGGGACCATATGGGATGCTTGGAATCAAACCTCAGTTTATCCTGGATCAACCGCCCTACTGCTGCACAATCATGCAGGCCCTGGATTTATTTATTTATTTATTTATTTTTGCATCAATATTTTTTTAAATATTATACCCTCCCCTTCAAGTTCTAGCCATTGTGTTGCGAATAATGAGGTTTCTTTCTTTCATTCATTCTTTTTTTGTGGGGACAGAGGCCAGGAAATAAGAGATTTCTGCAAGCTGGCCTTGAATATAAAAGAAAGTCTGTTTTGAGACTTGTGTTCCTGTTGTTATGAATGCAGGAGAAAGCCATCCAGGTCAAACAACCTGTCTAGGCTAATAGTGCCATAAGCATTGCTATGCTATCTTTACATGCTTCCTGATTTAATGATGCCATGGACATTGTAACCGCTTTCTTTGCATATTATCCAAATCAATGATGACATGTACCTGTGACTGTTGTCTCTGCATACCATCCTGTTGCTGTAATGTCTAAACTGTATTATCTACATTCTGTTTCCCGCTTAAAGTTTATTCTTAAAAACTTTGTCCCTCCCTTCAATAAACGAAGTCCAATGCTCTGACAATGCTTCCCTGTGAGTGGTCTATGGTTCACAGTCTTCCCTCTCTTTCTCGAGTCCGGCCTTGATGCCACGAGCTGGAAGAGACCCTAATCCACCCTTGCATAGGCCTCATTGGGGGACCTAGCATCAGAACCCTACACTTTTTGTTTTGTTTTGTTTTGGGGTCACATCTGGCCGCGCTCAGGAGTTACTCCTGGCTCTGCGCTTAGAAATCGCTCCTTGCAGGCTCAGGGACCATATGGGATGCCAGGATTCGAACCTTGTGTTGGCCACGTGCAAGGCAATGCCTTACCGCTGTGCTATTGCTCCAGACCTCTATCTTTCTTTCTTTCTTTCTTTCTTTCTTTCTTTCTTCTTTCTTTCTTTCTTTCTTTCTTTCTTTCTTTCTTTCTTTCTTTCTTTCTTTCTTTCTTTCTCTTCCTTTCTTTTTCTTTCTCTTCCTTCCTTCCTTTCTTTTTTCTTTCCTCTTTCTTTCTTTCTTTCTCACTCTTTCTTCCTTCTATCTTTTTTCCTTCTTTTGAATAACTGAATAGTACTTTTTTTGGATGCGAAGTGGGTCACACTTCATGATGGTCAGGGGTTACTCCTTGCTCTACACTCAAGAAAGAATTACTCCTAACAATACTTGGGGGACCATATGGGATGCCAGGGATTGAACTCTGACTGACTTCATGCAAAGTGCCTATCCCAAATAGTATTATTTTGTGCATACATCACTTTAAAAATTCTATTATTATCATAACACCATGATTTACCAAGTTGTTCATAATACAGTTGTTTTGAGCATTAAATATTTATGTAAGGGGCTGGAGAGATAGCACAGCAGTAGGGCATTTGCCTTGCATGCAGCATATCCAGGACAGATGATGGTTTGAACGTCAGCATCCCATATAATTTCCTGAGCCAACCAAGAGCAATTTCTGAGTGCAGAGCCAGGAGTAATTTCTGAGCGCTGCTGGGTGTGACCCAAAAATTAAAAAAAAAGAAATGTTTATTTAATCACCAGTCCCACCTCAGTATAAACTTCCCTCCACCAGAGTTCCCAGTTTTCCACTCACCGTTCTAGCAGGCCTCTTTACAGACTTTACTTCATATGGCTTGTTGCAACACAAAGGCAAAAAAGATTCATCAAAACTTAGATCAATAAGATCAATTGGAACTAATTTTCATATCTCAATGTTTTGTACTAAGGATTTACTGAACTGTGGTGATGCTAACTGAGCCTTCAATGCTACTATGCTTGGTGGTCTTTGCAACTTTCCCATCAGGTTTGCTGTGATCCTACTGGCTGACATTATTATGAAATTTTGAGATGTCATGTAGCCCCGAATCTATAAATCTGGAACTAATTTGATGGGCTGGCAGTTTGAGAAGATTAAATTGTGGAGCTGGTCAGTTTCTGTTGAAAGGTGTTGGGTGTGGCACTGGTCTGCTATAGTTTCAGGCAGAAAGGAGAATCTATTTCCCATCTATTCTTTTATTTTTGGGGGGGTTGCTTGGGGGGGTTGGGCCACACCACGTGATGTTCAGGGGTTTCTCCTGGCTACACGTTCAGAAATCCCTCCTGGCTTGGGGGACCATATGGGATGCTGGGGTATCAAACCACGGTCCATCCTAGGCTAGCGTGGGCAAGGCAGACGCCTTACCACTTGTGCCACAGTTCCAGTCCCTGTTTTCCCATCTATTCTGAGAATGCCTCATAGGTATCAGCCCTGGCCAGACTACCTGGGAGAAATTAGAGGACATCATTTTATTTTGGAGCTTTGTAGAGGAGGAGGGACATTTGGGGGGGGGTGGAAAGATGGCAGGTGTGGGTAGAGGCTGCTCTGCAAAGATCTTTATCCACTCGCCCATTGATAAGCAATTAGGCTATTTCTATTTCTTGGCATTGTGAAGGATGCTGTAATAACTTAGAGGTGTATTTGCTTTTTAGAATAAGTATTCTTTGCATTCTTCAGGTAACTACCCAAATATTGAATACCTGAATTATATAGTACTTCTATTTCTAGTTTTTTGAGAAATCTCTCTAGTGTTTTCTGTAGTGAGGCACCAATCTACATTCCTTTCAAGAGCATGTCAAGATTTTCTTTGCTCCACATTCTCATAAACATTTATTTCTAAAATAATAGTTATTATTATTTAAAAATGATAGTTATTAGGGTAAATTAGTATATTATATTATTTTATTTTAATTTTTGAACCATTCCCAGCTATGCTTGGGGTCACCAGGCAACACCCAGCAGTGCTGGAGAAGGGTCCATGATGCTAGGAATCGAACCCAAGGTCTCACACTTGCATAACATGTGCTTACTACTTGACTTCATCACCAGCTCTCACTATAATTTTAACTGTAACCTCCTAATGATAAGAAATGATGAACATCTTTTCATGTGTCTGTTGGCCATCTGTATGTCTTCTTTGGCAAAGCATCTAGACACTTAGCCAATTTTTTTACTCAGGTTGTTTATATTTGTTGTTGTTCATTCATATGAGTTATTTATACTTTTGAATTTTAATTCCTTATCAGATTAGTGATTTGCAATTATTTTCCCCACGTAGTATGCTTTCTTTTCCTTTGGCAATGATTTCTTTCATGTGCAGACTTTATTTTGCCATTGGGTTGCACCCAGAAGTACTCAGGCTTTAATGCTGGTTCTATGCTCAGGGAACCATAGGAAATGACAGGGATCAAACAATGATAGGCCTCATGCAAGGCAAATGCCTTCACCTCTATATTACTTATTTGTTCTTTGAGTAAAAACATTTATTTATTTCCATATAGTCCTATTTGTTTATGTTTTATTTGCTTTATTTTTCATTAGAAACAAGTCCACAAAGACAGTTCTAAAAATGTCAGAGTATTTTACCTGATTTTCTTGTGGTGTGTGTGTGTGTGTGTGTGTGTGTGTGTGTGTGTAGTGTGGTGTGTGTGTGTATGTGTGTGTGTGTGTGTGTAGTGTGGTGTGTGTGTGTGTATGTGTGTGTGTGTGTTTTCAGACCTTACATTAAGTCCTTATCTCTTTTCAAGTTAATTTCTGTGTTTGGTGTAAAATAATAGTCATGTTTTATTTTTTTGTATGTAGTTACTCAATTTTCCCAAAACTATTTTTAAATTTTTTATTAAAACACTGATTCTATACAGGGCACTGACAGAACTTTACAAGAAAAAAACATCTGGGCCCGGAGAGATAGCACAGCGGCATACCAAAAAAAAAAAAAAAAAGAAAGAAAGAAAAAGAAAAAAACATCTAATCCCATCAAAAAATGGGGAGAAGAAATGAATAGACACTTTGATAAAAAAAGAAATACAAATGGCCAAAAGGCACATGAAAAAATGCTCCTCATCACTGATCATCAGGGAGATGCAAATCAAAACAACAATGAGATACCATCTCATACCACAGAGATTGGCACACATCACAAAGAATGAGAACAGTCAGTGCTGGCGGAGATGTGGAGAGAAAGGAACTCTTATCCACTACTGGTGGGAATGCCGTCTAGTCCAACCTCTATGGAAAGTGATATGGAGATTCCTCCAAGAACTGGAAATTGAGCTCCCATTGGACCCAGCTATTCCACTCCTAGGGATATACCCTAAGAACACAAGAATACAATACAAAAACCCCTTCCTCACACCTATATTTATTGCAGCACTATTCACAATAGCCAAGCTCTGGAAACAACAAAGATGCCCTTCAACAGACGAATGGCTAAAGAAACTGAGGTACATATACACAATGGAATATTATGCAGCCATCAGGAGAGATGAAGTCATGAAATTTTCCTATACATGGATGTACATGGAGTCTATCATGCTGAGTGAATTAAGTCAGAGGGAGGGAGAGAGATGCAGAATAGACTCACTCATCTATGGATTTTAAGAAAAATAAAAGTCATTTTTACAACAATCCTTAGAGACAATGAGAGGAGGGCTGGACCTTCCAGCTCACTTTATGAAGCTCACCACAAAGAGTGGTGAGTGAGGTTACAGAAATAACTACACTGAGAACTACCATAATCATGTGAATGAATGAGGGAACTGGAAAGCCTGTCTAGAGTACAGGTGGGGGTGGGGTAGGATGGAGGGAGATTTGGGACATTGGTGGTGGGAATGTTGCACTGGTGAAGGGGGGTGTTCTTTACATGACTGAAACCTAATCACAATCATATTTGTAATCAAGATGTTAAATAAAGAAAAAAAGAAAAAAACACTGATTCTAGAACCACCAGTGCTGGTGTGGATGAGGAGAAAAAAGGACTCTCATTCACTGCTGGTGGAAATGGTCCAGCCTTTTTGGAAAACAATATGGACATTCCTCAAAATACTAAAAATTGAGCTTCCATATGTTCTAGCAATACCATTCTTAGGTATGTATCCTAGAAACCCTAAACAACCATGCAGAAAATCCATTTGCATTCCTATGTTCATTGCAGCACTACTTACAATAGTACAATAGCCAAAATTTGGAAACAACCCAAGTGCATGAGAACAAAGGAGTGGCTAAAGAAACAATGGTATATCTACACAATGGAATACTATGAAGCTGTTAGGAAAAAGTGAAGTCATAAAATTTGCTTATACATGGACAAATATGGAGTAAATGAAATTAGTCAGAGAGAGAGGAATAGACATAAAATAATCTTATTCATTTGTGGTATTTAAGAAAAATAAAAGATAGTATGGCAATAATATTCAGAGACAATAGAGATGAGGGCTAGAAGGACCAGTTCATGGTAGGAAGCTCGCCGAAGAGACAGAATTGCATTTAGGGTAGAGAATGGTCCACTATGCCAATGATAGTTGGAACTGATGACTCTGGACAAGAAGTGGGTTCTGAAAGGAGATAAAGTAATATGCATGCTACCCCTTTATTAACAATAGTGCAAACCATGGTGTAAAAAGGGAGAGGAGAGAGTGAGAAGTGAAATATCTGCTCAGAGGCAGGCAGTGGGAAGGGAGGAAGAAAACTGGGAGCATTAGTGATGGGAAATGTGCACTGGTAAAAAGGAGGTATACATTTCTTAACTGAAACTTAATCATGAACAATTTTAAATTGTTAAAATAACAATAAATAAAGTTAAATAAAGTAATTTAAAAATCATGATTCAAAGTTGTTCAGGTATTCAATATTCCAATATTAATACCAATTACCAGTGTCACCTCTCCACCAACACCCCCAGTTTCCCACCTTTAGTGAGCACAAAAAAATTGCTTCTTATTGTTACAACACAAAAGCAAGTGGAAATATCAAAAAGTTAGATCAATAAAAATGAATTTGTGGTAATTTTATATCACACGATGATGTTATTAAGTCCTAGGCCAGTTGGTGCTAGTTGAGTCTTCTGTATTCTTCTGTTTTCTTGTTTTCTAAAAGATTAAAACCTTAGGAGCCACACGTGATGGCTAGGGCCTTAATAAAGTTGATGTCTCCTGAAAACTGACTGTCTGTAGATTTTTTCCTCGCCACCACCCTGAGACTTGCCGGCATAAAGGGATTGCAGGTGCGTGGCCCAGGCCGGCAGAGAAAGTCCCCTCCATCCATCCGTCCATCCATCCATACATACATACATACATACATACATACATTCATACATACATACATACATACATCTGACCATCATCTACCACCATCCAGGACTTTATAATTCATATTTAATTCAACATTTTCACTCATTTGGCTCAGTGGTGTTGTATGCAACTTTCCCATATGATTTTCTGGCTACTACTGAGGTGACAGTGCTATGAAATTTGGAGGTGTCCCATAGTCAAAGAGTTATGGAGCTGGTGGATTGGCAGCTTTATTAAGATCAATTGTGCACCTGGTTTATTTCTGTTAGAGGGTGTCAGATGTGGCTGTAGACTCTGTGCTTCAGGCAAAAGGAGATTCTGTTTCCCACCACATTCTGGGAAGACCCCAGAGTTGTCAGTGAAGACTTGTCTACCTAAGAAGACTTAGCAGCATCATGTTCTTTTCAAGATCAGATCATTTATCTCTCCAGCACTATATATTTTTTATTAATTTTTATTTAAACAACTTTATTACATACATGATTGTGTTTGGGTTCCAGTCATGTGAAGAACACCACCCATCACCAGTGCAACATTCCCATCACCAATGTCCCAAATCTCCCTCCTCCCCACCCAACTCCCGCCTGTACTCTAGACAGGCTTTCTATTTCCCTCGTACATTCTCATTATTAGGATAGTTTAAAACATAGTTATTTCTCTAACTAAACTCATCCCTGTTTGTGATGAGCTTCATGAGGTGAGCTGTAACTTCCAGCTCTCTTCTCTTTTGTGTCTGAAAGTTATTATTGCAAGAATGTCTTTTATTTTTCTTAAAACCCATAGATGAGTGAGACCATTCTGCATCTTTCTCTCTCTCTCTGACTTATTTCACTCAGCATAATAGATTCCATGCCAGCACTATATATTGAAGCAACTTTTCCTGATCCTTTTTATGCTCTTAGTTCCTTTTCCCAAAATTACTTATCTATATATGTAAAAGTTTGTTTCTGGGCTCCTGATTCTGTTTCATTAACCTGTGTGCCTATTTTTATTCCACTGTCATACTGTTTTGATAACTATAACTTTGTAGTATTGATTGAATTCTGAGACACGAATGCCTGTATTTTAATTTTTTTCTTCTCAGGATTTCTTTAGCTATTTGAAATCTTTTGAAGCTCCATACACATTTTATTATTTTTAATTTTAGATCTGTGGAAAATACAATTGGCTAGTAGTGGAGATTGCATTGACTCTTGCAATGCTTTAGGTCAAATGTTCTCACCATAGCACTTTGTTATGGTAAAAAAAAAAGGCAATCAAACTGGAAAGGAAGAATTAAAACTGTAATTATTTATGGATGACATGATAAAATACATAGAAATCCTTAAAGGTATAAAAAATAGAAATGAGGGGCCAGTGAGGTGGCGCTAGAGGTAAGGTGTCTGCCTTGCAAGTGCTAGCCAATGAAGGACTGCAGTTTGATACCCCCGCGTCCCATATGGTCCCCTCAAGCCAGGGGCAATTTCTGAGCACTTAGCCAGGAGTAAACCCTGAGCATTAAACGGGTGTGACCAAAAAAATAGAAATTATAAAATAGTAAATTTGCTGACTACAAAGCAATATAAAATCTCTTTTATATCTATATGCAAATAATAAACTAGAAGAAAAACAAATGAAGTAAAAAGAATCATGTACAATTGCATCAAAAAAGAATAAAATACCTAGAAATATTTTTTTTTTTTTTGTGGTTTTTGGGTCACACCCGGCAGTGCTCAGGGGTTACTCCTGGCTCCATGCTCAGAAATTGCTCCTGGCAGGCACGGGGGACCATATGGGACGCTGGGATTCGAACCGATGACCTCTTGCATGAAAGGCAAACGCCTTACCTCCATGCTATCTCTTATTTTTAACAAGAAGGACTGGAGAGATAAAGCAAAGGACTTAGCACATGCTTTACATGTGGGAAGCCAGGGTTTAAAACTGTCACTGCCTGGTCCCCAGCTCTGCCCAGCACAATCCCTGAGTACAGAGATTGCCGTACATTACAAGCATTATCAAGTGTGCCCCAAAACCAAAATAAAAAAGATATTAACCAAGAATGGAAGAGACCTGTACACCAGAGGGGTAAGACATTATTCAAAGAAGTAGAAACATTCACTGTTCATGACTTGAAAGAGTCGTGAAATTTCACATTAATGCTGTGATAATGACCATTTGCCTAATCAAGATATAGAAATAAATATAAAAATTCCCACACAAATGCTTGATTGTGGTCCTTACTGGTGATCTCTGATCCCAGGTATCTGAGTTTCAGGCCTTCCTTGTACATGTGAGTGGTCCTGGGAATCAAAACTCTCAGTTTAGGGCCAGAGCCATGGCGCAAGCAGTAGGGCATTTGCCTTGCATGTGCTAACCTAGGATGGACCGCAGTTCGATCCCCCAGCATCCCATATGGTCCCCCAAGCCAGGGGTGATTTCTGAGTCCATAGCCAGGAATAACCCCTGAGCATCACCAGGTGTGGCCCAAAAACAAGCAAAACAAAACAAAACAAAACAAAAACAACAACTCTCAGCTCATGTTTTTGTCACTAATCTATCCCCTGGGCCACTTCAGCAACTCTCTTTTTTTTATAATTAATTTATTAAATTAAATTTATTTAATTTAAATTTAAATTTAAATTAAATTAATTTATTAAATTAAAGAAAATGCATTACATAGTTGACATAACTGATAACAATACATTTTTAGGAAGACCAAAAGCAACCTGTTTTTAAAAAATATAGAAAATTGAAAGAAAAACTAAAGAGATGGAAGAAAAAGAAAAGAATATTTTTGAAAATTATTGACTCACAATGAATTCATTGAAGCTTCAGCAGAAAGTTTAATAAGCTCTTCTTTTTTTAAAAAATAAAAAAGGATAAGTTAAAAAAATACAGTAATAACGGTGTGAGTGTGGCAATTGTTGTTTGCATAGGCCCAGCAAAATATGGGGGAAAAAAAGGCTTGGCCTAAATACAAAGAGACTTATCCCTTAAGTTTTCTGGCATAAGACTAATTCTGGGTTCCAGGAATACTAGGTTGTCCAACCCCTGAGTCATTCTCTGTGGTCACGGTGAAATTTTTTCACAACTTAGCTGTTGTTGGTGTCCGGTTTCTGTAGTTAAAGATTCTGGTTTCTGTGCCAGAAAGATTCTAGTTTCTGTGACACTTCAGCAACTCCTTTTATTCCATTTAAAAATTTTAGTAATTTATCTTAAAAATGGTAGTAGAAGTCAGAGGGATACTTTAAAGAAATATAATGATGTGAGGCAATTGTGAGAACCCCCACTCCACAAACTCAATCTCCAGTCTCAAGTAACTCCCCAAGCATTGAAGGATGTAATACTGGGGGCCACCAGCACTCCCAAACTGACCATTAATATGTTATGCATCTATACATTTCCAGGGCCTGAGCAGTAGCACAGCCATAGGGCGTTGGGCTTGCATGCTGCCAACCTGGGACAGACCTGGTTTTGATCACCAGGCTTCTCAAATGGTCCCTTCAACAAGCCTGCCGGGATCTATTTCTGAGCACAGAGCCAGGAGTAGCCCCTGAACACCACTGGGTATGGACTGAAAACAAACAAAAAAATACTTCATATTTAATTGAGAACTTGCTATTGGTAAGTGCATGTGTATATTAATTCATTCAATTTTCACAATAACTCCATAAAAACACTCAGGTTCAGAGAGATCAGGGTCTTGCAGTTTGAAGGAGTTAGGAATCAGCCTAGTCATCAAATTCATTCTTAGAATGCTCAGGCCATACTGCCATGTTTCTTGTGCTCATATTTATTTCTCGAGAACTAATTTTCTAAGTCAGAAAACCAAAAAAAAAAATTATGAGCAAAAATTGTGTGACGTTTGATGGCAGTGGAGTTGGTTGTAGAAATATTTTCAGGTCTTGATTTCATATCTGGTCCCTGGTTGATGCATAACGAAAGGTATTTTCAGTAAACACAATGCTGAGCTCTTTGATCTGGTAGCCTAAATAAAAATCTTCAAAGACCAGTGCACCCAAAGTAGAAAGTGATCATTTAACTCCCATTTTTCACAAGTATATGTGTAGGTGAACCATATGATCATTTATAAAATAAACTGTAATCATTTCTTTTCTATACTGTTGAATGGTTTTTACCTTCACTGGTTTCTGAAAAATAACATAAGTCATTGGAGCAGCATTATATAGAAGCAGCTTTATATAGTTTTATTTTCTTACTCTTCTTTAGAATTACTGTGATCCATGAGCTTTCCAAAACCTACCCTATCCAAAATATCAGTAATAAATCATAAATATTTATAGTAGTTAATCATGAGGCAGTCAAAGAACTCAAAAAGTGTTATATTATTCAGCAACTCATTAAGCACTCAGCATGCCTATAATCCGATGGTGAGGTCTGTAAAGAGTTTCTTCTGTCATCAGTTAGGTTCATGCACACCTAAGCTGTGGCAGGTGTGGGCTAAAGTCAATTAGATCCACCCTCCCTGATGGCCCAGAAATGCATAATTTAAGAGAACAACAACTTATACCTTTTTTTGCTGTCCCATGATGGAAGCAAGAAGGGAAAGACAGGAGGTGGGGAGGGTGTGAGGAGAGAAGAAGATAAACAATTACTGAATCCTCCTGTGAGCTAGGCAATAAAAGTAGAAACATCAAATTTACATTATTAATGATTCTATTTCATTTTCATTCCCAGCATCCCTTTGTTTTCTATTCTGGAGGGAAAATAGCAGAAATGTAACTCAGCACACAGGGCAAACTAACAATAAGAGTAGTTCAAATACGGAGTAGAAATTCCCTTAAAAGCCTGGAAGTATTCAAATCCTACCACTATCAGAATCTTGGAAAAAGAAATTTTCTCTTAGGAAAGCTGACTAGGATCACATCTTTTGCAAAAATGCAAGTCTCCCTTTCCTTCTCTACAGTAAAACATAAATGTAATATTTTCCCAGACTCAGCTGTAGAGTGGCCAAATGACCCAATATGGGTCAATTCAATATTAAAGGCCTGGATTGGGGAAAGGTGGTACGAGCTTTTCAGAATGCCTTAAAAGAGACAAACATTAGAACCCTCATACACTGATGGTAGGATTGTAAATGACACATCACTTTGAAAAAGTATTTGGGCATGGTGCTTAAATAAAAATATTATTAGGGAAAAAAGTGAAAAAGGTGACAGAACTTCAAAAAGCTAAAACAGGGTTGCCTTATGACTTAGCAGTTCCACTCCTAGATATATTCAAGAGAACTTAAAACATATGTTCACATAAAATTATATAAATAGAATGCATTAAAAACACTATCAGGATAGTCTAAATTAGAAACAACTCAAATGTTCTTATATCAATGCATTAAAGCCATACAGTGGAATATTATTCAGTCATAAAAGGCATGAAGTACTTATTTTTCATTCAATGGATGAACCTTGAAATCTTTTAAGCTACATGAAAAAGCCGGTCATAAGAGACCATATGTTGTATAGGTCCATTTTTATGAAAAGTCCAGAAATAAATATAGAGACAGAAAATAGATACTGAATGATACTGCCTGCTAATTGGAAACTGGTTTTTTTTTTTTGGAAAGATGAGAATGTCCTGGAATTAGATGATTATGATGATATTAGATTATTATGAGACACACAACCTAGTAAATAAACTAAAGAACTTTTAATTTTTTATTTTAAGGTAGATGTTATTACAGAAGAATATGAATTATGAAAGAGAAACAGACTCAGCTGACTTACCAAGAGACCTCTTGTCTGTTATCCCTCACCTATTCCTTCTCTTTAGTCCTAGAATGCAATGGAAAGCCAAAATGTAGTTGCCATGTTATGAAAATGAAGATAAAGGCCATTTGCTAAGAAGGATGTCAAGGTTATCAGAATGCAATAAATTTCTTAATCGTTTAAGCTGCTGTTTGTCAAGTTTTCTGCTGCTGGTAGGTGAATGCAATTCTAACACATATATCTCTGAAACTTAAGGTTTTATGAAAAGCCAATTACTGCTGAAATGAAAATGAATGAATTACGTTATGAAATGCAGTACTAGAGAGATGTAGAAAAGCATATTATTCTGAAGGTGCAATTTAAAAGGGTTTTCCCATTTGGTAGATATATTTTGTACTTATGCTCCTAACAAGAAGTGGTTTCATGTTTAAATGTATGAAGCTGCATTATGACATAGAATAATGACATGTGAAATATGCAGTAAAGGCGTCTTGAAGGAAAATACAATAAATGCGAGTCATTATCGTGATAACTATTCCATTAAGACATGTAAGACAGGCAAAAATGAAAAGTCTACTTTTGGATTGTATCCAAAATTCCTGAAAGGAATTCTGGTAATGGAGGATCCTTGTTATACCTCTAGATAAGATGAAAGACCTTTAAGAACTACAATTTGTTGAGTAATAATAGCCATAATTTGAGTGTAAGGGGAGCCATTATGAGTGAAGACAGTATAAAATACACTGACATTTACAGTCTTCCCTGAGATAGTATCCTAGTCCAGTGCCATTTTAAATCAAATTTCTGAACTCACAAGTTCTAGATTCACATGTTTAATTGAATTAACATATCATTTAACATATATGTTTTATGTTAGTGATTTTTTTTTGCTTTTGGGACCACACCCGATGATGCTCAGGAGTTACTCCTGGCTATGTGCTCAGAAGTCGCTACTGGCTTGGGGGACCATATGGGACGCTGACAGAACAAACCACAGTCCATCCTAGGTTAGCATGTGCAAGGCAAACGTCCTACCGCTAATGACACTGCTTCAGCCTCTATGTTAGTGATTTTTTTTCTATCTTGTCCAAATGCTACAGAACTCTGGGTTCTGATTTTGAACATTTTTTACCAAAATCAACTGCGATGTTCTTAGATTTACTTAAAATGGCACCAGAAAATGGGAGCAAAAGTTAATTTCTGTGCATGCTCACCCGCAAAGCATCTTTCATTCAATAAAAGCATTTGAAGACTGAAAGATTTTGTTCAAAGACATTAGAAAACAAATTGATCACATGGTAGACTGAGCACATAACTGACAGTGGAACCATGAATTAGAATACCACAGACAAATTTGTCTACATGAATTTAGACATAGGACAGGTAAACTTTGTTTAATTTACTTTATTAGAGTATGGGGAAGAGATGGGAGGATGCAGTATATGATACTGTGGTTCATATATTCCAATTCTCTTCTTTTGCTTTTATGGACCCTATAGTATTTGTGTTTTCATAGTTTAGATAACTCACAGTATGGAATACTGGTTTGTTCATTACATACCATGTTTTGAATGATGCTGTTTTTGTCCATGAACAAATTTAGTTTCAAATTTAGTTGGTTTCACCTTTAGGCCCACAAAGAGCTAATGAAACATATACATGAGAAAATTTGTTGAAAAGGAAGAGCAGAAAATATTGAGGGAAGAAGACATACTGTTGAAGAATATGGTGTTCAAAGAATGTTGTATGCATAAAAACTTAGCACGAATAGTATTGTGTAAGATGATACCCAGCTACCAACCCCAAACAAAGATGTCCCCCCCCCACTTTCTTCTGAAAATCTCTTCCTTTGATATATAAAAGCCCACTTTAGCCTCTCTCAACATGCCCCATCCTGGTATTGGGAATTGGTTTGAATAAAGAAAGAGGGGTTCTGGCTTGTGGGCTAAGGCAGAGAGTATGAGGCAAAAACCCACTCAGGGACACCATATTTATCCTTTCCTGACTGGCTTGTTAGATTATTTCTTTATCACTACCCCATTTCTTCAGACCCATTCACCTAAGGGCTTAGAAATATGGCTTGTGGGTGATCTCACAACTCTTGGATTTTTATTTTACAGTATTTTACCAAGGTGCCACTAATAAAATAAAAAAATAAATGATCATTTAAAAGGAAAATGAAAAAGAAAGAATGGTAATTTTGGTGATGATGATGATGATGTTATAAGTGTTATTTTCTATCTAATTTATCTGTTAAGTCTTCTATTTTCTATCCAACTCTGAAGTTCAGTTCCCAAACCCTTTCTTTTGCAATTTCTTTGGAATAAATGTTCAGGAAAAGAGTTACATTTATAATAAAACAGCAAGACTCTAGACAATAATTTTTCAGGAACTAAAAGTAATTTGTAAAAAAAATAACAATACAATTTCCACACCTACTACTTTCTTCTATTGAAATGTTTGCTCAGCTCCTTTCATTCATCTGTTGCTTATTGGCTCCAGTCTGTGTGAATAGCTATTGGACAGGGGTCCTTAAAGTTCAGAGGAGTGGTAGGGCATTTGTTTTGCAGGTGCTCAACCCAGGAGGGGCTGGTTAGATTCCCGGCATTCCAGATGATCCCCCCCAGCCTGCCAGGGGCAATTTCTGAGTGCAAAGCCAGGAGTAACCCCTGAGCATCGCTGGGTGTGGCCCAAAAACCAATCAATCAATCAATTAATAAATAAAGTTTTTAAAATTATAAAAGTTCAGAGGAGTGTATCATCAACTCAGGTACAACTTTCAAGCCACACCATGGAGCTTTTTAGAATTATTGCATCACAGACAGAAGCACAGTGGGCAGAAAGGGAGCTCACCATTTGTGAGCCTCCATGAGAGCATGCTTCCTAAGTATAGGTAGAGACATATGGAATTCCTCCAAGACTTAAGATACTTTTCAGGGAGGAAAAGAGAAAATGAATACGTTTAACTTGAAAAGGAGCCTTGGCTGATGAAAATAATCACAATAATTAGTCATTGCATCAAAAATGTATTGTGGAGAGCTGTTCAGCTGGAACAATTACTATTCTCCACCCCACTGACCTTTTAAGATGCTTCAACTTGTAGTTAAATTCCATGTACATCCCCCACACCATAACCTCAACCACTTTCAAGGGATCAGTTGTGACGCATGTTTCTGTGCTAGGAGAGGTTTATAAATACACACAGATGTGATAACAGGAAAGTCATTAGATTCACATCTAAATGTGACAGTTACCTTAAAATAGCAGTGTATTCTAATGCATACTCTTAAATGAGTGTGATGTGTTGTTGTTTATTTATTTGTGCATTTGTGTGACTCGTTTTAGCATTTCTAAGAACTGATGTTACGAAAAAGTCTTCTCCAAGAACTCAGTAGGTGATCCACAGTCTTGCCTGAAAAACATAAAATTTCCAGCACATTGAAGAGCCTGTAGTCTAATAGCTGAGGAACTTGAGTACAAAATAGATCCCCCCACTTTGGTGTCCTTCAAGATCTTATTTTGAGTCAACCTAAGAGGAAGCAGTTTAATTCCTCCCATGAAGACCTTCATGTCTATTTGACTGAAGGTCACTATAGTAATATTAACATCAAGGATGGTAACAGTTACTTTATAAGTTACCTTTTAATATTTTAAGAAAATAATCCTAATATTGAGTCCTAAAAGGTAGAACACATGAAGGGAACAAAACTGTGGGGAACTTCATCAAGGAATGAACTCCCAAGAAGAGATCAACATTGGCAAATGCCTAGTTGAGTTCCATGCTCTTTTATTTATTAGTTATGGCATATTCTTATTTTTGTGTTTGTCACAAGTTCTTTTCTTCTCCCTTTTAAATCCTGAAGAATGAGTCAACTTTTCCCCCATCATAAACCTATTAAGATTTATCTAAAGCTTAGAGCAAGTGGTAGGAACTGGGAAATAATTTCCTACTATGCTAACTTCAAAGGAACTTTGAAATCTTAGAATGTAAGATCCTGCCCAATGTTAATCCATCAAAGCACCACTTAGTGGCCTTTTGGGTTTTTGTTTTGTTATATCTTTAATAAGCAATCAAATAATGCAGGAAGCATTCTGGGAAACACATTCCTCTATGCTGTTCCTCTAATCATTCTCTATGTAGGCATCACATTTTGCATCATTGAGAACCCAGTAAACTATTCTTCTTCTATCTGTCAGCATGTTTGGCTGTCCCTATTCCCTTACAATCACTAGAGATCCTGAGGAAAGATTCTAAAAACCTTCCGTTAGGTCAAGAAGGACTACAGTCACAAAATTAGCTGTGTGGAAGAGAATATAAAAACACCTTGGCCCCATTCTTCCCCCCTGACAGTCTCCCCACCTCCACCCCTTAGTTCTTGAAAGGAGAAAGAATGGCAGAACTGACAGCCACACAAAACATTTACTACAACCCCTTCTTTCAACATGGCAGTTTCTGAGGCAGGATGAATGGTTATGGCAGCTTCAAAGGCAGTCCACCTCTTATCACCTGACTGAAACACAGTGACTAATGACATCCGTACGTTTGGTTTCCCTCTGCCTCGTCTAGGTCACAAATCCTTTGAAGGCATTTGTGCATGGACAAGATTTGGGCATTTGCCTGGGGGTGTGTGTGTAAGAGAGAGTTAAAGATTTCTGTCTCTCCAATATGCATGAAAGCATTTCTCTAATAGCTCTCTCTCATACATATGTAAAATTCTCCTGACTGGAAAAAAAATCAACCATTAAATTGTTCAAGGTCCTTTATTCCAAAAAACTCTATGACAAATTATTTTCAGAGCTCAGTGTCAAAAAAGGTTAATCTCTCCTGAAAATTGCCCGTTTGCTCCTACTAGAAAGAGAAGTTATATAATTCATTATATTTGCCTCTTTGCTGTTGGTTACTGGGAAGCTAAATGTTGTATGC
Organism: Suncus etruscus; assembly: GCF_024139225.1. Lineage (NCBI taxonomy): Eukaryota > Metazoa > Chordata > Mammalia > Eulipotyphla > Soricidae > Suncus > Suncus etruscus. The sequence goes on along the minus strand of NC_064866.1, from coordinate 10,865,728 downwards.
AAACACTATAGCTTTCTTCCATGTGTGCTAAGATATGATATCCATAATAATAAATTATAATAAAATATAATATCCCTTTTGGTCTTTATTCCAACTGAATTTGATAGACCCAAAGGCTATTTAAAATCAAAATTTTCAAACTTTGTAACAAATGAACTAAGAATGACAGTAACTATTTGTATGAAATGTTCTGTACTCTTCAATCTTAGTGGCTTGCAGACACAATTAACCTTTTCATAATTTCTGCCTTCTACTCAGACTTATTTATTTTATTTATTAAAACATTGTGATTTACAAAGTCCTTCATGGTTGGATTTTAGACATACAATGTGTCGACCTTCCTCCACCAACGTTCTCAGAGTTCATATCTATGCCGCCACCCTTTATTCTCTGGCCTACCAGTATAATAGGCCCATTTTAAGTTTAGATTGTTATAGTTTGGGTCTCTTAATTCTATTGTTGTTGACTTTGGCTTGGATATTTAGTTCTGTCATTTATATCTCTCCACCAATGGCCCTGAGACCACTTGGACCCAGACCCCATCCTTTCTTTATTTTTCCACTTCTTAATTTTATTTTTAAAAAATGCAGAAATATAAGGTAAAACGAAGTAATCCATGTCCCAAGGTTCTATGAAAAAGACGTAGCCTCTATCTAAAAGATCAAAAAGGGGGTGGCATTTTTTTTGCAAAAGGTGGGGGGAAATAAAGAAAGATCTTTAGCCCCAGGTCTAATTCCACAGTCTTTCTTCATGGTCCCCAGAAAAGTTCTCAATCACGGTTGTCACAACCCAGATTTATTTATTTTTTTTAATGATAACAAACCAAGGACCAGGGAGATCCCTCAGCAATATATATAGCACATGCCTCACATGTCTGAGGCTCTGAGTTCAATCCCTGACATCACAAGGTGCACCATTAGATATAGCACTGAAAAAAAATCAAAAAGGAAAGTGATGATTTTACAGGATTCAGAGATTATCTTCAAAGCCATTGTGAGAGACCCACCAAAAAATAAGGTTTTGTTTTTTCCCCAGTACCTGGGATTGAGCTAAGAGTTTCACACATGCAAGGCAAGTGGCCTACCATTGAGTTACATGACCAGACCTCTACCTTCTTTTTCTTGCTTTAACTTACTAGAAAGAACATTGGCCTATTAATATTGACATTAACAAAACTACATGTGGGTTCTGCCTTTACCATTGAACTCTACTTCTCAAAATGGGGCATTTGTGGGGCCGAAGAGATAGCACAGAGGTAGGGCACTTGTCTTGCAAATGGCTGACCTAGGACCTATGTTGGTTCGAATCCTGGCATCCCATATGATCCCCCAAGCCTGCCAGGAGCGATTTCTGAGCACAGAGCCAAAGTTACTCCTGAGCACTGCCAGGTGTGGCCCAAAAGCAAAAAAACAAACAAACAAACAAACAAACAAACGGGGGGGGGCATTTGTGAACTATCAATTCTAAGTACCATGTCCATAAAAACTTGATTATCAGTGGCTTTCTGATTTTAAATATTCTAATTCTTTCCCATGGAGAAAAATGATCCAGAAATTTCAATAACTTTCTGTGTATGAGATATCTCATAGAATATCTCTTAAACTTTGACCCAGGACAAAAATCCCACTTCAACCTGTATGTGCTGTCTTGAAGCTTAGAAATGTGACTAGCAGAATGCCAAGTTTAAGAGGAGTTTGAAGAATACAACTGCTTTAGGAAATAGATGTGGCTTGCTACTATTCACCTATGTGCGTTTTCAAATCTTGATGCCTGTAATTATTAACTCCTCATACTTTCTTATTAAGACCAGTCATTACTGGCTGGTGACACATTTTACTCCAGACATAATTGTTCTAAGGAAGTCTGGCATCTTGTATAAAACAAGACATCTTGTCTAAGATTAGAATCCTTTCTGCACAATTCATTCATAATGAGTCCATTCACAATTTGGCTATTAAAATCATTTATTCTAGAAATGAATTTATGTATAAACATATGTATAACTAATTTCAGTTGATAATTGGCAAGAAAAAAAAACACACCAAAAGCTCAGCGATGTCCAGAGGCTTGTTACAGATTATTTGACAAAGCTTTTTATTTTTTTTTATTTTTTTTCTTCTTTTTCTTTTTCTTTTTTTTCTTTTTTTTCTTTCTTTCCTTTTTCTTTCTTTTTCTTTTTTGTTTTTTTTTGTTTTGTTTTGTTTTGTTTTTTTATTTTTTTTAACACCACCCATCACCAGTGCAACATTCCCATCACCAATGTCCCAAGTCTCCCTCCTCCCCACCCGACCCCCGCCTGTACTCTAAACAGGTTCTCAATTTCCCTCATACATTCTCATTATTAGGACAGTTCAAAATGTAGTTATTTATCCAACTAAACTCATCACTCTTTGTGATGAGCTTCCTGAGGTGAGCTGGAACTTCCAGCTCTTTTCTCTTTTGTGTCTGAAAGTTATTATTGCAAGAATGTCTTTCATTTTTCTTAAAACCCATAAATGTGTGAGACCATTCTGCGTTTTTCTCTCTCTCTCTCTGACTTATTTCACTCAGCATAATAGATTCCGTGTACATCCATGTATAGGAAAATTTCATGACTTCATCTCTCCTGACAGCTGCATAATATTCCATTGTGTATATGTACCACAGTTTCTTTAGCCATTCGTCTGTTGAAGGGCATCTTGGTTGTTTCCAGAGTCTTGCTATGGTAAATAGAGCTGCAATGAATATAGGTGTAAGGAAGGGTTTTTTGTATTGTATTTTTGTGTTCCTAGGGTATATTCCTAGGAGTGGTATAGCTGGATCGTATGGGAGCTCGATTTCCAGTTTTTGGAGGAATCTCCATATCGCTTTCCATAAAGGTTGAACTAGACGGCATTCCCACCAGCAGTGGATAAGAGTTCCTTTCTCCCCACATCCCCGCCAACACTGTTTATTCTCATTCTTTGTGATGTGTGCCATTCTCTGTGGTGTGAGGTGGTATCTCATCGTTGTTTTGATTTGCATCTCCCTGATGATTAGTGATGTGGAGCACTTTTTCATGTGTCTTTTGGCCATCTGTATTTCTTCTTTGTCAAAGTGTCTGTTCATTTCTTCTCCCCATTTTTTGATGGGATTAGATGTTTTTTTCTTGTAAAGTTCTGTCAGTGCCTTTTTATTTTTAACATCTTTATTTATACAATTTGATTACAAACATGGTTGTAGTTGGGTTTCAGTCGTATAAAGAACACCCCCCCCTTCACCAGTGTATCGTTCCCATCACCAATGCCCCAAATCTCCCATCTCCCTACTCCACCTTCCCCTCCTGTATTTGAAACAGGCGTTCAACTTTCCTCATTCATTATTTGACAGTTTTAAAATTCCTTATGCCTCTCCTATGCAGACTAGTATAAGGGAGCAATTGTATTATCAAGTGTAATGCAGCCTATAAAGGTTAGCTAGGTTAATTTGACTTAAGGAATACATAACACTGAGTAAGCGTGTGTGTGTGTGTGTGTGTGTGTGTGTGTGTGTGTGTGTGTGTGTGAACAGTTACATACAAAATAGTCATTGGTTTAGATATGTTTAAAGAAGAGTGTACTAGGACAAATTCTTTAAGTCATTAGGTTACTTTAGAAAAATCACAAGTAAGGTTTTTATGCAACAGTCATATTAAGACTTTATAATTCAGGCCAGAGACAGAGCACATGAATTTTATGCTGGAGACCCAAGTTTGATTCCCCAGTATCATATATTTCCCTGAGCACTTCTAGGAGTGCCCCATAAGAGCAGAGCTGGGAGTAGCTCCTGTACTCCATTGGGTATGACCTCAAACCAAACAAGAAAAGTTACATAAAGCTATTTTTAGATTATTGGGTCTGTTTATATTACTAAAATACAGAGAAAGATAACAATTTTGTAAAAATAATTTATTTAAAGAATCATGGTTTACAAAGTTATTGATAGTTGAGTTATAGGTATATGATATTTTACACCAGTCCCATGTCAAATCCCATCACCAGTGCTTCCATACTACATTATCCCCCATCCTTAACCAATCTCTCCATTTCTCACCTGCCATCTTGGCAGGCACATTAAGCTTAGATCTCTGGTTTCCAGTACTGCTAAGTTTGTGATTTATATATATTACTATACCACTGTCCCATCTCCCTAGTATAACTGATGCTCAGGCCACTGTTCCCCCATTATTTTCTCTCATCTTTTTCCTTCCCACTTTGATTTCTTTGCTTTTCTGTCCTTTTTCTTCCTAAACTCTGGGATCAAGGGTAATCTAGAAGTTAAAAGTTTTAATGGCTGAGCCCGGAGAGATAACACAGCGGTGTTTGCCTTGCAAGCAGCTGATCCAGGACCAAAGGTGATTGGTTCAAATCCCGGTGTCCCATATGATCCCCCGTGCCTGCCAGGAGCTATTTCTGAGCAGACAGCCAGGAGTAACTCCTGAGCACTGCCGGGTGTGGCCCCCCAAAAAAGTTTTAATGGCTATAATTATTTATTTACCTAACTTGTAAACATAACATTATGTAGACTTTTTTGGGGGGTTGGGTCACACCCGGCAGAACTCAGGGGTTACTCCTGGCTCTGTGCTCAGAAATCGCTCTTGGCAGGCATGGAGGACCATATGGGATGCCAGGATTCGAACTACCATTCGTCCTAGATTGGCTACGTGCAAGGCAAACGGCCTACCATTGTGCTATCTCTCTGACCCCCATTATGTAGACTTTAATTTCGATAAGTTTCATAGTGATGTCTTTTTTACAATCCTTATTTTCATAAGTTGAATATTTTCTCTTTTCTAAAATAAATGTATTTAAATGCAGTGGTTTTCAAAGTTGTTTATAGTATAATTTTTTTCTAGCAGTTAATGTTCCAACACCAATCCCACCACCTGTTAACATTCTTTCTACCATTGTCCCCAGTTTCCCATCCTTCCCCAAGCCTGCCTCTTGGTAGATATGAATAATTTACTTAATATTGCTAAATGGTAATGGAATAAAAAACTTCATTAAAAGAAAATTTGTGAAAATTGTCATAAACAGAATGGGGTCATTGTCTAAGCAGGGGTCCTCAAACTTTTTAAACAGGGGGCCAGTTCACTGTCCCTCAGACCATTGGAGGGTCTGACTATAATAAAAACAAAACTTATCAACGAATTCTTATGCACACTGCATATATCTTATTTTGCAATGAAGAAACAAAACAGATACAAATACAAGATGTGGCCCGCGGGATATAGTTTGAGGACCACTGGAAGGTTTAGTAAGCTCTTTGTTACTAGTTGAACATTATGTTGTTGATTTTGTTTGTTGAATTTAGGTGGATTCTATGATAACAACATCTAATCTGGTATATTCCCACAGGGATTTCAGTATTAGAATATGAAGGTGTGGGGGCGGAGCTGTGGCGCAATTTGCCTTACTTACCACTGTTAGATCCCCCGGTGTCCCATATGGTTCCCCAAGCCAGGAGTGATTTCTGAGTGCATAGCTGGGAATAATCCCTGAGTGTCACTGGGTGTGTCCCAAAAACCAATAAATAAATAAATAAATAAATAAATAAATAAATAAATAAATAAATAAATAAATAATGAAGGTGTACAGAGACTGGCACATGTCTCAAAGAATAAGAACAATCAGTGCTGGCCTAGATGGAGGTAAAAAAGGAATCTCATTCACTGCTGGAGGGAATGTAGACTGATCCCAGCCTTTTTGGAAAACAATATGGATATTCCTCAGAAAAATAGAAATAGATGGGGCTAAAGAGATAGCACAGAAGTGGGGTGTTCACCTTGCACACAGCCAATCAGGAAGGATAGTGGTTCAATTCCTGGCATCCCACATGGTCCCGTGAGCCTGCCAGGAGCGATTTCTGAGCACGGAGCCAGGAGTAATCTCTGAGTGCCACAAAAAACAACAACAAACAAACAAACAAATGAACAAACAAAAAAACAAGAAATTGAGCTTCCATATGATCCAGCAATACCACTCCTAGGGATATACTCTAGGAACCCAACACCATGCAAAAGAAGCCCTCTGCATTCCTATGTGCATCGCAGTACTATTTACAATAGCTAGAATCTGGAAACAACCTAAGTACATCATAACAGATGATTGGCTAAGGAAACTGTGGTATATCTAATGGAATACTACATAGCCATTAGGAAAAATAAAGTCATGAATGAATGGATGTGGAGATTATTATGCTGAGTGAAATGAGTCAGAGGGAAAGGGATAGACATCGAATAATCTCACTAATTTGTGTGATATAAGAAAAATAAAAGACAGCATGGTACTAATATCCAGAGACAATAGAGATGAAGGCCAGGAGGACCAGTTGATGGTAGGAAGCTTGAGACAAAGAGCCAGGCTTGCAGTTAGAGAATATTCCACTGTGTCAATGATAGTTGGAACTGATCACTCTGGACAAGAACTGAGTGCTAAAAAGGGATAAAGTGATGTGCATGATACCCTTTCATTACTAAGAGTGCAAACCACAAAAAAGAAAAGAAAGAAAAAAGAGAGAGAGAGAAAGAGAGAAGTAAAATGCCTGCCCCAGAAGCAAACATGGTAGGGCGAGTGGGAGAAAAACTGGGGCATTGGTGGAAAGAAATGTGCACTGGTGAAGGCTGGTATACATTCTATGGCTGAAATTCAACCATGAACAATTTTGTAACCACAATGTTTAAATAAAGTAATTATCTATGTAAAAATAGTATTCAAAAAACATGGAACTGTGTCACAGTTGCATATGTGACGGCATGTTCCAGGAATTCAAGGGTCTATGAAGCTAATGGCTTCACATAGTGGAGACTTTGGATTGTGGGTGTGGCTTCCAGGAATGGGAAATATGGGGCACAGAGGTTGATGGCTTGTCCTGCCTCCAAAGAAAATTCAGAGATACCAACCACAAAAATGGCATACCTGGAGTTACTGGCAGTTAGGTATCAGCAGAGATTAGTAGAAAAGCAGTGAAGCATAGTGGCGGTTGTGGGGTATGTCAGAAAGCTAACAGCTTTGCAGTAATTGCAGCAATTGGCAGTAATTGCCCAGTTAAAGGCAATTGCTAAGGCAAACAGTAAGTGTCATTCTAGGATTTTCCTATACCATTAAAATACTTATATCAAGGACCAGAGCGGTGGTGCAGTGGTAGGGCGTTTGTCTTGCACGCAGCTGACCCAACACGGACCGCAGTTAGCTCCCCCCGGCGTCCCATACGGTCCTCTGAGCCAGGAGCGATTTCTGAGCACATAGCCAGGAGTAACCCCTGAGTGTCACTGGGTGTGGCCAAAAAAATAACAAACAAACAAAAAAGAAGACAAAATAGAGAAGAAAGAAATGCTCCTATATGTGATCGCATGTGATGTTTAGAAGAGAAAAGCCTATTAGTAAAGCTTTCAAATGTAATAGACTTTGGAATTTTTCTTGTTTGAATTATATCAATACCTGGAGACTGGAAAATTACTTCAAGAACTTCCATTTTTAAAACTTCTTGCTTCATACTTAGCCCTAGTGGTAGAATTTTCCAAAATAGAAATACATCTGGTATTTTTGTGAGTGGGGGCAAAGAAGAAAGGAAAACCTACTTTTGAGAGCCAGTAGCATGAACATTGGGTCACTGGATCAAAAATTCACAGGTGAGACAGACCGCCCCACTCCTTGCCCTATTATCTCACATTATTTTCAGGATTTTAAAGCTACTATAAGATAGGAAACACTTTTCCTTTTGTAGGGCTCCCTGAAAGAGTTTTACCACTTGCTCAGCCTTATGTTCTTCCAGTACCCTTTCCTCCACCTGATAAAATAAGAATGGTTTGCATGGCAAATTCCAGGTTTGTGTGGCTGAGACAAATAAAAAAAAAAAAACTCTTATTTTTCATTGGATAAATTGATTTACATCTTGTGCATTCTTTGCATTTGCTTAAAAAAATGCAATGTGGGCCGGAGAGAAAACATGAAGGTAATGCCTTGCATGCAGAAGGACGGTGGTTTGAATCCCAGCATCCCATATGGTCCCTCCCACCCCCAGCCTAACAGGAGCGATTTCTGAGCCTAGAGTCAGGAGTAACCCCTGAGCGCTGCTGTTGGGTGTGACCCAAAAACAAACAAAACAAAATGCAATGTATTGTTCAGGTGTGGGATTCCTTCAGTTTTCCAAATGTTTGAACTATTTGTATTGTAGGAACCTAGAGAACTGGCTCTCCCTCTCCTAACTGATGAATTGTTTTCTAGATTTAGGGTAGATTACCAAAAGGAAGATCTTCATCCTTAAACTTCAAGCATTGGGTCCTTCATCTTACACAGCACTTCTAAAAAACTTTCAAGACGACTTTATTAGGTGAAGACTGAGCTATTTCATTAGATGTGGTCAAAAGATTCCTTTGGGACCATAGTACACTATTTTTCTTCCCTTCACAAAGAGGCTTAATTCTGTACTCCCAAACAATTGTACTCTGAAATGAGTATTCTAAAGAAACTGATGAGTGCTAGTAATTAGGCTATAGAGAGGTTCAAGAAGCAGCAAACAGGCTTTATACCCAGAAGGAGTTTATTAACTGAAGTGGACAAAGACAGAATCAAAGTGTCTATAGCATCACCAAAACTCTGGAGGGAGGAAATACTTGAAAAATCCTTTAGACCAGAGTGCGAAAGCTTTTCACAGAAGGTCAGGCAAGAAATATTTTAGATGTTGTAGGTAATATGATTTTTTGTTGCAACTTTTTCAACTCTACAGCCAGTTGTATTGCAAAAGCAATCATAGGTTATAATTAATAATGTTGTGCTAAGATGAAACTTTATAAGTCTAGGTGATGGGCCAGATTTAATGAGTGTGTCATAGATTTCTGGCTTTCTGTTCTACATTTCACTTCTTCCAATATACATTCCTCTCTTATGGCACAAATTCTATATTTGGACAACTGTATGTAATAATAGAGGTACTCTTTTCTTAAATAAAACTGCAGTACATCTACTCTGAAACTGTCACCCACTGTTAGAACCACTATTTCTTTTTATTTTCTTTTTTGGTTTTTCGGTCACACCCAGCAGCGCTCAGGGGTTACTCCTGACTCTACGCTCAGAAATCGCTCCTGGCAGGCTCAGGGGACCATATGGAATGCCGGGATTCGAACCACCATCCTTCTGCATGCAAAGCAAATGTCCTATCTCCATGTATCTCTCTAGATACCACTATTCTATAGAGCTAGATATATAGATATCTATATATCTCTCTAAGACCACTATTTCTAACCTGGGCCATGGCAAAAGGCTCCTGATTGATCTCTCAGGATCTACCTTGCCCATCTTACTTACTCTCTATTATCCACCCTGCAATCACTAAACTAATTCTCATAAAATATAATTCAAGCATTTGTGACATCCTCCAGCTCTAGGCTCTCTTATTATTTAGAGTAAGTCAGAATGCATGACTGTGGCCAACTGAGCCCTGAATAGTAACTTGGAGACTTTGTCTCCCACCTCACTTCACACCATCCACTTTCCTTTGGCAAGGAAGCTTCTTCGTGTTCTCCAAATATTGAAGGTGAATTTCCATCTCAGAGCCTCTACATTTGTTTTGATTTGTGCCTGGCATTTTCCCTACCAGACATTTTTTGGGTCTTGCTCCCTGACATCATTCAGGTCTCTTGCACCAATACTACCATCTCAATGAGACAGTTTTCTCTATCCTATTCTTACTTGACTTTGCTAGCTCCTTTTATATCCTTTCCTAGCACCATGCACTAATTTAAGTTATAAACAGTTGTTTTATTCTTATTGACCAATACTTCCTGCTACTTGTCATATGACAGTTTAATACTTGTCATACTTCATACTTGTCAGTTTCATGCTACTATGCCAGTTTCATATCAGTAGGAGTTATTTACTTTCATTTATTGTTCTTTTCACTAAGTTTTGACCAGATATTGGCATACATAAACTACTTTCTACATACGTAAATACACGGATGACTTTGCAGATTCCAAAACCATATATGACCCATGAACCTTTCTTCTTGCCTAGGACAATCTACTCTACATAGAAGCACATTTTTTAAAAATTTTTATTTTTAATTATGAGAACAAAGATGCAAAGAAAGAGGACATGGTAAAGTTACAGTGGAAGGACAATCACTCATAAACAGAATTCTCAGTAGTCCCATTGCTGATATCTTAACTTTGAACTTTCAGCCAAAGAACATTAAGAAAAATAAGACAGAACCCATGTAACAATTACTTTGTCCCTCAAGTCCCCAGATTGTAATACATAATATTTCTTAGCAGCACACAAAGCAATCTAAATCCATAAAACTTATGTAACTCCTTAAACATTGAAGGCAAAGTACTTTTTTACATTTCCATGCACATGCATATTAGTTTAAGTTAACCTCAAAAGTTTAAGTGGGTTGTTTTTCTTAAGGATTAGAGTCAAAGGAGCACAGTAAAAACAGTGTTACAGTGGCAATTCTTGTTTGCATAGGCCCACCAAAATATAAGGGACATGGAAAGGAAAAGCCTTGACCTAAATACAAGGAGACCCTACCCCTGAAGTTTCCTGGCGTAAGACCAACTCTAGGCTCCAGGCAAACTAGTTTGTCCAATCCAAGTCATTGTCTGTAGTGCCAATACACTTTTATTTTTCACACAGTCTCTGTTGTTGGTATCATGCTTCTGTATTAAAGATCCTGGAATCTGCATTTCCTACATTGCAGTCAGGAGGGTGCAGAGTGTCCTTTCATTTCACCTCACATTAAAGGGCAATGCAGAGAGCCCTGTCCTGTAAGCAGGTCATTGTTGTTGTCAAGTCTTCTTAGTGTTAAGGGAAGTCTCTTTTGAGCAGGTCGATGTCAGAGCAGTGGTAGAGTCTTCCATGGTAGAGGATTGCTTCCAGGTGTTGTTATAAAAAACCTTGGATGTTTCTTAGATAGCTTCCCTGGTTCAGGGGTGAATGGAGGATGCCCATTCTTCTGAGGCCTGTGCCAGGTCATTATATCAATTTCAGGGTGTAAGGTCCCATTGCACTACAAGATTTGTGTGTTCCAATCTCTATTAGATAAGAACTTATTTGTATGTATAGTATTTTCCCATTTTAATGTGCCTATGCAAACAAGGAACAATGCCACATGGCATTATCGGCGCTTATGGGGGCCATAAGAACAAGTCCAACAATCCCCATGACATGGTTCAATCGTAAGCATTAAACTGAGGGACTCTTCCACCAAAATTCCTTATTGAACAGCTCACAAAGAGAAGACAAGATAAAGAGTGGGTAGAATCGTCACTGTAAAAGAATATTTAGAAAGAGTTATAGCTGTCAAAGAAAATACACATAAAATATTCAAAAGACATATGTGTCCATTTTATGTCTTTTGAAATAGTTGGGGGTAGTTAAATCCAATGCACAACTTTGGTCTGTGATTAGGACTGTGAAGTACTGAAGTTAAAAAGGGTAAATGTGGGGTACTGATGGTTGGGGGTGAGAGAGTTAAGGAGTAATAATGAGCTTTGTAGGTGTGTGTGAAAGGGCAGAATCTGTTGGGGCAGGAGGTCAGCCTTGGTGACTAACAAGTTAAGAACTGAGGGTAAAGACGGTTAATTAAGGGGAAGATAACAAATCCGGATTGGGAGATGAGGGAGTAGAAGGTGCTCTGGTGTGGGGGAGGGGAAATATATCAGAGGGGCTATATACATTGTATAGATGAATTGTTTATGGATTAGGCTTGGCAGTCAGAGAGGACCACTGTATAGGAAGTCACGTCTACAAATACACTAATTTTAGAGACCTATTTGAATGTTATCCTTCAAATCTAGGCCATTCCTTTTTTTTTCATAGGAACAGTTGAGAATTAAGAACATTTATGGGTGTTGTTAAAAAAAAGTATATATATATATATATATATATATATATATATATATATATATATATATATATATATATGTCGTGTGGGCGCAAATGCACCCTTGCGCTTTTGAAAATGAATACTAGTAAGAAAAGAACTCCTGAATGGGGTCCAGTATGCATACAAGAGGAGTTTCTCTCCCCCACCCCACCCCCAGGGCCTGATTTACCAGGCCTGGCTATGAAGACCAGTCTGGCATGGGGGGATCTCAGTTCCCTGGACTAAGTGGTCAGCCCAGGGGGCCTATGGCTAGCTGTCCTGCCCAGAGCCCCCAACATACCAGCTGAAGACACACAGAAGTCCTGGCATGTGGAGTCTAGAAGCACATTTTATGTTTCACCCTATGACTCCTTCTGCTCTGGGGTATGTACCTTTCTTATCTGTGGCATTTTGCCATATTCCTTTACATTCATTGATTTTTCATGATGCTCCTTAAATTTTCCCAGGGCTCCAGACACTGCCTTTGCTCATCAGATCACATAAATTTTGTCCCTGACCATTCTAGGAACCCACTTTCCCAGGTCCAGATTGATTTATAAAAAAAAGTTTTTCCTGAAGTTAGTGCAGGCACATGTAAAAAAAGGAACCAAACATCTAAAAGGAGTTTGTTACTCGGTTTAGACACCCCCTTCTTGCTTTTAAGGAATCTTCCACCTTATGAGATCCTGCTCCAATTTATCACAGAATCATAAATATAAGTAGTCTTGTGATCCCCACCTTTCATACAGCAAGAGTAGAAGCACATGACAATGTTTCACTCATCAGACACCCCAATCAATGCCACTCAGTGAAGCCAAGAAACCATTCCCCCAAATCCCTTCTGAACACACTTGCCATGCAGTCTTAACAGCCCTCTACAAAGCAGCCAAGACAGATATCAGTTCACCTCCCAGTTTTCTTTATACTGACACTGGGTTTACAACTTGTGTCACCACTGCATCTCCCAGTATCCATCCTCTGGCAAACTGTGTGTTTTATGTCAGCACTGTAAGGACAGGTGCTTTGTTTGGCTCACTTGAGTGTCTCAAGTATCTAGAACAGGCCTTGGCATGTAGTAGAAACTCTATAAATATTTATGAATGAAAACACATGGCAATGACATTTTCGATGTGTCAGATTGACAAAAACTAATATCTAGGAACTCAAAATTGATTTACCGGTGAAAGGAAGGAAAATAAACATTGACATGTTGTAAGTCAGCTCTACCATCTTTTAGACCTCAATTTCTTTTTTATTTTTTTCTTTTCTATGCTACACCCAGAGGTGCTCAGGATTTATTCCTGGTTCTGTGCTCAGCAATCACTCCTAGAGGGACTCAAGAGACCATATGTGGTGTTGAGAATCAAAGCTTGGTGGGATGTATACAAGACACACAATGTATAATCTCTATACTAGACCTAAATTTAATATAATCTCCTAGTTGAAAATGTAATTCTTCACAAGTACACCAAGATGTAGACTCAAATAAGAAATTAAAATGCTCCACTGATGAACTACCTCCTTAACCTGGAACCCCAAGATTTTATTCAAAATATTCATTCCTGTATTGTTTCCAATAGCAAAATATTTTAAGTGACCTATTTTTCAAGTAATAACAAAGTGGTTAAGTCCAGAGATTTCATTCAATGGGCTGAAGCACATGCTTTGCATGTAGAAGATCCAAGTTTTATCTCTAGCATCTAGCTCAGATGTTTCCCTGAGCACCACAAGGAGAAATTCCCAAGCAACAAGCCAGGAGCAGGCCTTGAAAGCACTGAATATGGTCAAATATAAAACAAGGAAAAGAAAAGAAACTAATAAATAAAATTTCATTTATTCATGGTCTAGAGAGTTGAATGACAAGGAAAGTTTTCCAAGACCAGAGCAGACTGATATAAATAGTATCCAGTACTAATTTTGCCAATACTTAAAGTTAAAAACATAAATCTTCAGCAAGAGACATACAAGGAAGTTTATATAGAGATTGCTTTGGAGACGGAGGAGAGGTATGGCAGAAAAGGCAATGCTGATGGTTGAACTTAGGGCTTCAGACACGCATAACATTTCCACTACCACTATGACCTCAATGGGAAGTTATTTGCTTCTTTTAATTTGTTTTGTGGCCTCACCCAGCTGGCTCTGTGCTCAGGGCTCACTCTTGACAGGGCTTGGGGGACCATCTTGGGAGCCAGGGATTGAACCTCAGTCAACCATGTACAAGAGCCCTACCTGTTTTACTATTTCTCTGGCCCCAAGGAGTTATTTGCTCTTTAATTTTTTGTCTCACTAAGCTGTTAACTTTCTCCCACATATATCTATTATTCTTTGGGGGGGGGGGGAGGAAATACACCCAGCAATGCTCAGAACTTACTCTTGGCTCTATGCTCCATGATCACTCCTGGCATGCTAGGGGGCTAGGGGACCATATGTGGTGCAAGGGATCAAACCACATGCAAGATCAATGCCCTACCCATTGAACTATTATTTTGGTCCATATTATTCATATTTTTAACTAAATACTAAATAAAATAATAAATAAAATAATAAATATTAAATAAAATGTAATTTTTGTTCATAAAATTAGCAAAGTTGTCATTTTTGCTTGTTTTTTAATGAATAATACTCTACCCAAGAAAAGATGGTGTGATATGAATACTTTTACATTACTAATGGCATTGTACAAATTGTTGTAATCCTTATGGGAAGTTGTTTGGCAATATGTAATAAGAAATCTTTAAATATTCATATCTATTAACATTGTAGCACTTTTAAATCTTAATGAAGTTAGGAGAATCTTAATCTTGAAGGAGTTGTCCTACATATAGACTGATTTGTTTATAAATCCCCAATTCAATCGAGATTTACATTAATTTTTTGAATTATTACAAAATTAAAAATAAATAAAGTTACCATGACTTAATTTCCTTGAGAGAAATACCCTACTATATTCAGAGTTTTCTCTTGGCTCTTTCTCTCTTGGCTCATTCCTGTGGCCCCTATTCCTGGGACTGGGGGGGCCATATGTGGTACTGGAAATCAAAGATAGTTCAGCTTATGTGCATGGCAAGCACCTTACCCACTGTACCATATCTCTAGCCACATCATTACATCATTAGTTAAAGCGATTTACAAACATTTTGCTTGTAAACAAACATTTTGTTGTAAATAATTTAATAATTTTAATTTTAAATTAAAATTTAAATTTAAATTAATTTTAAATGTAATGTTATTTCTCATGTTTAAGAGAAAAAACCCAAATGTTAAACACAGTAAACAAAATTACTATAACCATGCTAACAGATATTCTCAAGAAAATGTACTAACAAGTTAGTGGGTAACAGAACTTTTCTCTACCCAAGTTTTCTATCTTTTTTTTTCCATGTTTTTTAGAGCAAGGATCTATTATTTTATAATGGAAAAATAACCATAAAAAAGGAAATGAGGCACATTTAATACAATTTCTTCATAGTCAACTCATTCTGATGCTAATCTACCAATTTATTTCTAAATTAAATGCTCTATACCGCTGATAAAAGCTGACAACATTTCCCCCAGATCAATCATCAAATTTTTCCTTTTTTTTTTTTTTTTTTTTTTTTGCTCGGTGACTCTAATTGCTTGTCACAAGGTGCTGCCAATTTTGTTTCCTAAGAATATATTGGCATAATCCCCCCTTTTTTCCACTTTTTTCACCATTTTCTGGACCTGATCGAAGCATTTTTCTTAACTCTGCTCTCAGTTTCAGTTTCGTTTTTTGATTTGTTTGGGGGTCATGCCAGGTGGTACTCAAGGCTTACTCCTAACTCATTAACTTAAGGATCACTCTTGGTAGCATTCAGGGATCTATGCGTGTTGCCAAGGATTCAACCAGGGTTGGCAGTGAGCAAAGACAAAATCTTCTTACCCCCTCTACTATCTTTCCAGACTTCAGTTTCATTCTTACTTCCTTTCATTTCCTCTGCTACTTCCAGGAGAGGAACCATATCACACGGATCCACCACATAATTTCTCTGCTTATTCCACTCCAAAGTTCTTAGAGCTCTGCAGACATAAGAATTTGAGCTCATTGACAAACCTGCCAGGTGTTCCTGGACTAACCCATCTGCCTCTCCCCTTCTCATTTCCAGATTTGAGTACAGAAACATTCCTCTGTATTCAGGAGCTCAGACTCCGTATCACACTTCCTTGACACCATTCATTCCATTGCTTCAGTCTGGAACCTTCATAATCTACTAATCTTCTACCTTCCTCATATCTCAGTTCTGACATCAGTTCCTCCAGGGAGATTTCTCTGACCTGCAAAACTGGCTGGGTCCCCTCCAGGAACACACACTTCACAAGACAGGTTCAAATATGCTTTCCAAAAGCAAACAGATCAATACTTCTTGATAGGCTTTCAAGGGCTTTCATCTATGATAACACATCTAACACTCAAATAACTTTGAGAAAGAGGCAAGGAAAACACAATCCCCGTGTAATGAACAAGAAATGAATAATTCAGAGACTACCCTTGGTGACAGACACACAGCTCATAGGGCCAAAAAATACAGGATTGATCCCCAATTGCCTAACCTCTTGTTCCTTCTCTTTCAACCTTGTTTTTGATACTACGAAGATTAGGTGGGTGTACCTGGAAATCTGAGTAGTTTGGAGAGAGAAGAATCTAGCTGGTGAAGTTATCTTGAGAACTAATCTATAATTTTGATTACTTTGGTAGTTAAACTTTTACCTATTAAACAACTAACCTGTTCCAGATTTGATGCTGAGCTCTCTTTTACCCCTTTATAATGGAAGAAAACAGAGCAGACTATCAATTTAGCATATACATTTTGTAGGGTTCTAGAGTAGAAAGACAAGACTACACAACTGGAATAAAGTTTCATAATACTTTAATCTGTCTGCCAACAAGACCCCCCAGCCTGACCAGCCAGGGCCATCCCCCAAAGGAGATGAGCCCCACCCAAGGTCATGAGGAAGATAATATAAGGAAGGGATATAGGGAGGTTCCAGCTTTCTGATGATCTTTAAAATGATTGGCTCTTGTCTAGGGTTACCTTCCTACTGCTCCCTTGTCCTTCCCTAATCTGCTCTGGTATGGCCAGTTAGTGTGGGGCAGAATCTATGTTTCCATAGATTGGGAAGACCTAACATGTGGCTTACACCATGTGGTCCTTACAAAATGGTGTCCCTCCTTGTTCAGAATTCAGGTCCCAAAATTTCAAGTCACAGAGCCATCTTCTCCAACCCCAGGGTGCTTGCTCTTCATGCAAAATACTTTGAGTGTTGACTAAGAATCAGTCTCCAGAGCTCAGTGTTTAGTGTAAAACTCTTCTCATCTATGCCATCCAATCTTCAAAGTGCTCCATATTCCAGCTTTGATTTACTAGATACCATAAGACAATCCCAATTTCTTGTGGACCCTCCAGCCTGAGGATGCCAAATGATTAAAGAAAAGAAAAGAAAAAGACTGTCATTTGGACCATTCACCCCAAAGACTGAATTTTTTGTGAGGAGGGTCATACCCAGCAGTCTTCTGTGGTTACTCCTGGCTCTACACTCAGAAATCACTCCTGGCAGGCTCAGGGGACCATATGGGATGCCGGGATTCAAACCACTGTCCTTCTTCATGCAAGGCAGACACCCTACCTCCATGCTATCTCTCTTGCCCCCTAAAGACTGAATTTTATCTGTTTTTTATTTGTTTATTTTGGGGTCACACCTCATTATGCTTAGGATTTAATCCTGGCTTTCAACTGAGGAATCACTTCTGGCAATATTCAAGGGACATATGGATACCAAGGATTGAACCTGAGTCTGACATATGCATAGAAATTGCCCTACCTGCTGTATTATTGCCTCCAAATTTTATGTTTCAAAAGTGAATTTATTTTAATACAGTATGGTAGTTATATATTTGGAAATATATTGGGTGGGGCCAGGCCATAGTGGACAGGGTGCTTGCCTTGCACATGGCAGCATTTGGTCCCCATCATCCTGTTTGGCCCCCTCAGTCTTGCCCGAGTGATCCCTGAGTTCAGAGCCCTGAGTACCAGCAGGTATAAAAGAAAAATAAAATGTACTGTGAGCAGAAATGTTTTCAAAATTTTCAGAGATTATGCATTCTTCATAAAAAGCTTTTGTATTTGCTTGCAAACATGTGTTTACAAAACGTTGAAATATAGGTGTGTATAGTGTGAAGAGGTTTTTTTTTTTTTTCTTTAAGTATCTATTTTAGAAAGAGAACAAAACAAGATTCATATACATCAAGTTGCACATGGCCACATAACTAGGAGATAGCAGAGGTAGTTATAGACCAAGACTGTCTGATCTGGAGCCCGTTCCCTTTCCACATTGAGAAGAGTGTAAAAGTTCAGAGAAGAGGCTGAGTTTGAGGCCATGATGTTATTGTCACTTTCCTGGTAATGATGTCTTGAACAAATTGCTTAACATTGTCAGTGGGGGTATCTTGCTCTCAGTACTGTGGGCCTCCCTCTTGGGATGATGATGCGTATAACACAGCTCCATATCTGGTGTGGATGGTGGCCCCAAATGTCAATGATGGGTTTTGTTTTGTTTTGCTTTAATTTTTTATAACACTATAATTAACCAACTTTTTCACCACACAGTCCTTTAAGGCATTAAATGTTCAAGCAACCAATCCCACCACCAGTGTAATCTTCCCTCCATCAATGTTCCCAATTTCCTACCCTATTCCCTAGCTTGCCTCTTTGAAATAACAAACATATTTACTTCATACTGTTAGTTACAACATAAAGTCAAATGAAATTACCAAAACTTTGAGAAGCAAGAGTCAATTTGATATAATTGTTATATCTCTCCATGGTGTTACTAAGTCAGTGTCTAAGGATTTACTAGGCTGTGGTTGGTGCTAGCTGAGTTTTCTGTATTACTTGTTTAGGCTTTACTGAGCCCGGTATTGGTGGGGGGGGGGGGGGGAAGCCTGGTAGATTTTTATGTAATTTTCCCATCAGCTTTCCTGTGATATTACTGAGCTGACACTACAATAAAATTTTGAATTGTTCAGGATTTATAAATCTGAAACAAATTTGGTGGCTTGACAAATTTGATAAAGTTATGGAATTGGGCCATTTTTGTCTGTCCTGTATGATAGTAGGCTGTAGGCTGTTGTAGTTTATGCAGGAAGGAAAATTTGTTCCCTTCCCATTCTGAGAAGGCCCCAGAGGTATCAGCCCAAACCAGATTACCTGAGAACAGTGGGTGGTCACTATTTCTTTCAGAGTTTAGTAGAGGAGCTGAACCCCCCATGATGTTTCTTATGCCTCTGAATTACCAAGGACTTGAACATAATGGGGAGAAATAAACATTTATGGAAACTCTTTTTAGAAGCTGTTAGAGGAAGGCCTGGAGTAAAGGTAGGGATGAGGTTGTTGAAATAATCAAGATGTAAAAAAGAAATTGTCCTAGAAAATTGGTTTTGGCAGAAGTGTGGGGTAAAAAAGAAACATAGGATAATAAATAGAAATTCATTATTCAATACTATGCCAAAAGCTTTCAAGTTGTGCATATTCCACCATTATGTAGAATATATAATAGCATTTCATAGTATATCTATTTAATCTTTTTTATGTAGAACTATATATTTTATCAAGCATTTTAGCATTGCATTTTAAAGTACTGTTGAGTAAAATTTATTTAATTTTTTCAGTTTTTGCTTTTCAATTTTATGGGGTCTCCTAACCTCCCTAAATTTGGGACACCCAAGAACCATTCCCGGAGGCATTCAGTAAATCAGGCTGAGGGTTCAATGTAGGGCCTGGTAATGCAGTGCTAGGCAGGTCCCTCAGTGTTTGGAGTCAGCAAATCCATTCCCTATGGTGTTCAAGAGATTCATGGAGTGTCAGTGAGTTTTCTCCTATAATGTTTTTTTTTAGTGACTTTATTTTATGGCTAGACCTTGAACTTTTTTTTGGAAGTAAGTTTATTCTTTTTTTTTTTTTTAAGTTACCAACTCTACTTTTTTGTTGTTTATAATACAGTGGTTGGTTTGTTTTTTTTTTTTCTCCACCAATATAAAGTTATTCATGATTGAGTTTCAGTCATGTAATGCACAATACCCTTCACCAGTGCACATTTCCTACCACCAATGTTCCTAGTTTCCCTCCCACCCTCCTCTCACCTGCCTATGGGGTAGACTTTTTTTGTTTCCTTTTTTTTTAATTTAAACACCATCATTAATAGCTGTTAATAATATGTTTTTTTCCCACAGATAAAATTGTTCATGATTGAGTTACAGTCATACAATGTACAAAAACCTTCACCAGTGCGCATTTCTTGTTACCAATGTCCCCAGTTTTCCTCTCAACCTCCCTGATGCCTTCTTGTCTCCCTTCAAACCTTCCCCACTGCCTCTTACTTGAATCACTTATTCTCTCTCTCTTTCTCTCTTTTCCTCTCCTTCCCCTCCCTCATCTCTCTTTTCTGTATTAACAGTGAGGTTTGCACTATTGTTCATGGCATGCCATGCATGTCACTTTATGCCTTTCAGCACCCAGTTCTTGTCCAGAATGATCAGTTCCAACTATAAGGGGGGTGGGAGGGGTTCAGTCACACTCAGCAGACTCAGGGGTTACTCCTGGCTCTATGCTCAGAAACCACTCCTGGCAGGTTCAGGGATGCCAGGGTTCGAACCATTGTCCTTCTGCGTGCAAGGCAAACCTACCTCCATGCTATCTCTTCGGTCTGCTAACTATAATTTTTATAGTAGCTCCTTCTCTACTTTAATTGGACTCACAACTCTTTGTGAACCCTCAGTAGTTTCCTACTATGGACTGGTGCTCCTAATCCTTTTTGTTTGTTTGTTTGTTTGTGGGCCACACCCAATGATGCTCAGGGGTTACTCCTGGCTCTGCACTCAGAAATCATTCCTGGGACCGGGCGGTGGCGCTGGAGGTAAGGTGCCTGCCTTGCCTGCGCTAGCCTAGGACGGACCGCGGTTCGATCCCCCGGCGTCCCATATGGTCCCCCAAGAAGCCAGGAGGAACTTCTGAGCTCATAGCCAGGAGTAACCCCTGAGCGTCACAGGGTGTGGCCCAAAAACCAAAAAAAAAAAAAAAAAAAAGAAAAAGAAATCATTCCTGGCTTGGGGGACCATATGGGATGCTGGGGATCAAACTCAGGTCTGTTCTGGGTCAGCTACATGCAAGGCAAATGCCCTACTGCTGCCCTATATTGCTCTGACCCCTAATCCTCATCTCTATGTTAAACCATCCCGACATTCATTCAGGTCATGGTGTGTTATATTCATTATTAATTATTTGGTCACAGTGTGTTGTATTAATTATTTATTATTATTATTATTATTATTATTATTATTATTATTATTATTAAGTCCTAGTGTTGTGGTGAGGCCTTTCTCAACTTAGCCCAGTGCCTGCAATTCCTATGGCTGGCTGGTCTGTAGGTAGCAAAGAAATTATTTCACAGGCAGTCAGTTGTAGCTTCAGGATATATCCAACTTTATTACAAGGCCCTAATCACCATGTGCATTTCCCACATGACTTCTAAGCTAAGTAGCCTCTTTCCTGTTCCTCTGCATCCATCTTGGCTACCTATCCTCTTTCCTTCCCTTCCTCCAAGGCAACCCTGTTATCCTCTCTTCAGGATACCCACAGCCACCCATTCCAGGTGATCCTCCAGGTGAGATTAGCATATGGTATTGGGAGAAGTGTAACAATGGTATATGTCCCACTTGATGAGCCATTGGATCCTATATGCTAGTAGCTTGTTGAGGATCTTTACATCTGTGTTCATCAAGGATACTGGCCTGTAGTTCTCTTTTTTTGAGGCATCTCTGTCAGATTTTGGTACCAGGGTGGTATTAGCTTGATAAAAACTATTTGGGAGTGTTTCTGTTCCTTTAATTTCCTGGAAGAGCCTGCAAAATATTGGTAGCTAGTTCTTTTTAGATGTTTGAAAGAATTCATTTAGTGAATCCATCTGGGCCTGAGCTTTAGTTTTTGGAAAGCATTTTGGTTAACATTTCAATTTCCTCAATAGTGATAGATCTGTTCAGATATTTCAGATCATTTCAACTTTGGGAGGTTATAAGAGTCCAAGAATTTATCCATTTCTT
Organism: Suncus etruscus; assembly: GCF_024139225.1. NCBI lineage: Eukaryota > Metazoa > Chordata > Mammalia > Eulipotyphla > Soricidae > Suncus > Suncus etruscus. The sequence goes on along the minus strand of NC_064866.1, from coordinate 10,843,749 downwards.
CTAGATTCCCTTGTTTTCTGGCATAAAGTTTCTTAATCTCTGATTACTCTGAATTTCTGCAATATCTGTAGTAATCTTCCCCTTTCTAATTCTAATTTGGTTTATGAAGTTTTTCTTTCTTACTTTGTGGGACTGGCTAGTGGCTTATCAATATTGTTTATATTTTTCAAATAAACAACTCTCGCTTACACTGATCTTTTGGATTTGGGGGAGGAGTTTCCAGTTCATTAATTTCTTTCTGTTCTGATTTTTTTTGTTTTGTTTTGTTTTTGTTTTTGGGTCACACCCGGCGGTGCTCAGGGGTCACTCCTGGCTGTCTGCTCAGAAATAGCTCCTGGCAGGCACGGGGGACCATATGGAACACTGGGATTCGAACCAACCACCTTTGGTCCTGGATCGGCTGCTTGCAAGGCAAACGCCACTGTGCTATCTCTCCGGGCCCTTTTTTTTTTTTTTTTGGTTTTTGGGCCACACCCGGCGGTGCTCAGGGGTTACTCCTGGCTGTCTGCTCAGAAATAGCTCCTGGCAGGCACGGGGAGACCATATGGGACACCGGGATTCGAACCAACCACCTTTGGTCCTGGATTGGCTGCTTGCAAGGCAAACGCCGCTGTGCTATCTCTCCGGGCCCTCTGTTCTGAGTTTTGTTATTTCCTTTTGTCTGCCTATTTTTTGGTTCATTTTGTTGATGATTTCTTATTTCTTAAGCTATGCCATTAAGTTATTTACATAGTCTCTTCCTTCCTGATGAATGCCTGCAAAGCTATAAATATTCCTCTTAATATTTCTTTTGCTAGTTCCATAATTCTAATAATTTGTGTTTTCATTCTCATGTGTTTCCAGGACTCTTTTGATTTCCTTTTTGATGTATCTTTAACCTACTTAATTTCCAGATTTTTTTTCTCTGTGTCTGTAATACATTTATAATTTCAGTGCATGGTGATCTGAGAAGGTAGTGATACAATTTCTTTTTTGTTGGTTTTTTTTTTTTTGGTTTTTGGGCCACACCCGGCGGTGCTCAGGGGTTACTCCTGGCTGCTCAGAAATAGCTCCTGGCAGGCACGGGGGACCATATGGGACACCGGGATTCGAACCAACCACCTTTGGTCCTGGATCGGCTGCTTGCAAGGCAAACACCACTGTGCTATCTCTCCGGGCCCTTTTGTTGTTGTTGATACAATTTCTATTCTCTTGATTTTATGGATGTATGTTTTGTGGTTTATCTTGGAGAATGTCCCATGTGCATTGGAGAAGAATGTGTATTCAGCTTTTGGGGGATGGAGAGCTCTAGACATACATATATAGAGGTACATATACTATATATATATTCACTATACTATATATGGTGTATATATGCATAATATATATATATACACACTAAGCCACTCTATTCCATTTCTTTCTTCAGAGTCTTATTAGGTTTTATCAAAGGGTAACAGTGTAGTGTTGAAGTCTTACACTATTATTGAGTTGTTATTGATGACTTTCTTCAAATCTATCAGCAATAGTTTTAAGTATTTTGCTGGCCCCTCGTTGGGTGCATATGTTTAGGAGTATGCTTTCTTCCTATTGTAATCCCTTGATTACTAAGAAATGTCTATCTCTTTCTCTTATAAGATTTTTTTTTTTTAGTTTTTGGTTTACACCAGGTGACACTCAGAAGTTACTCCCGGATATGCTCTCAGAAATCGCCCCTGGCTTGGGGAACCATATGGAATGCCGGGGAATCGAACCATGGTCTATCCTAGTTTAGCATGTGTAAGGCAAACACCCTACTACCTGCGCCACCACTCAGACCCCTCTTATAAGATTTTTAAGCTTAAAGCATGCATTATCTGATATTAGTATGGCCACCCCAGATTTTTAAAGGAAGTTGCTTGCCTGAATTACTGTCCTCCAACCTTTGAATTTATTGTATTGTGTTTTTGTGGTCTTAGGGTATATCCCTAGGAGTGGTATTACTAAATTATATGGGAACTCAATGCCCAGTTGTTGTTGTTGTTTTTAAGGAATATTTATGTTGTTTTTCCAGAAAGGCTGGACTAGACAGCATTCCTACCAGCAGTGAATGAGAGTTCCTTTCTCCCCACATCCATGCCAGCAGTGGTTGTTCTTGTTCTTTGTGATATGTGCCAGTCTCTGTCCCCCACCCCATTTTAAACACTGTGCTTTGTGATATTGTTAGTGAAAGACATTTCCCTATCATTTCATCTTCTTTCAGCACCCAATTCTTGCCCAGAGTGATCATTTCCAACTATCATTGTCATAGTGGTCGTTCTCTGCCTTAATTGCATTCTGCTGTTTGTGGGAAGCTTTGTACCAGGGACTGATCTTCCTGAACCTTATCTCTATTGCTTTTTATTTGGGGGGTGGGCCAATCCAGTGGCTCTCAGGAGTTACTCCTGGCTCTGTGCTCAGAAATTGCTCCTGGCAGGCCCAGGAAACCATATGAGATGCCAGGGTCTATCCCAGACAAACATCCTACTGCTGTGCTATCGCTCTGGCTTCTCTATTTCTTTTAATATTACCATACTATTTTTCCATATATCCCACAAAAAAGTAAGGTCACTCTATGTCCATCTTCCCTTTGATTCATTTTGTTCAACATAAAATTTTCATATCTGTCTATGTATAAGCAAATTTCATGACTTCATCTTTTCTAACAGCTTTGTAGTATTCCATTGTGTAGATGTACCACTGTTTTTTTTATCCACTCTTCTGTTCTTGGACCCATTGGTTGTTTTCTGGTTCTGGCTATCGTGAATAGTGCTCTCATGAACATAAAGATGCAGAGGCCTTTTCTGGATTGTGTTTTGGGGCTCCTATGTATAATTCCTAGGAATGGAATTGCTGTTTTCTAAAAAGGCTGGACCAGTCTCATTCCTGCTAGCAGTGAATAAATGTCCCTTTCTCCCTGCATCCATTCCAGCACTAGTTGTTGTGATATATGCCAGTATCTGTTGTGTGAGATGATATTTTATTGTTGTTCTTATTTGCATAACTCTTATGGTTAATGATGTGGAGTATTTTTTCATGTGTCTTTTGACCATCTGAAATTCTTTGAGGAAATGTCTGTTCATTTCTTCTCCCCATTTTTGGATTAAGTCAGATAACTTTTTTTGTTATGCTCTACCACTATCTTCTATATCTTGGATATTAACCCTTTATAAGATGGGTATTAGGTAATAGTTTCTCCCATTCCCTGGATAGTCCCATTTCCTTTGAGGTGCAGAAGCTTCTTAGTTTAATGTAGTCTCATTTATTTATCTTTGCTTCTATCTTGGCTAGTGGTGCTTCACCCTTGAAGATCCAATTAGCTTCATTGTCATAGAGTATTCTGCCTACATTTTCTTCTATGAATCTTAGGGTTTCAAGTCTAATATCAAGCTCTTTAATCCATTTTGATTTTACTTTTGTGAGAGACCTTGAACTTTTAATCTACTTCACTGAGAAAATATAAATGATGGACATTTTCTCCCCTGATTGAATAAGGAAAGATCTCTAATATTTCAGTTAAGACTTTAAGACTTGTCAAATATCATTATAACAACCGTCAACTAGAAATCCAGGTTTGTCAAGTGAAATCATAGTGTAACAAAAACTCTGTCAGACACAATATTCTTAGTCTAAAAATCCATGCAGAGGAAAACAGTGGCTAATTATTGGCTAAAATTTGAGATTTAGAAGTATTACCTTCCAACATATAGAAACTTCCATTCTTCCCTGAAGGTCAGGAGTCATTTCATGGACATTTAGAAAAGACTTAAATTTAACAATGGAAAGAAAAATTGAGGGTTGCATATTGTTTTTAATGAAGCAGAACAAAAGGATTGCTAAAGACTTGACTTAAATCAAGTTGTTTTCTTTTTCTAACATATCAACTCTAAAAATGGATCAGTGGGCTGGAAGGAGACCACAGTGGTAGGGCATTTGCCTAGCGTGAGGCTGAAATAGGATGGAACCAGATTCCATCTCCAGAATTCCATATATCCCCAGAAGCTGTCAGGAGTGATTTCTGAGCACAGAGCCAGGAGTAACTTCTGAGCACCGCTGGGTGTGGCCCAATCACCCAAAAAAGGATCAATTAAGATCTGTAAGACTATGTAAATAATATAATATTGAGTCTATTTCACTTGAAGAATATTGTTATCTTACATTAAAAGGTAGAAAACATGTTTTTAATGGCTTGTTTGAAATAGAAAATTTGTTGTAACCCACTCAGTAAAATCTTTTGGAGAGGGGGGTGGTCTATACGGAGCAGTGTTCAAGGGTTACTCCTGGCTCTGCTCTAAGGAATTACTCCTGACAAGCATGGGGGACCATATGGGATGCGAGGGCTCAAATTCAGGTTGGCTGTATGCAAAACAAACACCTTATCCGCTGTACTATTGCTCCAACCCCTCAACAGAATCTTATTAACAAGATTATATGCATAAGAGATACAATATACAAGCAGACAAGGGCCTAACCCTGGCTATAGCCTGCAGAAATCTGCCCAAGAAATCAATCCTTTATCTACAATAAACAATTTAGGAGGGCAATCTCTGTAAGTCAGATTTGCAGAAAACCAGATTGCTATCTCTAGGAATAATCCAGAGAGCATCTGCCACAATTGGCCTCAAATATTGGCCAGAACATGATTAATAACTGACAACATCCTTAAATTTTGTCTCAGCTTCCAACTTGGGAGCAACCAAAATCAAACATAATCAAAACAAAATCCTCACCATCACAAGCTGCCCCTCTTCCAGCCAGCCCACCTCCTCTTCCCCCACCCAACTGCCTCTAATCAAGATCCAGTTGAAGCTCTCACCCATCTCAGAAGCTTTCCTTCTCTTCCACCTGCCTTATAGTTTCTGCCAATATATCTATGACAGTGGCTGTCTTTGCTATATAGTATTTCTTATTGTTAGGTTTTGAGTTGACATCCACGTTGACACTGAGACTTAAAGACCACCTCAAGGTACAAAGGGGAGTTTATTCAACTAGTTGAGGTCCAAATCTCATCCAACCAAGAGAATCTTGACAGGGACCCCAAGTTAAATCTGCAAGCAGTTTATATGGAGATTTACAAGCTTCAACAACTCATGTATTTTGTTGGTTCATACAATAATGCAAGCATTTCAGCCACTTGAACAGAAATCATCATATTTAGGTTTGATGTCCCAATTTATTGACTGAACTTTGTGTCAGGGGGTTCTTGTCTGGTGGAACATGTCTTGCTCTGGTGGAACATTCGGACCCACCTAGTTCCTCTATTTCAGCTGAGCAGAGAGGGTCCTGCCCTTTACAAGGTACATTTTGCAGTTTTATCTTTGGGCTAACACCCTCTGTCTATGAGGAAGTTATAGAGAGGAAAAGTATTTTACAGTGGCTTTACTGAGGGCTTAGAACCAATGTGGTCCTAGGCCCAGAGGGCTTTAGTTTTCACACTCATATGACTGATCTTTGCCTTTCTCCATACTTGAGAACATAGAAATCATGTAAAATTCTCCCTTTTTAGCACACAAACGGTAGTAGTCATAGATTATATAAACAAAACTCCAGAGTAAGTGCAAATGACCATTAGCAAAGGGCACATAGGCATGAAGAAAGTGGAAATAATGAAGTAAGAATTTGGGTTAAAAGTTCCCACATAGGAAGATGGATCCTATATACATTTTTTCTCTCCAATCTTAGTTCTATTTTTTCTTCAGAGTAAGTGATACAGCAACATTGTTCGTTATGAAAAGGCCCATTCCCCTGAGTGTTTTCTTTGTTCCCTCCTTCCTCCACTTCTTTTGATTCAGAGTGCTGCCTTATTTTTTGAAGCCAGTTTGATCCAAGTTTTATGCTGCCAGCCAAATGAGCATCTTTTCTTTTTATCACAGACTTCAATAGGACACAAGACTGGCTACCTAATTTGTTCATGAAAAATGAAAACACAAGATACCCTGGTTCAAAACTGCCTCAAAATTTGTCAACAGTAATAGCAGAACCTAAAACTAAGAAAGGCCTTTCTGGGTAGAACCAGGAATTTTGCGTAACTACACAGGCCATCCTGTAAAAATTAGCCCTACCTATTCTCAAGGGAAACATAGATAGGAAGCATGTCCAACCCTTCAGCTAAGTCATTTTCTCCTGATTTTGTTAAGGGAACTATCTAGGAGGGCAGAAACGTAGTCTTTGCTAAGTGATAAAATAGAAAGAACTTTTGTTTTCCCTCACCTTTCTAATCCCATTAACCCTGGGTTGAATTTTGAAGGAACTGTATTCCAACCTGAAAAGATTCTGTCTTTATGCCCGCAAGTCTACATCGTGGGGTCCAAGGCATGATATGGCAAATCTAAGCTCTCGGGACTATCTGGTGTATATGAGGCTCAAAGTCACATCCAGGCAAGAATAATAAAAGAAGAATATGTATTATATTTTATATAATATAATAGAGCTCCTCAAAATCTGCCCATGATAAATAAAAATGAGATACTGGAAGTTTTTGAACTGGATAAATGAATCATTAGCCTATTATTGGCTAAAAATAATGTAAACACACATTGACTAGCAAGTGGTCATGCAGAGAGAAGCAGCACATTCCTTTTCCATCTACAGTGGCTCGCAGCTGTTCCACCCTATGACACAGCAGCAGCAGTAGGAAGCCCTGAGACAAGAAGAGGATTCTTGTTCTATTGTTTTTCTGTAAAGAGTCATCTTTTTTTTTTTAATCAGGGAAAATGAACCTGTGTGTTTTGGGGATTTCAAAATACTAGTCTTCAGCAACTGAGACCAGATAATGCCTATAAATTATCAGACATTCCCACCCCCAACCCCTATCCATTTTTTGTCCTCTTCTGGGAAATGTATTGGCATTAAGTTGAGTTAGATACATTTATAGAAGACAGTTGGTTTTTCAGAACAGGATTTAACTAGGATGAAAGTCTCTCAAACTTGCCAACTGCCATTTTAAGAAACTAGGAATGGTTACAGAGCAAAATGGAAGGAAATCTGTGAGCAGTGAAAGAAGTAAGACTTAAAACAGCTGCTACATGGTTTTGTACATATGTAAAATAAAATCAGGTAAATCAAACAAATTAGTCATAATTACAAGGAAATTAACTCCAAGAATCAGTGAAATCTCTCGCAAGGAGAGGAAGGGCTTTATGGTGGGGGAGGTCAGTGGAACTCCAGTCATATATGCAGTGAATTCTATACACATATAGAGCTGTGAACTATAACCCCCACAACCCCCCAGTCTTATAAATAAATGATAATTCAATTAGAAAAAGAAATGGTCAAAATATTTGTTCTTTCTTTTTCTGTGAGGTGGGAACACAACTAGAGGTACTCTGAGGACCATATTTATGGCTGATGATTAAACTGAGGTTAACTGCATGAAAGATAAGCACCTTAATTTCTTTTTTTTTTTCCTTTTGGTTTTTCGGGCCACACCTGTTTGATACTCAGGGGTTACTTCTGGCGAAGCGCTCAGAAATTGCCCCTAGCTTGGGGGGACCATATGGGACGCTGGGGGAATCCAACCGCGCTTGCAAGGATTACCTCCAGCACCACCTTGCCGGCACCTTAATTTCTTTTTTTTTTTAACTCAATTTATTGATTGATTCATTGATTGGTTTCTGGGCCACACTCAGTGGCGCTCAGGGCTGCTCAGGCTCTGCACTCAGAAATCGCCCCTTGAAGGCTGGGGGACCATATGGAATGCCAGGAATCAAACCAGATCTCTCCTGGTCCACCACATGCAAGGCAAACGCCCCATCACTGTGCTATCTCTCCAGCCCCTTAATTTCTATACAATCTTTCTGGCACAGAAAAGATATTTGGGGGGGGGGGAATCTAAACTAAAATACTACTTTGAATAATATATACCCAAGTGTCCTAGTATGCCAAGATGACTTTTCAGTTATCCTAAATTTTGGGAGTCATAAGTTTAGGTTAGAATCTCAGGTCAGTGGAGCCTAAGGCTCTCAGAGGACAAATCACATCTTCCTCAAGTCTCATTGCCACCCCAAATGTTCCCTAGTGGTCACCTCCTTGTTCCCAACAAACAACATCCTTTAAATCCCCATCCCCCATCCTTCAGCCCTCCCACTTTAGAAATGTTTATTCACCAAACCTCACTTGTCAAGTGTCCACTTAAAATGGAAGATTTATTTTCATTAGGCTTAGTAGATCATTAAAATAATTTTTGAGTTTCCTCCTTATTAAAAGTAATACTAGGCAGTATACTAGGCCTTATCTTAATCCTAGTGTACCTATCACTGAGATCTTATGCTCAGCTATGATCCCTATGTTTACAGATGAGGAAACTAAGTCTTCTAGGGTGTAAGTAACCTGGACTGGAGTGATAGTACTAAGTAGGGCAAAACTTATGATTCCCAATATTCAGATAATAAAAAAAATCTTGGCATTCCAGGATGATGGGGTATATGCTATTCATTAAAGTAACATTTTAGTGTAGGTTTTATATTTAGTTTAGATTCCCAAAGAAAATATCTTCTCTGTGTCAGAAAGATAGTACAGGCATTAAAGTTCTCACCTTGCATGCAGGTAGGGTACTTGCCTTACATGTGACCAAGTCATGGTTCAATCCTCAGCATTTCATGAGGTCCCCAAGCACAGCTAGGAGTAATTCCTCAATGCAGAGCCAGGAATAACACCTGCGCATCACCATGTGTAGTGCAAAAAGCAAGAAACCAAAATCAAAGCAAAGTGTGCAAGTAATCTGTAAGTACACAGCTACTACCATCTTTACCCATGTTCATAAAACTGGTTGGTGTCACACACAGCATTAGGGCTCAGAGTGCTTTTCTACCTAAACAAATATTTATCAAGCAACTACTACATGCAAGACAACAGACTTGATACCAACAGCATTCCAGAGCATTGAAACTTTCTCTTCAAAATGGTTTTAAAAATGATCCCATTCTTAGGTCCTTCTAATCATACTGTACCCTGACACAGCATAAAAGTAATTCTCTTGAAGTGTTTTTGGCTCTAAAGATGTTCAGCCAATTCTATATTTTGCACACAAACAAGTTCAGGTTCTTCTGCAAGACATTTAAAGAAGTTGGCATAGAGAAACAGTAAGAAATAATCTGTTAACAAATTTGGGTTTGAATCCTGAGCCTGATACCAATGACCCTGAAAAAAAAATCCATCTAAGCTTCATTTTTTTCCCTCTATAAAAGAGAAGACAAAAATGATAAATAAATCCTGGCACATTGAGAGCCATATTAAGAGCCAATGGTCTTCCTTTTTCTTCTCCAGCTCAACTTCTATTCTCATTTAATATTCCATAATCTGATCTCTAGTTCAATAAGCCTTTTTACTCACTATTCTCTGGATACAGGTAGAGGATTCTGCTTTTTTCTCATTGTTCTCCTTCTAACAGGTCATCTCTGGCCTCAATTGCTTCTCTTGAGTACCGCACACATCCCTTCTAAGACCATTCATTCTAACATGTATTTCTGAAGCATGATTGCCTGGGTAATAAAGTCAGTCCTCCAAGCACATAGGACACTTTTTGAGCTTGGTCTATCTTCCCCAAGTGCTGTAAGTTGTTTCAGGGTAGGTGTGAACCCTTCCTTTTCTTTGCCTTTCCTACAGTGATGATTGCAGTATAACACCTATGACAAGTGCTTGCTAAACACATGTGTGTATGGATGTATGCTGCATAATATTGCACTTTGGTAAATAGCAGATGTATGCCTGGAGGTTGAAATGTGAGAAATGACATTGTTATTCCATCTCCTTTTAATGCAGACCATTTAAAAAATGGAAAATATGGGGCCGGGAAGGTGGCACTAGAGGTAAGGAGTCTGCCTTGCAAGCGCTAGCAGGACGGACCACGGTTCGATCCCCCAGCGTGTCCTATATGGTCCCCCCAAACCAGGGGCGATTTCTGAGTGCATAGCCAAGAGTAATCCCTGAGCGTCAAAGGGTGTGGTCCAAAAACCAAAAAAAAAAGGATAATATTTGGTATTACATATGGCATTTCTTCTCTAATATTTCAATACACAATTTTTATAAAAAAATATCTGACCTGAAAAAGAATATTAAAGTGTATGTGTTTCAAATAGAAGAAAAAAAAAAAACACCAGCTGTGACTAATGTCTCCAATTTATAGTATATCCAATTTGGAGAAGACCGTGCTTTTTCATAAGGTAGCATAACTGCTAACAAAAACATTCTCAGCCAGAGGATGTGTTGGAAGAATTTAGCCATTCATTAGATGAGAAAAATTTACAACCTAAAAGGTATAATTTTTCTTGGTACCCATCTTGACTGTACTCCAGGTAGGTCATATTGAAGTGTGTCTCCTTAAAGAATGTATGATGGGAGGCAGAGTAGATTGGAATGTACTCAGTAAAAATTATTTCATTCTGGAGCTGGGAATTTGCCTCAAGTGATTGAACAAATACCTTGCATTTATGTGGTTCTGGGTTGAATTCTAGGTATCATTTGCTTACTAGTACTCTGCATACATGCATGTGCGCACGCGCGCGCGCACACACACACACACACACACACACACACACACACACACACACACCCTTGGGACTGGCTCCCATAACAATGAAAACATGGGCTTCTTCTAATTTAGCTACAATCTCCTTGGAAAGGAAGTAGATACTGTCAATTATTCAGAGTCCCCAGCATTGAGAATGATTAAAAGGAACAAACAGACTTTCACTTCTCTCTTAAACATGTGTCTGCTTGCTTGTCTCTATGTTTCTTTACCTATTTCCATTCTAGAGAAGCCCATGTTCTCCCTTGAACACAACCTTCTCCCTTTCTCTCCCCTCACCTTGTATTAAGCTAAGTAAGTTTTATTTTATTATTTTATTTTATTGAAACCATTGTGATTTACAAAGTACTTCATAGTTGAATTTCAGATATACAGTGCGTCAGGGTCATTCCCACCACCCGTGTCGACTTCCCTCCACCAATGAACCCAGAATGCATCCTATACTATAACATCACACTTTGCCCCATGGCCTGCCAGTATGACAGGCCCATTGAAGTTTAGATTGTTAAAGTTTAGGTCTTTTGATTCTATTGTCACTGACTTTGATTTGGATATTTAGTTCTGTCCTTATTTTTTTCCCACCAATTCATCTGAGACCACTTGGCCTTTGGTACCCAGTCTTTCTTTTTTCCTTTCTTCTTAGTTTTATAGAAAAATGCAGAAATATGTGGTACAACCAAGAAATCCATGTGCCTTGGTTCTATGAAAAAGGCGAGAGCCCTTATTTAAAAGATAAGAAATGGGGCCGGCGAGGTGGCGCTAGAGATAAGGAAAGATCGTGACTGCAGTTCAATCCCCCCACGTCCCATATGGTCACCCCAAGCCAGGGGCAATTCTGAGCGCTTAGCCAGGAGTAACCCCTGAGCATCAAATGGGTGTGGCCCGAAAACCAAAACAAACAAACAAACAAATAAATAAAAGATAAGAAATTAAAAAAATTAAAAAGGGGTGTGTGTGGCAAGTTTGTTTGTTTTTGCATAAGCACAGCAAAAAATGGGGGAAATATGAAAAATCTTTGGCTTAAAAATAGGGAGACCTAGCCATGAAGCATCCTACCATAAAACCAACTAGAGGCTCTGGGAATACTAAGTTGTCTAGCCCCAAAGTCTTTTTTCATGGTCCCAATAAAAGTTCTTCTCAATCACCGTTGTTACAGTTGGGTTTCTGTAATTAGAGATCCTGATTTTTTTGCACAGATCTTATATTGAAGTCAGAGTATTAAGGAGTATCTTCTGGTTTCATCTCACTGTTAGGTGTCGATACAAGGACCCTGCCCTGAAAAAAAGTTGTTTCTGTTTCCAACTCATCAGGATATTGTCTGAACCCACTCTGGAGCAAGTGGGTACCAGGGCAGCATTAGTGTCTTCCCCAGTAGAAGTCTCATTCCTGGTTAACCTAAGTAAATTTTAATTAAGACTTTCTTGCTTCACTAATAAAAGGGGGGGGGGGGAACGAGTGAAGGATGACATATAATTTTAGATTAAAAAAAACAAAATAAGGGCCCGGAGAGATAGCACAGCGGCGTTTGCCTTGCAAGCAGCCGATCCAGGACCTAAGGTGGTTGGTTCAAATCCCGGTGTCCCATATGGTCCCCCGTGCTATTTCTGAGCAGACAGCCAAGAGTAACCCCTGAGCAATGCCGGGTGTGGCCCAAAAACCAAAAAAAAAAAAAAAAAAGGAAAACTGAATTATCTATTTTCTAGTACCTGTTTTAGCTCCTTGGAAGTAGAAAATTTGTGAATATCCTTCCAAATCAAACATGAGTATGAGAGATACAGTTGACTTGCTGACAGCAGCAATGAAGGAGGAAAGAGTAAAGGTACATGGGTGATGTCTGGTGAGTGTGTCAATAACTGTACTTTAGCAGTCTTTCCCATTCATGTATGAAGACATAAAATCCAAACAGACCATGATGTTTTATGAATCTCTTTAAAATACCAAAAGTAGTACTTTAAAAAAAATGGTAAGACCTAAACTTGGCCAGTGATGGAATTCAGCAGTTGTGTACTTGCCTGGTATGTGTGAGGCTCTGGGTTTGATCCCTAGCTTCACAAAAGAAAAAAATTGAAAAAAAAAAATCTAACTTATCAATAAAAGAAAAATTTTAACTCCTGGTTTAACAATTTAGATGCACTGTTTTATTTATTACTGCGACTATTGTTAAATTTTTATTTAAGTAAAGCACCATGATTTACAAAGTCATTAAGAGTTGAGATTTAGACATGCAGTGCTTTTGTCTTCTAGCACTGATCTTACTACTGGTGTTAACCCCCCTCCACCTGTGTTGGCAGGTCCCCTCTTTTATCCCCAGTACCCCTGCCACAGCTACCACTCCCACAAGTCTGATAGGCCCCCTTTTAGGTTTGATCATCATAATTTGGGTCTCATGCCAAAGTGTTGTTAAATAAACTCTGGTTTGAATATTTTGCTTTATTCTTCCTTTACACAACCAATGTACCTGAATTTTCTTGATCTCGGAACCCCCCCCCCCAATTGCATCCTTATTTATTTTTTTAAATATGTAAGCATTTTTAAAAAGCAACAGCTTCTGACCAACTTTTTTGCTTTGTCTTATTTTGTACTCATATCCAACAGTGCTCATAATTTACTCCTGGCTCAGTCGGTACTCAGGAATCATTTCTGGTGAGGCTTGAGGGGACCACATAGAAGGGTATGGAACCTAGGTCAACCTCAGGCAAAACAATTTCCTTACCCATTGAACTGTCTCCCTGGCCATGTAAACAAACTATCTATAGCAACAAAGCAAGAACAGACTTACAATTTTAAACAGTTATGTTGTTCAGTATCCTGAAATTTTCTTTTACAGCTGAAGACTATGTGAGAATTAAAATCTATAAAACAGAATTTTGAATCAATCATCAAAAGCAAAAATTATTTTCAAGGCCAGGAATGAATTCTGACATTTTAATTACAAGCTCAGTGGAAATCTTGGTAGTCGAATGTTAGCTCTGAAAATTATTATTATGCTGTCATTATGAATTAATGATTATAAAAGAAATCAGTTTTGATCATAATGGTAAATTACAGGGAAAAGCTTATGGAACTGTTTTCTATTTCCTGATGTACCAAGAGTATTCATCATAATTTACTTGATTAAAAAATTCAAACAGTGGAAAAATACAGGGGATAGATATTTTTAATGGAATATATAAATATAAGGTAAGCTTTTCCTCAGCCATTCAGAACATGCTCATCCTCACACCACTAGTAATATGAAAATATTAGAAGAAAGTCAAACGTTAAGAATATAGAAAGAGTAAGCAAATTATAATGCAATTAGTTGATTATGCAATTACCTAAAGTGATTAAAATTAAGTTATTATAAATTTTTAAATATAAGTGTTTATAAAGTTTTAAAATTTTATCTTTGCAAATATTTAAGTGTACTTAACTACAAGAACATAAAAAGATGCATACATAAAGGGAATTATCTCAAGATTATAGAATTTATAACTCAACAGTAATGTTATAGATTTTCCTTGTTCCTCAAGATCTCATGTTCTATTTTAAGGTTTACTTACAGAGGTCCAGAATATAGTACAGTGGTTAGGGCACTTTCCTTATACCCAGTCAATCTAGATTCAATACTAGTCACCCAATATGGTCCCCTGAACACCACAAGGAGTGATCTCTGAGTACAAAAACAGGAGTACCCCTTGCCTACTGCTTAGTATGGTCAAAAGGCCAAAAGTTTTAAAAAGCAAATTCTATTTAAATTTACTTTCTTTCCTGTTGTTGTTTTTATTCTTTTTTTAAAGCCAAACCTAGCAATGCTCAGTGACTACTCCTGGTTGGTGGTTGCACCCAGCTGTGCTCTGGGGCTCCTGCAGTGCAGGGAAGCAAAGATCACTCCAGCAGTGCTAGGGATGAAGGAGGGGGAGGACACGGTGCCAGACATGGTGCCCACAAACATGCATGCCACCCCTTTGAACTATCACCCTTTTCCCCCTAAGTAAAATGTCTTTAAGCTTCAAAATGAATCTAACATTTGGGAAATGATTAGTGAACCAAATTTCTTAAATTTCACATTTGAAACTGATGCCAAAATACAGAACGTTATGAATTTTAAGTAAACAAATTCAGCTCTGAGAAGCTACTTCCAGTGCATCTAGTTTTTGTCTTTAAAATTAAGTATCCTGGGGCTGGAGTGGTGGCGTGGAGTGGTAAGGCATCTGCCTTGGCGGCCCTAGATGGACTGTGTTTTGATCCCTGGCATTTCATATGGTCCCCCAAGTCAGGAGCGACTTCTGAGTGCATAGCCAGGCAAAACCCTGAGCGTCATCGTGTGTGGCCCAAAAAATCTAAATAAATAAATAAAATTAAGTATCATGTTCATTTTTAAATTATTCAATGCCCAGTATAAAGTAAAACATTCATAATTTAATAAGTAAAAATCTGCTTTTAACCTATGCTGGAAAGACACTTAAATTGCTTCATGCTCTGTGATTACTTAGAGATAATTAGTCCTCTAAATATTACTGTAATGAAAATCATGGGTTTAATGAACCATAGAAATTCAACCAAACAGAACTTTACTTCTTTACTCAATATTTAAGTTCAGCACAAAAATTGTTTAACAATGGGTTGAAACTTTAAAAAAAAATAATTCAGCATAAATCAGACCATTGAAATGTGAAGTGAAATTAATGTGCAGAAGAATTTGTAATAGTTGGTAGAAGATAAGGGCATAGAAAAAGTTGAATTCGGGGCTGGAGAGATAATATGGAAGTAAGGCGTTTGCCTTGCATGCAGAAGGACAGTGGTTCGAATCCCAGCATCCCATATGGTCCCTGGAGCCTGCCAGGAGGGATTTCTGAGCGTCGAGCCAGGAGGAACCCCTGAGTACTGCCAGGTGTGACCCAAAAACAAACAAAAAGAAAAAAAGAAAAGAAAAGAAAAAGTTGAATTTGAGAGAAAGAGAACTACTTTTTCTAGGCAATTGCTATTTTAAGTATTTAATATCACAATGTGTTTCTAATTCAAGTGTTGTGCATAAATATTTGAGTTGCTTGAATACCTGGCAGGGCAAAGGGGTTCCTCCTGGCTCTATGCTCAGAAATCACTCCAGGCAAGCTTGGGGGACCCTATGGGATGCCAAAATTCGAACCACCGTCCTTCTGCATGCAAGGCAAATGCCCTACCTGCAAGCTATCTCTCCGGCCCTAAGAAAGATCATTTGTGAACCTTAACCTTGATTGTTAAATCCTGTGTTAAGTGACTTGATAAAGATAGATGAGACATGTTAAACAAATGTTTTAGGTAATGCAAAGTTAGCACTGGACATGCAAATGAGGAGTTAAAACCTGTTTAATAAACTTTTTTTCTATGCCAGGGCTCAAACTCGGGTCTCATGCATGCAAGGCATGTGTTTTATGAGCCACATCACTGGCCTAAACATTTTACAGTGGTGAAGTGAGTCCAGTGGGAGGCAGACTTGGTAAGTCAGTTTTTTCAGTCTGGCAGTTTTCCAGCTGAGTCTGGAAACTTTGTCCAGTAGACATGAGGTGTTGTTGAGTGGCTCTTAAAATTCACGGTCTCATAGAATCGACACAGTTCTTCACAACAGCTACAGGAAACAAACCCCATCCTGGACATCCTTAATACCGTTGGGCCACCAGCAAGTGCCAGCTCTAATATGATATCCTGATAACAAGGAAAATGGGAACAACTTGACCTAAGAACAGGTTATCCTACCTCACCAGCTAACGATAAGACAAAATCAGAAGACTTGTCACCCTTTGGTCAGTCCAAAAGCCAAGACCGCGATTTACAGATGACTGGCTGCTAGAAACATGACTGGACTGAATACATCTTGAAACCAATAAAAAAAAAGCCCTAGTCTAGGGTTTGAAATACGACCCGCACAACAACCATGATCCCCAGTTCCAAAGGTTCGGCAGAGACAATCGCAAGGGAATGGGGCTTCTGGAAACACAATGAAAGACGCTATCCTCAGAAATCGCTCTTGGCAGGCTTGGGTTACCATATGGGATGCTGGGGATTGAACCAGGGTCCATCTGCATGCAAGGCAAATGCCCTACTGCTGTTCTATTTCTCTGATATGATAAAAAAAATTTTTTCCAGTATAATAATTTTTTGAGGGTTTGGGGTCACACCCAGCAGCACTGAGGGGTATTCCTGGCTCTACTCACAGAAATTGCTCCTCAAAGTCTCGGGGGAGCATATGGGATGCAGGGATTTGAACCACCATCCTTCTACATGCAAGGCAAATGTCCCACCTCCATGCTAACTTTCCAGCCCCAGTATGATAAATTCTTAAAGCAATAAGCACTATTCTATTTAACTTTTTGTTAGGAGGCAAATTTATTCCATAAAAAATAGGATGGATTTAGTAGCAATTGTGAATAAAGAAGTTGGGAAATTAGTCTGATCACAAATTAACCAGAGCCAACAGATGGCTTAAAGAAGCCAACAGCTTTAAAAAGGTATCATTTTAAAAAATAACATCATTTACTAGCTCTACCTATATGGGAGGAAAAAGAACCTCTCAAATGGCCAACTAGGCCAGACAGTTGATGCTAAAGCCAAAGAATGAAGAACTGTTTGGGACCATAAGGAGCCAGGTGTCTCTAGCGTGATACCCATTAGTGATGGGGATGGGGGTTCATGTGATACCTAAGATCAAACCAGGGTACAGCACTGTATTACACTATCTCCCCAAACCCCATCATTCAGTGTGGAGTATTTTAGTGTTGGCTATATGCACATGACTGTGCAACAGATCTCTGAAAGTTCCATCTTGCAATATGCTTGTCTTCCCAACACTGCCAGGTTTTACTATTGAACACAAAGTCAAGGAAAGCAGGAATAGCACCTGAACATTGGGGGTCTGACCACTTCCTGTCCTCAGCAAAAAGAGAAAAATATCCATAACAAAGTCCCTAAAACCCACTGAGCAAAAACTGTTACTCTCCCTCTACCTCTAGCACCAGGCAACCACTGTTCTGCTTTTGATTGTTGTTGCTGTTGTTGTTGTTGTTGTTGTTGTGTGCATCTTCAAAGACACATCCCAGTGATGCTAATGGGTCAAGTAGTGCCAGGGGTTAAATCTGGATCCAGTTCTTGGTAGGCATTGTCCCTAATCTCTGCACTATCTCTCCATCCCCTGTTTCATTTTTAAGATTCTGACTACCGTAATACCGCATACGAGTGAAATCAAATAGTTTTTGTCCCTTATGTGGCTATATTTTTATGGCAAGATTTCACTCTATTAATGCTGCTACTATTTCATTATATGTACAGATTGCAGTTTGGGGGGGTGGTTTTGGGGTCACATCCAGCTGTGCTCAGGCTCTCAACTCAGAAATCACTCCTGTGGGGCTGGAGAGATAGCATACAGGTAGGGCATTTGCCTTGCATGCAGTAAAACAGTGGTTCAAATTCCGGCATCCCATATGGTCCCCTGAGCCTGCCAGGAGCAATTTCTGAGCGTAGAGACAGGAGTAACCCTGAGCACTGCCAGGTGTGACCCCCCCAAAAAAAGAAATCACTCCTGGCAGGCTCAGGAAACCATACAAGGTATCGAGGATTGAACCAGGGTGGGCTGTTTACAAGGCAAATGTCCTATCCACTGTGCTATCTCTCTGACTTTATAGGTTGCATTTTCTTTTTATTTATTCAAGTATTAGTGGGTACTAAATTGCTTCCTTCTCTTGGCTAGGCAAAGAGTGCTATAATGAATGTGAGTGTGCAATTATCTTCCAGATGCTTCCATTTTAATTCTCTTGGACAAACTAGAATTGTTTTATTAAAGAGTAATTATATTTTTAAATTTATGAAGTTTTCCACAGAGGCTAAAATGTTTCTATAGCATCAACAGTGTCCAGGGGTCCAGTTTCTCCATTTCCTAGCCAACACTTGTTTTACATTTTTTGTTTTGTTTTGTTTTGTTTTGGGGCCACACCTAGTGACACTCAGGGGTTACCCCTGGCTATGCACTCAGAAATTGCTCCTGAATTGGGAGACCGGAGTTTCAAACCAAGGTCCGTCCTAGGCTAGTGTGGGCAAGACAGGCGTCCTACCACTTGCTCCAACCCTCTGGCACCTTGTTTTACTTTTTTTTTTATTTCTGTTTTCCTTTCACAGAGTTCATCCTAAGTGAGGTGCAATCTCATTTGTGGTTTTGCTTTGCATATCACTGGGATTAATAATATTTCTCATCTTTTCATATCATATTGGATATTTGCATAACTTTGAAGAAAGGTCTACTCAAGTCCTCCGCTTGCTCTTCAATTAGTTCATTTGTTTTCTGTTGTTTCTTTGTTGTAGTTCATTATTTGCAAATATTTTTTCCTTGTCATAGGTTTTATGTTTCCCCTGTTTCCTTTACATAAACATTATAATTTTATTTCACACAATCGATGTGAAATAGTATTTTATTTTAATTTGTTTTTCCCTGAAGGCCATGATGTTGAACAACTTTTCACATGCTGATCAATTCTTCATGTATTTTCTTTGGTAGTGAAGTGTCTAGCCAAATTTTATTCTGGCCATTTTTTGTGGATTTATATTCTGGATAAAAGTCCTTTATCAGATGACATGTTTGCAAATATTTTACCCAAGTCTATTGCTTTTCTTTTCATGATCTTAATGGAATATTTTACATCATCTGATATTTTAATATTATTTTTATTTAATAAACCAATAATTTGGTTTATTTTTTTGTTGAGACCGAGACAAAAGTTCTAATATTGACTTTTTAAGGTTATAAGAGTCATTCATGGGGCCAGAGAGATAGCATGAAGGTAAGGCGTTTGCCTTGCATGCAAAAGGTCGGTAGTTCGAATCCCGGCATCCCATATGGTCCCCTGAGTCTACCAGGAGCGATTTCTGAGCATAGAGCAAGGAGTAACCCCTGAGCGCTGCCGGGTGTGACCCAAAAACAAAACAAACAAACAAACAAACAAACAAAAAAGAGTTATTAATGAGTACTTCATTAGGATTTACTTTTTTTCTCCTAACCCCAAAGATTAATAATATATTCAGGTTGAGGTTGGGGTGGAAGAAGCAAAATAAACACCATATATGTACAGGATGAAGAATTCCTGGTAATATCAAGAAATTCAGGGCCAGAGAGATAGCACAGTGGTAGGGTGTTTGCCTCTCATGCGGCTGATCCAAGACAGAAGGTGGTTCAAATTCCAGCATCCCATATGGTCCCCCATGTCTGCCAGGAGCGATTTCTGAGTGCAGAGCCAGTAGTAACCCTTGAGCACAGCTGGATGTGACCCCTCCAAAAAAAAAAAAAGAAAAATGAAATTCAGTGAACAGAGTGATAGCACAGTGGGTAGGACATTTGCCTTACATGCTGCTGACCTAGGTTTGATTCTTGGCATTCCATATGATTCCCCTGAGCCTGCAAGGAGTAATTTCTGAGCACAGAACCAGAAGTGATCCATGAATGCTGCCTGATGTGGCCCAAACAAAAAGAAAAAAAAAAGAATCAATTGAATCAGTAATCCCTCTTGGGGTATATATACAAAATAATTGGAAATAGAATTTTAACAATGGGAGCAGGTTGTTTAGCAGATCAAGAGTTTCTGTTGTATAAAATAAAATGAGTACTAGAGACGACAATAGTGAGCTGGCAGCACGTTATAAATGTATTTAATACCACTTCAAAGCAGTTAAGATGGAAAACTGTGTTATGTTGTTTTTTTTTTTACCACAATATTTAAAAATTGGAATAAAGCCCAGAAAGTGGGATGATGATGGTTGCTAGGGCTATCATTGAAGGGGGTGGTGGCAGTAGAAGTGGGAGTTGTTCAATAGCTGTAGTTTCCATTTTGAGAAGTAAAAAAGTTTTAGAGAGCCATCACCCCACAAATGGGGGTACTGGGTGACATGACTGACCTTTAAAATCCACTTTAAGATAGCTTAAAAGGATACAATTATTTTAAGCGTTGTGACTTTCCAAGAAGAAAACATCTTCAATGTTATTACCTAAGAAACCGTAAAGCATCATTACAGAGTATTGGCTTATTATTATTATTCTTAAAAGAATAGAATAAAAAAAGCATATCATATCTGAACTTTAAACTTCAGGGAGAGTCACGAACTGGGTTCAAAGTGACTCAGTCAGAAGCAGCTGTCATTGATAGCCAGAACCAAATATGAAAAAAAGTTTCTAAATGTTTCTATATCACGAGTTGCTTTAAATGTGTCTAAATACACAAGAGCAGGGGCTGGAGCTATATAGCACAGCCGTAAGGTGCTTGCCTTGCATGTGGCCAACACAGGATGAACCCCAGTTTGAATCCTGGCATGCCATATGGTCTCCTGAGCCTGCCAGAACGACTTTTGAGCACAGAGCCAGGTGTGACCCAAAAATCAAATACATAAATAAATAAATAAATAAAATAAATACACAAAAGCAATTTGCTTCCCTCAGATGGAGTGTAGTATATATGTTCAGCAACCAGTATCTGTAATCTCCACAGAGTTCTTTTCGAAAAGAATAAGCATAGTTCTTTCAGAGTTAGAAGATAGTACAGCAGGTAGGATGCTCGCTTTGCACACAGCTGAACTGGAGTCAGTCCCCAGCATCTCCAACTCCACCATGAGCGATCCCTAAGTGCAGAGCCAAGAGTAACTCCTGAGCATTACCTGATGTGGCCCCAAAACAAAACAAAATATAATGAAAGAAAAGAAGACTTTTGGGGGGTGGTGGTAAGGTTCGTAATCTTGAAAAGGGAGTCACTCCTGATAATGCTAAGGGAACTACACACCAGCCACAGCAAGGAAACCACCATAACCCCTATGTTACGTTGCTAGACCATTAAGGTTTGAATTTTTAAAAAGAAGTTTGAAAGAAGAGCTCCTTCAATATGTGGTAACGACGTCTCAGAATTTGAATCATTTGCAGCTTTCTTTACCTCCTCAATTTAATTGCAAACACCTTCAACAGAGTGATAGCAAACTAATTAGCAATTCCTTTTCCTTAAAAAAATACTCCTAATCAAGAAAGATAATCACTTCTGATTAAACAACTAGTGTTATCAAATCTAAATTTGTAATTGATTACAGAAAAAAAATTAAGTGTGTGCTTTCCCTCTTAAGAACAGTAAGCATTATTTCTTTCCCATTCGGTTATATATTTAGATTCTTAGATTAATTTAGGCTGAGCTATCTCTTTTGATCGTGTATTCACTGGGAATGCCTATATAGTGCAATTAAAATATTCAGATACAAATATGCATATCATAAAAAATCTGGCAGTTGCCCAAATATTTTAGTGATTTGAATGCTACCAAACTACTATAATTTAGTTTCTCAGAATCTTCAGGGAGTTTTAAGATCATGGGAAATAATACCTAGATCTATAAGATAGAAAGCCATCTGTCTTATCTTAGCAAGGAATAAATTCTTTCATCCATTTATTCATCTGGTAAAATTGTAATAAATACCTACCCGTTACATTGTTTTAATAATGTATTTGTTGACTTACTTGGTCCCAAATACCATCCAATGATCTGAAGATAGCATTTCAGCTCTCAGAGAGTTTACCAGTTGACAAGGCCAGATCATAGTAGGACATGTATGAGTAGTAAGATATAGGCATGATAGCCCTATGCATTCTTGCTTTATATGGAGAAGTTAGTGAGTTCAGAAAACCATGTAGGCTGAATTTAGACCTGAAGGATCTAGAAAAGTTAGGTAAATTGAATAAAGTTAGGGGGGGAAAGTGTAAAATTGCATGCTGATTAGTTTTGCCTCTTTCTTCTCAGATGCATGAAACAGGACTGGAAACTAAATTTGTTTAATTCCTAGTCCATTCAGAAAATGCTGGACTCAGAAAACTTAACCTAAGTTGTTAAGTATTAATTTTTATTTTCTCAGTGACATCAAACTTCAGTTTCATTGAGTAAAAGATAAATAAGTATGATGATAGCAAGACAACCCACAAACTTGAAACACCCTGTTGAAAAGTTGTAGGAAAAATAACAAAAAATAAGATGAACTTACAGTAGTACTCCTAAAAAGGGGTAGATATAATTCTTTCTTGTATATATGATAGGATATTTCTATTATCAATAAATCAAAGACATCTTTGATTTGACACTCCTCCTAGTCAAGGAATGCCTGCACAAGGACCCCACCATGCTTAGAGAACAAAGATGGTAGCTCCAATGAACTGAAAAATACCAACTACCTATTTAACTTTCAGGTAAAGATTAGAGAAGAAATATGGAACATGATCATAGAACAAAAGAAAGCATGAAACTAACAGAATGTGCCATAAATAAGAATCAAGAGGACCTGAGAGTAGAAATAAGAAAACTTCAAAGTGAAATAACAGGACTGAAAAACTTGGCAGGCAAAATGAAAACCTTACTAGAAAGTCTCTCCAACAGAGTAACAGCAGTGGAAGACAGAATCTGTGAGTTGGAAGATGAGATTCGTGACTACTCCATACTACTCCATACAACAGGGGCTGGAAAAGAGCCTCAAAAATTATTTTCGGGGCCGGGCGGTGGCGCTGGAGGTAAGGTGCCTGCCTTGCCTGCGCTAGCCTAGGACGGACCGCGGTTCGATTCCCCAGGCGTCCCATATGGTCCCCCAAGCCAGAAGTGACTTCTGAGCGCATAGCCAGGAGTAACCCCTGAGCGTCACCGGGTGTGGCCCAAAAACCAAAAAAAAAAAAAAAAAGTTTAAAAAAAAATTATTTTCAGACAATGGTGAAGGCCCTGAAAGCATGGGAACAGACAAAAATAGAAGCCTTTGATAAACTCAACATAACATAACATAATTCAAATAACGTAAGAAGCATTGGTGTCCCAGAGGTACATGAAGAAAACCCCCATGAAGTTTCAACACTCAAGGACATTATTGCAGAGAAAATCCCAGAACTGAAGAGTACATACAACCAAATCATACAAGCCTGAAGAGTACCAGCCAAAAGAGATCCAAAGAATATTTCTGTTATGTAAAAAACAAGAGATTGGAGAGGTAGTACAGGGTACAAAGAACTTAGTTTGCATGTGGCCATCCCCAGTTTAATCTCTGGCACTGCATATAGTCTCAGGGCACTGTCTGGGATCTCTTCTAAGCACAGAGCCAGGAACAGTCCTCAAGCATCACCATGTGTGGTCCAAATACTCCCTTTCCCTTCCTCCCCCCAAATAAAAACAGGACAAAGAAATTTTATTTAAATGACTAGTGGGCAGCCAAATTATTTTGTAAAAGTAAACATTCTAGGGACCAGAGAGATGGCATGAAGGTAAGGCATTTGCCTTGCATGCAAAAGGATAGTGGTTCGAATTCCGGCATCCCATATGACACCCACCCCACCCCCACCCCCGTGCCTGCCAGGAGTAATTTCTGAGCATAGAGCCAGAAGTAACTCCTAAGTGCTGCTGGGTGTGACCCAAAAACCAAAAACCAAAAAAAAAAAAAAAAAACAAAAAAAAAGAAAAGAAAAGAAAAGAAAAGAAATAAAGAAACAAAAAGAAAAAGTAAACATTCTAAATCCAGTGACTTGACTGAACTGTCAAACCATCATAATTGAGTTTTTTTCATCAATATAATGACTAGGAAGTTTTTGTATGGTGCAGCATATTGCTTAAGAGCTCTGGCATTTGTCAAATGCACCTAGATTTCAATTCTGATTCTGCCACTTACTGTCACTCTTATCTCTCATTTCTCAGAACTGATTTTTCCTCAGTTCTTGATTTTTCTTCAGTTCTTTTAAATGAAACAGAAACTGTCTTCACATCATATTCTAGCAGAAGTAGAACTTTAAACAGTTGATGACATGGATCTTTTGATTATATATAAAAGTTAAACAACTATTATTTCAGTTGAATAAAAAGGCCTTGAGTATAGAGCATACATTTTTGTTTTGTTTTGGATTTGGAAGCCATACCTAAGTGGTGTTGAGGGAGTGTTCCTGGCTCTGTGCTCAGGGATCATTTCTAGTACTGCTCAGGTGATTATATGTGATACCGGGGACTGAACCAGGGTTGGCTGCATGCAAGTGCTTTAATCCATGTACCTTCTCTTCTCTAGTCCAATCATATATACTATTTTACACAAATGACAACTTTAAAATAGAAGTTCCAGAATGCTATAGTTGCTTTATTCATTATCATTGGTAATCTAAGAAAGCATTCTGTCAGATTCCTCCTCCCAAGATGACCCAATGTACAGATACGTAGAGAGATGTTATCTGTTGATTAAAATAATAAATAAGGCCCTTATGATGGAGCTGGATGAAGATGGAGGCCTTTGTCCTTAGGCCCCAGCCACGTGGCTCCATCCCCCATTAACCAGATGGTCTCCAAGTTCAGGTGGCGGCAAGAAGGCAATTCACTTCACAGCAGGCTTCAGGAAATATCAGCTTTTTTCATGCCCTAGCCAACATGTGTGGCTTCTATATTATAATCATTTACACATGCTATCCTTAGCTAGCCCTGCATCTTAGCCTTTTCCAGCCATGTCTCCTCCTGTTACCTCTCCATGCTGGCAAAATCCCTTTTGCCCCTGAGGCCAAACCTTTTATAATCTCCCCAAGACCCCTCCCAGGAATGGGAGGGTTTTGCAGGTAAGATCAAATTACACAGGAAGAATGGGGTTACGTTATCTATAATCACAAAGATTACAAAAGACAAAATATGTAAATTCTATTTTCTTCTGTGTCCCTTTGTAGTTCACATCTAACTTCAGAGCCTTGTGGTCAGCAAAGGTAGCCTGCATAATTTATATCTTATTGATTTTATGAAGGTATGTTTTATGTGCCAGCATGTGGTCTATCCTGGAGAATGACCCGTGTACGTTGGAAAAGAATGTGTATCCAGGGGCCGGAGAGATAGCATGGAGGTAAGGCATTTGCCTTTCATGCAGGAGGTCATCGGTTTGAATCCCGGCGCCCCATATGGTCCCCCGTGCCTGCCAGGAGCAATTTCTGAGCCTGGAGCCAGGAATAACCTCTGAGCACTGCCGGGTGTGACCCAAAAAAACCACAAAAAAAAAAAAAAAGAATGTGTATCCAGGTTTCTGAGGATGGAGTGTCCTATATATATCTACTAGGCTTCTTTCTTCCATTTCTCTTTTCAGGTCTAGTATATTTTTGTGGGGTTTCAATTTGGTTGACCTATCAAGTGTTGACAAACCTGTGTTGAGGTCTCCCACAATTATTGTGTTATTATTGATATCCTTTTTCAGATTTGTCAACAATTGTATTAAATACTTTGCTGGTCCCTCATTGGGTGTGTATATGTTTAGGAGAGTGATTTCTTCCTGCTGTACATATCCCTTAATTAGTACATAATATCCATCTTTGTCCCTTACAACTTTTCTGAGTATAAAGTTTGTGTCATCTGATATTAGTATGGCCACCCCTGCTTTTTTAAGGGTCTTGTTTGCTTGAATGATTTTCCTCCAGCCTTTGATTTTGAGTCTATGTTTATTCTGACTATTCAGGTGTGTTTTTTGTAGGCAGCAGAAGGGTTTTCTTTTTTATCCATTTCGCCACTCTGTGCCTCTTAACGGGTGCATTTAGTTCATTGACATTGAGAGAAATAATTGTCATGGGACTTATTGCCATCTTTGTGTAGAAGTTTGGTGTGTTTTTTGTTCTGTCTTGTCTTTAGAATAGATCTTTCAGTTTTTCTTTCTTTTTTTTTTTTTTTTGGTTTTTGGGCCACACCCGGCGGTGCTCAGGGGTGACTCCTGGCTGTCTGCTCAGAAATAGCTCCTGGCAGGCACGGGGGACCATATGGGACACCGGGATTCGAACCAACCACCTTTGGTCCTGGATCGGCTGCTTGCAGGGCAAACACCGCTGTGCTATCTCTCCGGGCCCAGTTTTTCTTTTAAGGCTGGTTTTGAGTCTGTAAAGTTTTTTTTTTTGCATATAAATATTCCTTTTATTTAACATCATTAGCAAACATAATCCTATAAACAAGTTTGTCTACATTCAAGGGGGAATGTACATACATGTACATACAGTAAAATTCTGTCAATTAAAATTTATTGTCCAGTAATTCATAATTAT
This sequence comes from Suncus etruscus, assembly GCF_024139225.1. Lineage (NCBI taxonomy): Eukaryota > Metazoa > Chordata > Mammalia > Eulipotyphla > Soricidae > Suncus > Suncus etruscus. Next base: position 10,817,191 of record NC_064866.1, on the reverse strand, counting down.
TCACATACTTCTTGAGTACAAAATAAATGAAATCCCACCATCAAAATTCTTAATCAAAAACTTTCATTGTATAAACTCAAATAAAGTTTTTGAGCTGTTTATCTGTGAAACCATGTATACTTCCTTCAAACCTGAAAGTGAGTTTTGCTGGGTGCAGTATTCTTGGCAAAGCATTTATTTCATTGAGTTTTGTCACTATATCCCACCACTGCCTTCTGGCCTTGAGTGTTTCTGGTGACAGGTCTGCTGTAAATTTCAAGGATGCTCCCTGGAATGTAATTTCCCTTTTTGATCTTGCTGCTTGCAGTATTCTATCTCTATCTGTGGGATTCATCATTGTGACTAGGATATGTCTTGGGGTGTTTCTCCTGGAGTCTTTTTTAGCTGGTACTCTTCGGGCATGCAGGATTTGGTCACATGTTTTCTTTAGATCTGGTAGTTTCTCTGTGATGATGTTCTTGACTGTTGATTTTTCCTGGAGATTTTCTTCTTGGGTCTCTGGGACTCCAATGATTCTAAAGTTGTTTTTGTTGAGCTTATCAAAGACTTCTATTTTCATCTGCTCATATTCTTTGAGTAATTTTTCCATTGTCTGATCATTTGATTTAAGGCTTTTTTCCAATCTCTTCTGCTGTGTAAAGTTGTTATGCATCACATCTTCCAGCGCACTAATTCTATCCTCAGCTGCTTTTAACCTGTTGTAAAGCTCATTCATTATGTTCTTCAATTCGTCTACTGAGTTTTTCAGACCTGTTATTTGACCTGATATTTCAGTTTGGAGTTTTCTGATTTCTATCTTCATATTCTCTTGATTTTTATTAGTGTTCTGATCTATACTTTCTTTGAGTTCTGTGAGCAACCTCCATATTTCTTCTCTAAACTCCATTTCTGAAAGACTGCTTAGGTGGTTGGCCATTGTTGGGTCATCAGAGTTTCCATCTTCATTCTCTATGGCTGAAGTTGGTCTGTGTAGTTTCCCCATTGTCACGCTTATGCTGTGGGTTTTTCTACATGTTGTGGTGGTATTCATTGGCTAGGTGGAGCGCTCCTCTGCTTCAACCCCTTATAGGTGGGCTTAAGGGGCCCAGCAGTCAGCTTTATCCACAACTCCGGCCCAGAAAGACTCACCTCAGCTGAGGCAAGCCATCAGGGGATGAATGCCAGAGAAGAACAAAGTTCCCAAGTTGAAGCAAGCTGGGGGAAGTCCCAAAATGTCTGCCAAGCTTAAGTGGCCTAGCAGAGTCTGTCTCTGTAAATTCTATTTAACACAACCATATGCTCTTGTCCACCTAACTTAGAAAAAATTAAGCAAAAAATAACTTTATAAACCACAGTGTCTAAATAAAGTTTGAAAACAAAAAAAAATGGTTAAGCAGAATGAGCCTAAAAGGCCAACTCATTTGTGACAGAAGAGAAATGAAATCAAATTTTGTAAGAATTCATTTGGTCAGAGAGACTAATAAAAATGTTTCATGAAGGAAGATGCACTTGATATTTTCTCCCTTTTATTGTATCAATAAATTAATTAATTACAATAGCATTAATGTCCCATCCCTCCCTAGATCCTGCTTCTGCTCTTCTTCCCACCCTAGTTCTATTGCCAAGAGTACAAATATTTGCTTTTATTGCCTTGATCCATGTGCACATTTGAATGAGATCAACTGGTATTTGTTCACTCTTTGACTTCTTTCACTTAATGTGACACCCTCAAGTACCATCAAATTTGTAAAAAATTAAATAAAAAATGGGTCCGGAGAGATAGCACAGCTGCGTTTGCCTTGCGAGCAGCCGCTCCAGGACCAAAGGTGGTTGGTTCGAATCCCGGTGTCCCATATGGTCCCCCGTGCCTGCCAGGAGCTATTTCTGAGCAGACAGCCAGGAGTAACCCCTGAGCAGTGCCGGGTGTGGCCCAAAAACCAAAAAAAAAAAAAATTAAATAAAAAATAAAAAAATGTGATTTTATCTTTTATTGTACCTGTATCTATTCATCTCTCACTGGGCATTTTAGATTGTTTCCAGATCTTGGCTATTATACTAAGTACAGCAGTGAACATAGATATTCATGTATCTTTTCAGATAAGTGCTCTTATATTCTTAGGGAAGATATCTTTTCAGATATCTTTTCAGATAAGTGCTCTTATATTCTTAGGGAAGATATCAAGCATAGTAGTTCTATTTTTTTTAAATACATTTAACTGTTTTCCATAGAGGCTAATGTAGATAATCCCACTGAAAGTGAATGAGGGTTTCTTTTTTCCTCACATTCCTGCCAACACTGGTTCCTTCTAAGCTTTTTGATATAAGCCATTCTGACTAGTATGAAACAAATCACTGTCATTTTGATTTGCACCTCCCTGGTAATCAGTGGTGATGAAAATTTTTTATCTGCCTGCTGCCATCATTGTGTCTTCTCTGAAAACAGATCTGTTTAGTTCCTCCCTCTAATTTTTGGTACTTGTTGTTGAGCTTTGTGAGTTTAAATATATCAGCACTTTGTCAGATATATGCTGTGCAAAACTTTTCTCCCATTCAGTAGTGTCTTTTTATTTTAGTTGTAATTTCTTTCATAGTAAATAAACATTTGTTTGACTACTCCTGTCTTTGTTTTTTCTTTTGTTTTCTTTGTCAGTAAAAAATTATTGAAACTTCTTTTGTTTTGTTTTAGGGCCACACCCAGAGGTGCTCAGGGCTTACTCCTGGTTTTACATAGATGATCAATCCTGGTTGAATTAGGTATGCTCATATGTGGTGCCAGGTATTATATGTAGGATAGCATGTGCAAGTCAAGCACTTTACCCAATGTTCTACCTCTTTGGCTCCTAAAAAATACTTTTGAAGCTACCTTCAAGATATCATTAAAAAGGCCAATAATCTAAGTGGTCTCAGGAACATTGGGTGGAAAAAAAAAGAGGTCAGATCTAAATACCCAAGCCAAAGTTAATGACAACAGAATCAAGAGACCCAAACTAGAACAAGCTAAACACAAAATGGAGCTGTTACACTAATAATCCAGGGGACTAGGGGTGAAGGTTTGGGACGCATGTGGGGAACTATGGCAGAGGGAGGTCAACACTGGTGGTGGGAATGGCCCTAATTCACTGTCACTAAACACCTGAAATACAACTGTGGAAGACTTGTAATTCATAATGGCCTCAATAAAAAAAAAAAAATTTTTTTTTGGCTTTTGGGCCGCACCTGGCGGTGCTCAGGGGTTACCTCTGGCTGTCTGCTCAGAAATAGCTCCTGGCAGGCACGGGGGACCATATGGGACACTGGGATTCGAACCAACCACCTTTGGTCCTGGATCGGCTGCTTGCAAGGCAAACGCCACTGTGCTATCTCTCCGGGCCCCTCAATAAAAATTTTTAATAAATAAAAAGGCCAATATTATAGATATTATAGAGTTCTATCAATGTTTTGTTGTATTTTATTAATTTTTATTTATCAAAATTTTGATAAGAATTTTATTATTTTATAAATTATAAAATTTTATAAGAAATTTTAATTTGGTGTGAGATAGGGGTTCAATTTTATTTTTAAAATGGGGCTGACTAGTTTTCTCAGGACCGTTTGTTTGTTAAAGAGTTTTCTTCTCTCCATTTATTGCAATTTGCTTTTTTTTTTTATCACCAATTAAATTCCCAAACATTAGAGGATCTACTTTTAGGCTCTCAGCTCTAGTCCATTGGTGTGAGAGTTTCTTTTCACTATAATACCACGCTCTTTTTTTTTTCTTTTTTGAGCCACACCCGGTGATCCTCAGGGGTTACTCCTGCCTATGCCCTCAGAAATCGTTCCTGGCTTGGGGAACCATCTGGGACGCCCGGGGATCAAACTGTGGTCCGTCCTAGGTTAGCTGCATGCAAGATAAACATCCTACCACTTGTGCCACCGCTCTGACCCCATGTACCACACTTTTTTTGATTGTTAGTGCTGCATGGGTCAGGGAATGCTGTGCTTTTTCTCCCTAAAGATTGCTCTTTTGGGGGGTGTAGCTTCATCAATTCATACAGATTTTAGTAGTATTTATTTCATATATTTAAAGACTGCATTAGAGTGTTTATAGTGATTGAATTGAATCTGTATAATACTTTGAACAGGCTGGTTCTTTTAACAATGTTAGTTCCTTCAAGCCATAAACATGAAAAAAATGATTTCCCTGAGATCTCTTTTCTTTCTTTTAATAGTGACTAAGCGTTTTGGTGTCTTTTATCTACTTAGTTAAATTGATCCCTGGGTAGTCGATGTTTTTGACACAGTTGAAAATGGTTGTTTAATTTTCTCTTCCAATTGATTTTTTGTGAAGACTTTTGTGTGTTAATTTTGTAGTGCTCTATTTACTATATAAAGTTTTTTGGCAGAGTCTAGGAGTTTTCTGTGTATATTGTTATGTCCTCTACAAATGAGTATAGTTTAACTTATTTTACCAGTTTAACCCTTTCATTTCTTTCTCTTGACTAATTGCTGTGGCTAGGACTTCCTCGAGATGTTTATGGTGGATGAAAAGAATTTTTGTGAGTAAATATCTGTATATTTGAAAGAAAGAAAGACTATAGGTTTTGGAGGTAGATGAGGAATTCAAATTTGACACCACACTTTTCTCTGTGTGTTCTTATCTGTTGAATGGGATAACAGTTCATACCTTCTATTGCTGTTGAGTTAAAAAGAAAAGTGCTTAATGCAATGCTTGGGGATAGCAATTCATAAATTTCAATTATTACTACTATTTTGTTTGAAGTATATATAGATTGAAGGTTTGGAGGAGGGAAGCTGAAAGATAAGATTGAAGTTAAATGTTTAGAACATATTCTATAGAACTTTTTATATCACAAGGAGAAGTCTGAGCTTAGCACAATAAACAAAATGCTCTTCGATTTTTCTTTTTATCTTTTCACTATATATATATATACTTGATTTTTTTTAAATCAAGTAAGTAGTATGCAGAATGTGCAATGGGATTAGAACTTATTAAAAGAAAGATGACAAATTGGAATATCCTAAAAAATAGTTCGGCAAAAAAAGTGTTTGCTTTAAAATTATGTTTATTTTCTCCCCTTTTTTTGTTGTAGTTGTTGTGAAAAACAAGAATTAATGATTAATTTTTAGTGCTCATCAGAAATTACGTGCTTTTGTTGTGATGCAAGCATCCTGATAGAACAGCATGTGGGATAATTCCAAGTATTAAAATCATGGCCCAATGTCTGAAAGAAAAACAACTCTAATTCTTTTTGTTTGTTTCTTTTGGCGGTAGTCAGAAGTTACCCTTGGCTCTGCACTCAGAAATCACTCCTGGCAGGCTCGGGAGACCATATGGGATGCTGGGTATTAAACCACCGTTTGTCCTGGATTGGCTGCATGCAAGGCAAAAGCCCTATCGCTGTGCTATCTCTCTGGCCCCGTTCTAATTCTAAGTCACACCCCTGAGAAGAGCTTCTGAGTGTAGGGGGTCCAGAGATAGCTCAATTTCAAAAAGTGCCTGCCTTTCAAGTGTGAGCTTATGAGTTCAATTCCTGATGTCATTCCTATACCTTCAGAGATATAGGTTTAGGTTTGGGATCACTGAACTCCACCACCAAAATATTCAACCTCCAACAAGCTGCTACTTCAGCCTAGTATGCAAGCACCACAATAATTGCATGAGAAACCCCAGTCATCACAGCAATAGCAGCAGCAGCAGCAGCAGCAGCAGAAGAAGAAGAAGAAGAAGAAGAAGAAGAAGAAGAAGAAGAAGAAGAAGAAGAAGAAGAAGAAGAAGAAGAAGAAGAAGAAGAAGAAGAAGAAGAAATAAGAAGAGGAGGAAGAAGAAGAGGAGGAGGAAGAAGAAGAAGAGGAGGAGGAGGAGGAAGGGGAACAGGAAGGGGAAGAAGAAGGGGAAGGAATGAAGAAAGAATAGAAAATGCGAATGTATCATTTATGGACTGTCAGCGAAGAGAAGTTGTTTTCAAACCTTTGGAAGATTGAGTTTGGTGGGTATTTAATGGAAAACTGAAGGCATCAGTTTTAAGAACAATGGTTTAGACAAGAAAATGCAAGTGGAGGTGGAGGAGACTGACCACCCACAATCCAAAGAGGCATCAGAAGTTTTAGAAGTTGCATTGTACAAAAAGGTAAAGGAGCAAGAGAAGTCTTGGAATATAAAACCTAGACAACTTTTTTGGAGGGGACATACCTGGAAGTGGTCAGGGCTTAAGTCCTGCCTTTGTGCTCAAGGATCACTATTGGTGGTACTCAGGGGACCTTAGGTGATGCCAAGAATTGAACCATGGTCAGCTGCATGCAAGGCAAGTACCTTATTCCCTGTATTATCTCACAAAACCTACTGATGTCTAGCTTATGCCTGACTCTCTGTATTCAGGGATCACTCTGTGTTTGAAGGACAAAATGTGGTCTCAGGGCTCAAGACCTGGTAAGACATATATAAGATATACGGGCCCAGAGAGACAGCACAGCGGCGTTTGCCTTGCAAGCAGCCGATCCAGGACCAAAGGTGGTTGGTTTGAATCCCGGTGTCCCATATGGTCCCCCGTGCCTGCCAGGAGCTATTTCTGAGCAGACAGCCAGGAGTAACCCCTGAGCACTGCCAGGTGTGGCCCCCCCTCAAAAAACACACACACAAAAAAAAAAGATATGCACTCACTGTACTTTCTAGCTCTGATTTTTAGCAATATAATGTCAGTGACAAACAAATAAAAAAAATTTAAAATAATTTGAGGTGAGGGGAAAGGGGACCCAGTGAGAAAAATGTAGAGTGTTGAACTGGAATTGGTTGGTATAGTAGGAGCAATATAAACAGGGAGGATGTCTTCCATACTGTGAAGTATAAATTCAAAGTGGAGAATAAGGAAGAATTGAGCAAGTCAGCCATGGGGAATTGGCTTTGTTGTGGAATTTTGCTACTAAGCCATTTGCAGATGCTCCATGCAAAATGCTCTTTTTGGAAGAGGTAGATAGTCATCAGGATCTGATGGTTGGGCCCTCATTTCTCTGGAGTTACTCTTTTAACTCCAAGTCTATCCCACTCAAAACTGCCATAGTTTTTTTTTTTTTTAAGTTGTTCTACTTCTCCTGAAAATGAGGTCAGAAATAGAAGCAACTAAACACCTTAACAACATGAGAAGTTAGAAAAGAAATGGTCCCAGAAAAACAGGTCAGTGGATAACAGACACCACATGTAACAGATATTTGCTGTAGAACTGGGTCCTTTGTGGGAAAGCACATGGAGCCAACAGGGAAGAAACTAGGTAAGTTAGCTCACAACTTCCCCAAAACTTGTTGATGATGCAGGATCCTTGACATTCTCCAAATCAACCAAAGTGTGAGGTGAAAAGACAAGAAATTTATTCTGCCCATTTTTATTAATGCCAATCAAAGACACTTCCCATATTGGGCCATGTTAGGCTCTGGAAATTTACATACTAGTAAGTTGTTTTCACTCCTGGAGTTTTCATTTTAGTGGGCCTTCTCAGCAAAGGCGAAGCCAGGGCAATCAAGTCAGCCTGGATATGTGCAAAACTCCCTCTCCAGGAACTGGAAAAAAATAATGAACAGCCTGAATCCAGTAAAGGTCCAGGCCCTGCGACCAACACAGATCAAGGAAAGCAAACTTCATAGTGAGGTAAAAATGCTCTTGGTTGCAGAAACATTATTAATGTATGAAGAATTACTTACATAAAAACCTACACAAATGTGAGGCCAAAGAAATAGCACAGCGGTAGGGCGTTTGCCTTGCACACAGCGGATATAGGTCAAATGGTGGTTCGAATCCCGGCATCCCAAATGGTCCCCTGTGCCTGCCAGGACTAAACCCTGAGCACTGCGGGGTGTGATCCCTGAAAAAAAAAGAGCTATACAAATATATTTTGATGTAAAATATGCAGATTGTTGGAGACAGCAGTTTTCTCTATGTCAAATGTGAAATATCAGAATACAAATGAGGTTCTAGCCTAGTATACTGAGGCCAGGTAAGTGTTGCCATTCCTTGTGATAAGCACAGCAAGTAGCTAGAGCTCCACCAAGGAACAGGGCCTGCCACATCAATATGTTCACGTTTTTGTGGAGGATGTGGTGCAGGGAATTAAATCCAGGTCTCCTACATAAAACGTGTATGCTGATCCCTCTGCACTAACTCTCTTGCCCTAAATATTTTGCAGTGTCAAAGATTGAACCCACAATTTTTTTTTTAATTTTTATTGTGACCAAAGTGCATTACAAATCTTTCACTGCATCATTTATGGTACATAGTGACAATGAATGAGGGGCATTCCCACCACCAGTGCTGTCCTCCCTCCACCCCTGTTCCCAGTATGCATCCCATATCTCCCTCCTCTACTCCCCAGTATGCTAGTGCAACTGGTGTCCACTTTACAGCCTGTTTTAGATTGAGCATCTATTCCACTGTCATTGGAGATAAAAAGGATAAGAAAAAAGGGGAAAAAAAAAAAGAAAAAGAAAAAAGGGGAGCAAAAAATTTGGTGACAACTACCAAAAAAAGAAAGAAGAGAGAGGGAGAGAGAAAAGAAAAGAAAAATGGAAGAAAAAAAAACTGGACCCGGCAAATAAAAATAAAAATAAATCTCTAAGTAATAAACACAAGAGTGAAAAAGAATGAGAAAAGTGGAAGAAAAAAGAGAAGGAAAATAAAGTCAAAAACTAACAAATCAAAACAAAACAAGAAAAAGTATGGGTGCTGGAGTGGTAGAGTTTGGCTTTCCCCCCACCTTTTTTTTTCTTTTGCATAGGCACAGTAAGCATAGGGGAAGAAAGGGAATTCCCATGGCCTAAGAGATTCAGGGTTTCTCCATCCTTGAAGCATACCATCATGGGATCAACCCCTGGCTCCATATATACTCATTACCCCATCCCAAAGGCTTTTTTGTGATGCCAGGAAAGTTTCCTCTCGCTTGTGTGTGAGAAAATCAAGCCACTGTAGCTAGTGATCTTGGTATTTGCGCAGGTTATAGGTCAGGGTCTAGGATAGAGTCTCTAGGTTCTAGAGAGGTTCCTATCCATCGTTGTTGTGGTGTTCAGTCTTCTGTAACACTTGCTCCCTGTTTTTGTTCAGTCCCTAAGCCGAAGCCTAGGATATTATGGATCCAAAGGTTCTACTCAGTCTCTGTTGTCCAAGTTGGACCTCTGCAATAAGACATCTTGTTGTTGTTGTTGCTGTTGTTTTTTATGTGTCCTGGACTAAAGCCTAGGGTAGGGTTTTCCTTATTAGTCCCAAGGTAGGCTCTGTTCAGTCATGGTTATCAAAGTCAGTTTTCTGTTGTTGGTGCTCTTATTTTTCAAAGTTCAAAGGCGATAGCTCTTCTGATTTCCATATAGTGTTAGGTGATGTGATAGGACAGCCTGGTCTTAGGTCAAGTTTTCCTTTCCTCGTTGTCATATCAAAACTGGCACAAGTTGGTGCCAGAGTAGTGTTATAAATCTCCCAATGGAGCTTAGTTCCTGATGGTGTTGCCCAGAGCTGTATCATTTCTACATCGGGGATCTGTGAACCCACAATTTTACCCAAGCAGGCTAGTGCTCTGCTGCTGGGTCCCACCACTAGCTTGCCCTTTCTTTTTTTGTTGTTTTGTTTTTGTTTTTGTTTTGGCGTCACACCCGGCAGCACACAGTGGTTACTCCTGGCTCTGTGCTCAGAAATCTCCCCTGGCAGGCTTGGGAAACCATATGGAATGCTGGGATTCGAACCACCATCTGTCCTGGGTATGCTGCGTGCTAGGGAAAGGCCCTATCACTGTGCTCACTTTCTGGTCCCTCCAGCTTGGCCTTTCTGATAAGACTTGACTTAAGTCCAATTGAGAGGAGAAGGAGAGGAGAAAATGAAGGGAAGACAGTAACCCTTCTCCTCTGATCTGTTCTCAGATATGATCTCTTCCACCCACTGAGTCCTCAATTGTGCTTGAGGACTCAGGAAGCATCAGAAAAGAAGAAAGTCTTGGGAAAGCACACACTGTCTCGCTGTACCACCCCTCTCAGCTGAGCAGGCCCTGTGGAAACCTGACATTCTATCTGATATTTTTTTCTTTGTTACTTTAAACTGATTTACAAAGTTGTTCATAATACAGTTGTCTCTGGCATTCAATGTCCCAACACCAATCCCACTACCAGTAGATCATTCCCTCTGCCATTGTCCCCAGTTTCCCATTCATCCCCCAGCCTGCCTCCTTAGGAAAAGCAGACTTGAGACCCAACATTTTTCCTAATGGCCAAATCTATGAAAATACAGGATTTTCGGGCCCAGAGAGATAGCACAGCAGTGTTTGCCTTGCAAGCAGCCGATCCAGGACCAAAGGTGGTTGTTCGAATCCTGATGTCCCATATGGTTTCCCGTGCCTGCCAGGAGCTATTTCTGAGCAGACAGCCAGGAGTAACCCCTGAGCACTGCCAGGTGTGGCCCAAAAAAAACAAAAAACAAAAAAAAGAAAATACAGGATTTTCCAAGTTTCAGGTGATGCCTTGTAATCTTCTGAGCCCAGACAGGAATGGTTGTCTCATCCACAGATTTCATTTGAAAACATGCCTCCAGATGTTTGTGCAGAAAAATGCAACCATTTTTGAAATGATCCCTTTGGGAGGAAAATATAGGTTAACAGATGATGTTAGCATTTGCTAATGTATGGCAAAATATTAAAACCTATTAAGAGGAGTAGCAAAAAGGATAAACTGGTAATAATGAGTAAGACTTGCTTATAAGATTACTAAGAATAATTAAAAACTTTTAGAGTAAGACTATGAACACGGTTCTCACAGGCAGTAATAAACTTACATTCTTGTAAATATTTAAGAAGAGCTAGTCATGACCATCATGAATATTCAGCAAGAGCAATTAGCCACCAGAGAAACAACGAAGATAAAAAATGCCAAGACTTACATACTTGTCCTCAGTGTTAAAGTTGTATTGACTTTGATCTTTGGTAAGGGGAGTCTCAAGTATCTTCAAAAAACCAAGAGGCCATTTCTCATATAACCCCACCTATGGTGTATGTCTGATGATTAGATGGGGGAGCCACCAAAAGACACTTCCTAATGGGGGTCATGAGGGTTGATCACAGGGGATTGAACCCTGAGCCTCACACAGAAGAAACATGCACTCTGCTTCTTTAAGCAATTTCTCAGGTTCATACAGTTTTGAAAATGGCATCTCCCTTTGTTCACATTTCAAAGAAGTCAACAGTCAAATTCTACTTTAAAATAGGAAATAAAGAACTTGGAATGCTCAGATATTCTCTAAGAGCTGCAACCTTATTATGTTCAATTCAACAAAACATACCTCTCCCCAGAGGGTAATAGTGGCTTATAACTGTATACTGTGATAACAGAAGGACAAGAGCCTTTCCCAAGAAAAGCATAAACATAGATATTACTTGTCATTTGGATGGAATCATAATATAGTAGAAGTGAATTTCTATTACTTAGTCACTTTTGTGGCTGTCTGTAAAAAATGCACCATTTTCACATTTCTTTTAATTCTTAAAATATGATACATTTCTCCAAAGCTTTTGGTTCTCTGAACTTTCCCAGGTTCTTTCTTTAAACTGTTTTTAAAAATGCATTTGCTTATCTGTGTCATGACCAGCAATTAGCCAAGTACTTCTGGGGGAGATTTCTAAGGAGGGGTAACCATGGTATACTCAATTGCTGTACATCAACTGTATGTCAGAGGAAGAAAAATGATAATATTTTTAATCAACGTTTTTGTTTTCTGAAAAACCTTTAGTTTACAAAGAAGTTGCAAAGATCCAGTGCTGAGTTCCTGTATCCTACTTGCATCACTGTTAACATTTTCAATTGTCATGGTACATTTCTTAAAATTCACCATGCAACAACACCATGCTACTGTTAACTTAGTTCCATACTTGGTTTGACTATCACTGGTTAGCCTCTTCATGTTCGCTTTCTGATTCAAGACCCCAACCAGAGCATGATCATGCACTTAACTGTCACCTGCCCTTCATCCCCTTTGATTATCATAATTTCTGTTAGATTTCAGTAGTCTTCCATAGACTGACCAGCTGAAAGAACAATAGGAAATATGGGTCTGTCAGATGATTTTCTCAGCCTATTTGCGAGGGCCCAAGGATGCAGATGAGGCTCTGTGGTGCCACGAATCACCCTGTCTACCATAGGGGTGCTCAGGCACCTCCAGCATTGCACAGTAATATTCAGGGGTTATGTGGTACTGAGTATTGAACTGGGGTTGGTGCATATGAGACATGCTCCTTAATTCCTGTACTATCTCTTGAGCACCTTAAAGTGCATTGTATGGAGTCAAGAAGATAGTTTAAATGCTAGGAGTTATAGCCCTGGTGACTATTAAATAGTCCAGCTAACTTGCAGAGTATCACCCAGAGGGATCCTTGGACACCCTGAGTATTACTTCTGTGCAAAATTTTGAACAGGTGCTGAGTGCTCGTAATTCGTTGGATGTTGTAAAGAAAGCTATTTTTTGGAGATTCATACAGCAATAATTCTAATCCTTAGAAGAACCTGTAGGCATTAGCATGATATGGAAAAGAGACAAACCTTAATTCTTACAATGATAATAGATTCTAAGAGATGGAGAGTTTTACCTTGCCTGATTTGTTACAAAAATGACTACTTAATTTTCTAAACTCTTTTCACATGTCGGATGAAATCCTTTGATGATTTTCATCTGAGCCTAACATGCTACTATGCAAATTGTACATAAACTAAAACTTCATCTTCATATAACTGTACCCTAGGGCCATACAACATATAAATGTGTATTGTGAAGAATGCTGTTGTCTACAGAATCATAAATGCATACATGAATCACTCTCTTCCCATGGTCATATATTTATAAATTTTCTTTTTATTTTCCTTTGGTTTTTGGGTCACACCCGGCATAGTTCAGGGGTTACTCCTAGCTCTGAGCTCAGAAATCGCTCCTGGCAGGCACTGGGGGAAGGGGGACATAAGGGATGCCAGGATTTGAACCACCATCCATCCTGAATCAACTGTGTGTAAGGCAAATGCCCTACTGCTATGCTATTTCTCCAACCCTATCAATTTTCTTAAAAACAGCTAGATTATTTAATAATTTTCTACATTGCCAGTCTGACATTCTAATTTATCATTTTTATTACAATTTCAGGTATCATGTTACCTTTATAAATGTTTTATTTTCAATTTCTCGATTATTTTTTCTACTAGCTTTCTTTAATCTTTGAATAATAGTCTAATGTCATTCTTACATAGCACGTAACAAGATGAACTATATATATTTTTTCAATTTGGAAATGCTATAATATGACTAAAAAATCTATTATTGGGTACTAATTACATTTTTTGCCATTTTGCTGATTTCTATCTCTCTCTGTCTGATTGAAGATAAAATTGTTGTCACTAGAAATACATATCAATACAAATTCTCTTCTAAAGGTTTACTTTTGTTTTCAACATTTATTGCAACTTTAAAACTGTTAGGAAACAAAACACAGGTCGTTCTTCCTTGTAAATAAGTCTAAATAATTACAATTTTTATAAGATATAAAATGTAAATATACTTGGAGACAAATAAAATGCATCCAAAAAAAGAAGGCAAGGAGAACCCACAGAAATATTTTCAACAGAAAAGTGATAAGAAAAGATACTTCAGGGAAAATTAATTCAGTAGCATTGAAGTAGATGAATTATAGTGGTAGAAGAAGAACAAGAAGGATGGAGACAAAAGAGGCATAGGCAGAGATGAGTGTTCTATTAACAGGAAATTTCATATTAAACAGATAATGCAAGCTAGGCTATTGGCAATAAAGATGTAAATTCATTAAATACAGCAAAGGGAAAATTAATAGGTCATGACTGCTGAGTGAACATGGAAAATAAAGTCTGTGCAAGATCAAATAAAGTTTTTTTTTAATGCATAATTTTTTTTTATTTAAACACCTTGATTACATACATGATTGTGTTTGGGTTTCAGTCATAAAAGGAACACCACCCATCACCAGTGCAACATTCCCATCACCCAAGTCCCAAATCTCCCTCCTCCCCACCCAACCCCCGCCTGTACCCTAAACAGGCTCTACATTTCCCTCATACATTCTCAATATTAGGACAGTTCAAAATGTAGTTATTTCTCTAACTTAACTCATCACTCTTTGTGGTGAGCTTCCTGAGGTGAGCTGGAACTTCCAGCTCTTTTCTCTTTTGTGTCTGAAAATTATTATTACAAGGGTGTCTTTCATTTTTCTTAAAACCCATAGATGAGTGAGACCATTCTGCGTTTTTCTCTCTCTCTCTGACTTATTTCACTCAGCATAATAGATTCCATGTACATCCATGTATAGGAAAATTTCATGACTTCATCTCTCCTGACAGCTGCATAATATTCCATTGTGTATATGTACCACAGTTTCTTTAGCCATTCGTCTGTTGAAGGGCATCTTGGTTGTTTCCAGAGTCTTGCTATGGTAAATAGAGCTGCAATGAATATAGGTGTAAGGAAGGGGTTTTTGTATTGTATTTTTGTGTTCCTAGGGTATATTCCTAGGAGTGGTATAGCTGGATCGTATGGGAGCTCGATTTCCAGTTTTTGGAGGAATCTCCATATCGCTTTCCATAAAGGTTGAACTAGACAGCATTCCCACCAGCAGTGGATAAGAGTTCCTTTCTCTCCACATCCCCGCCAACACTGTTTATTCTCATTCTTTGTGATGTGTGCCATTCTCTGGGGTGTGAGGTGGTATCTCATCGTTGTTTTGATTTGCATCTCCCTGATGATTAGTGATGTGGAACATTTTTTCATGTGTCTTTTGGCCATGCATATTTCTTCTTTGTCAAAGTGTCTGTTCATTTCTTCTCCCCATTTTTTGATGGGGTTAGATGTTTTTTTCTTGTAAAGTTCTGTCAGTGCCTTGTATATTTTGGAGATTAGCCCCTTATCTGATGGGTATTGGGTGAATAGTTTCTCCCACTCAGTGGGTGGCTCTTGTATCCTGGGCACTATTTCCTTTGAGGTGAGAAGCTTCTCAGCTTAATATATTCCCATCTGTTAATCTCTGCTTTCACTTGCTTGGAGAGTGCAGTTTCCTCCTTGAAGATGCCTGTAATGTCCTGGAGTGTTTTGCCTATGTGCTGTTCTATATATCTTATGGTTTTGGGGCTGATATCGAGGTCTTTAATCCATTTGGATTTTACCTTTGTACATGATGTTAGCTGGGGGTCTAAGTTTAATTTTTTGCAAGTGGCTATCCAATTGTGCCAACACCACTTGTTGAAGAGGCTTTCCCTGCTCCATTTAGGATTTCCTGCTCCTTTATCAAAAATTAGATGGTTGTATCTCTGGGGAACATTTTCTGAGTATTCAAGCCTATTCCACTGATCTGAGGACCTATCCTTATTCCAATACCATGCTGTTTTGATAACTGTTGCTTTGTAGTACAGTTTAAAGTTGGGAAAAGTAATTCCTCCCATATTCTTTTTCCCAATGATTGCTTTAGCTATTCGAGGGTGTTTATTGTTCCAAATGAATTTCAAAAGTGTCTGATCCACTTCTTTGAAGAATGTCATGGGTATCTTTAGAGGGATGGCATTAAATCTGTATAATGCCTTGGGGAGTATTGACATTTTGATGATGTTAATCCTGCCAATCCATGAGCAGGGTATGTGTTTCCATTTCCGTGTGTCCTCTCTTATTTCTTGGAGCAGAGTTTTATAGTTTTCTTTGTATAGGTCCTTCACATATTTAGTCAAGTTGATTCCAAGATATTTGAGTTTGTGTGGTACTATTGTGAATGGGGTTGTTTTCTTAATATCCATTTCATCCTTATTACTATTGGTATATAGAAAGGCCATTGATTTTTGTGTGTTAATTTTGTAGCCTGCCACCTTGCTATATGAGTCTATTGTTTCTAGAAGCTTTTTGATAGAGTCTTTAGGGTTTTCTAAGTAGAGTATCATGTCATCTGCAAACAGTGAGAGCTTGACTTCTTCCTTTCCTATTTGGATTCCCTTGATATCCTTTTCTTGCCTAATCGCTATAGCAAGTACTTCCAGTGCTATGTTGAAAAGGAGTGGTGAGAGAGGACAGCCTTGTCTTGTGCCAGAATTTAGAGGAAAGGCTTTCAGTTTTTCTCCATTGAGGATAATATTTGCCACTGGCTTGTGGTAGATGGCCTTCACTATATTGAGGAAGGTCCCCTCCATTCCCATCTTGCTGAGAGTTTTGATCAAGAATGGGAGTTGGACCTTATCAAATGCTTTCTCTGCATCTATTGATATGATCATGTGGTTTTTATTTTTCTTGTTATTGATGTTGTGTATTATGTTGATAGATTTACGGATGTTAAACCAGCCTTGCATTCCTGGGATGAAACCTACTTGATCGTAGTGGATGATCTTCTTAACGAGGCATTGAATCCTATTTGCCAGGATTTTGTTGAGGATCTTTGCATCTGCATTCATCAGTGATATTGGTCTGTAATTTTCTTTTTTGGTAGCGTCTCTGTCTGGTTTAGGTATCAAGGTGATGTTGGCTTCATAAAAGCTATTTGGAAGTGTTTCTGTTTGTTCAATTTCATGAAAGAGTCTTGCCAAGATTGGCAGTAGTTCCTCTTGGAAAGTTTGATAGAATTCATTAGTGAATCCATCTGGACCTGGGCTTTTGTTTTTCGGCAGACATTTGATTACTGTTTTAATTTCATCAATGGTGATGGGGGTGTTTAGATATGCTACATCCTCTTCCTTCAACCGTGGAAGATTATAAGAGTCCAAGAATTTATCCATTTCTTCCAGGTTCTCATTTTTAGTGGCGTAGAGTTTTTCAAAGTAGTTTCTGATTACCCTTTGAATCTCTGTCATATCAGTAGTGATCTCTCCTTTTTCATTCCTGATCAAGTTTCTCTCTCTTTCTTTCTTTGTTAGGTTTGCCAGTGGTCTATCAATCTTGTTTATTTTTTCAAAGAACCAACTTCTGCTTTCGTTGATCTTTCGGATTGTTTTTTGAGTTTCCACTTCGTTGATTTCTGCTCTCTGCTTTGTTATTTCCTTCTGTCTTCCTATTCTTGGGTCCTTTTGTTGAGCATTTTCTAGTTCTATTAGCTGTGTCATTAAGCTACTCAGGTAAGCTCCTTCTTCCTTCCTGATGTGTGCTTGCAAAGCTATAAATTTTCCTCTCAGTACTGCTTTTGCTGTGTCCCATAAGTTCTGAGAGTTTGTGTCTTTATTGTCATTTGTTTCCAGGAACCTTTTTATTTCCTCCTTGATTTCATCTCGGACCCACTGGTTATTGAGCATGAGGCTGTTTAACTTCCAGGTGTTAAAGTGTTTCTTCTGAGTCCCTTTGGAGTTCACAAATAATTTCAGAGCCTTGTGGTCAGCGAAGGTAGTCTGCAAAATTTCTATCCTCTTGATCTTATGGAGGTATGTTTTATGTGCCAGCATGTAGTCTATCCTGGAGAATGTCCCATGTACATTGGAGAAGAATGTGTATCCAGGTTTCTGGGGATGGAGTGTCCTATATATATCCACTAGGCCTCTTTCTTCCATTTCTCTCCTCAGGTCTAGTATATTCTTGTTGGGTTTCAGTCTGGTTGACCTGTCCAGTGTTGACAAAGCCATGTTAAGGTCCCCCACAATTATTGTGTTGTTGTTGATATTATTTTTCAGATTTGTCAACAGTTGTATTAAATATTTTGCTGGCCCCTCATTCGGTGCATATATGTTTAGGAGAGTGAATTCTTCCTGCTCTACGTACCCCTTGATTAATATAAAATGTCCGTCTTTGTCCCTTACAACCTTCCTGAGTATAAAGTTTGCATTATCTGATATTAGTATGGCCACTCCAGCTTTTTTATGGGTGTTGTTTGCTTGGATAACTTTTCTCCAGCCTTTTATTTTGAGTCTATGTTTGTT
Organism: Suncus etruscus; assembly: GCF_024139225.1. NCBI lineage: Eukaryota > Metazoa > Chordata > Mammalia > Eulipotyphla > Soricidae > Suncus > Suncus etruscus. The sequence continues at coordinate 10,799,314 of NC_064866.1, read as the reverse complement.
CTGACTATTCAGGTGCGTTTCTTGTAGGCAGCAGAAGGTTGGATTGAGTTTTTTGATCCATTTAGCCACTCTGTGTCTCTTAACTGGTGCATTTAGTCCATTGACGTTGAGAGAAAGAATTGTCCTGGGATTTAACGCCATCTTTATTTCAAAATTTGGTGTGTCTTTTGGGTAGTCTTGTCTTAGATTAGGTCTTTCAGTTTTTCTCTTAAGACTGGTTTTGTGTCTGTGAAGTTTCTGAGCTGTTTTTTGTCTGTGAAACCATGTATTCTTCCATCAAACCGGAAAGTGAGTTTTGCTGGGTATAGTATTCTGGGTGAAGCATTCATTTCATTCAGTCTTGTCACAATATCCCACCACTGCTTTCTGGCATTGAGCGTTTTGGTGACAGGTCTGCTGTAAATCTCAGGGAAGCTTGATTGAACATGATTTCCCCTTTTGATCTTGCTGTTTTCAGAATTCTGTCTCTATCTGTGGGATTTGTCATTGTGACTAGGATGTGTCTTGGGGTGGTTTTTCTGGGGTCTCTTTTGGTTGGTACTCTTCGGGCATGCAGGATTTGATCACATATATTCTTTAGCTCTGGAAGTTTCTCTTTAATGATGTTCTTGACCATTGATTCTTCCTGGAAATTTTCTTCCTGGGTCTCTGGGACTCCAATGATTCTTAAGTTGTTTCTGTTGATCTTATCATAGACTTCTATTTTCGTCTGTTCCCATTCTTTGACTAATTTTTCCATTGTCTGCTCATTTGCTTTAAGTTTTTTGTCCAATCTCTCCTGCTGTATGGAATTGTTATGTATCTCATCTTCCACAGCACCAAGTCTATTCTCACCTTCTGATACCCTGTCCCAGAGCTTATCCATTTTGTCATTCACTTCGTTTACTGACTTTTTCAGTCCTGTTAGTTGACATGTTATTTCAGTTTGGAGTTTTGTCATTTCTGCCTTCATATTTTCTTGGTTCTTATTAGTGTTCTGTTCAACTCGATCCATGGTTTCTTGGAGTCTGTTGAGCACCTTCCATATTGCTAGTCTAAAGTCCTTATCTGAGAGGTTGATTAGTTGTTCAGTCATTATCTGGTCCTCAGAATTGTCATCTTCATTCTCTATGTCTGATGCTGGCCTGCGTTGTTTCCCCATTGTCACACTTGTATTGTGGGTTTTTCTCCGTGTTGTAGTGGTATTCATTGTCTATATGATGTAGGCAGCACACTCCTCTGGCTCCTCCCTTTCTGGATGGGCTGACTTGCCTCTAAGGGAGGGGAGTCCTCCGTGGATGAAGCCTCACACTGGGTCAAATCTTAGGCCCGAGCATGCAACAGAGAAGACAGTCCAGAGAGAAATGTTTGCTTCTGTGATATAGCGCCGTTCTTAGTGTGATTTTTCCTTCTTGTTGCAATGGAGTTCTTTCCTTAGAAAGAGTGCACGGCCGCGTAGCGAAGCGGAGCGGCCGTGCTCCTCTGAGCCTCTTTTTGCCCCACTCGCAAGAGTTTCACGCAAGAGGACAGTAGACAGACATAGACAGGTCACACTCACAGTCTTTCACAGCTGAGCCCCACTGGGCCGGTGTACTTTTGCGGATTTTCCCCGCCTGGTGTCACACACAGGGAGCCAGCTTTTGCAAAGGTTAGCCGGTTTTTATGCTCTGAAGTCCCTCCCTGAAAATGGCGTCTGGGCAAGCGAGGTTTCTGGAGGCTCTTTTTGCCCCACTCGCAAGAGTTTCACGCAAGAGGACAGTAGACAGACATAGACAGGTCACACTCACAGTCTTTCACAGCTGAGCCCCACTGGGCCGGTGTACTTTTGCGGATTTTCCCCGCCTGGTGTCACACACAGGGAGCCAGCTTTTGCAAAGGTTAGCCGGTTTTTATGCTCTGAAGTCCCTCCCTGAAAATGGCGTCTGGGCAAGCGAGGTTTCTGGAGGCTCTTTTTGCCCCACTCGCAAGAGTTTCACGCAAGAGGACAGTAGACAGACATAGACAGGTCACACTCACAGTCTTTCACAGTTGAGCCCCACTGGGCCGGTGTACTTTCGCGGATTTTCCCCGCCTGGTGTCACACACAGGGAGCCGGATTTTGCAAAGCTTAGCCGGTTTTTATCAAATAAAGTTTTGACTTTTCTCTTTTTTTAGGGGTAACGAGGAGGCCCCTAAATGATACTTGGGAAACATTGGGGCCCTTTCTGGTGATTTTTGCCAGACGATCAAAGTAAGGACCTGAGAATGGAGTGCTGCTTAGTCCCTGTTATTCTAGGAATTATATGGGCTACCTGGGTTTACTTGAAAATCCCCACAACCATACATGGACAGTGTTCTGCTCTGGGACTCCATGGCTGCACCTAGCTTTGGACACAATGTGATGTTTGAATCAAATCAGGGTCTGCTACATGCAAGGCATGTGCCTTACTCCCTGTACTATATCTCTTTCTCTGATGCTATCTTGGCTTTGAAGGGGTAGATTAGGCAGTACTCAGGGTCTATTCCCTGTGGTGTTTGGTCAAGGGACTCCAGCATGCAAAGCCAGTGCTCCAGTCTTTTATCTCTTAGGTCCAAGTCTTTGGCTTTCTAAGAAAGACATTGGAATGATGATAATAAAAATGTGGAGGAGCAGGAGCAATAATGCAATGGGTAGAGCATTTTTCTTGCTGTAGCCTACCTGGTTCAAACCTGGCATCCCATATGGTCCCCTAAGTCTGCCAGGAGTGATTTCTGAGCTCAGAGTTCAGGGTAACCCTAAACACCATTGGCTGTGCCCCCTCCCCCCCCCCCAAAAAAAAACTAAACAAAAAATGTGGAAGAGAGATTTTCTATTTTTTAATTAATATATCCTTGCAAGATTTTTCATAATATATTCTGTAAGTTTTGAAAGCTGGCCTACTACATGAGATTTTTGTTATCTTTATATTTTCTTATGTATGATTCACTCATTACAGCTTCTCTATGCCTTTCTGGAATAGTAGTTTTATAAATAAATGAATATGCATTCATTATGCTTGATTATATAATTGTGCTTCCTTCTCAGCAAATGTCTCAAGGTAGTAATGTAATGGCTTCTTCTGTTCATAACTAAAATCTAGAGTTTTTTTAAGGGATCTTTTTGAGCTGCTCTGTGTTTGTTATAAATTTTGTGACATTTGCAATATTTCTTAGCAATTAACAGTAGTTTACTATAGAGAGAAGCTTTCTCATTTTAATTTGAAATCAAGTTAACAAAGAACTGATGTTTCCCCTTAAACAGGCACCAATGACATTTTCCTGTCTTCTAAATATTATTCATACTTGGCCTTTTTGAAATAAAAATTCTTCTTTTTTCTGGGTTAAATCAGATGGACTTTTTTTTTTTTTTTTTTTTTTTTGGTTTTTGGGCCACACCCGGTAACGCTCAGGGGTTACTCCTGGCTATGCGCTCAGAAGTTGCTCCTGGCTTGGGGGACCATATGGGACACCGGGGTATCGAACCGCGGTCCGTCCAAGGCTACCGCAGGCAAGGCAGGCGCACCTTACCTTTAGCGCCACCGCCCGGCCCAAATCAGATGGACTTTTAATAGTCTTAACAACCAACAAATTAAAGTGTGAAAATAAGTCATTATGCCATAATGACTTATAGCATAAGAACACTAATACTTATTGCTTATTTAAAATGTTTAAGGCAGGAACTGGAGGAATAGCACAGCAGGTAGGACATTTGCCTTGAACATAGCCTACCCAGGTTTGATACCCGGCATTCCATGTGGTCTCCCAAACTTGCGAGGAGTAAGTTCTGAGCACATAGCCAGGAAACTACTGAGTCCCACCTAGTGTGCCCCCCCCAAAAAAAAGTTTAAGGCGGGGTTAGAGATTTGGCTTATGTGGTAGCACATATGCCTTGCTTTTGTGAAGCTCTGATTTTTATCTTACTCTTACATCTCTCCCTACCCAGCAGTGCCAGCTGTGGTCCCCACAACAACAAAAAAAATGTGCTTTGAAAAATCCATCTCCTGAAGTCATGAAATTTTCCTATACATGGATGTACATGGAATCTATTATACTGAGTGAAATAAGTCAGAGGGAGAGGGATACACAGAATAGTCTCCCCCTTGGGGCCGGGAAGGTGGCGCTAGAGGTAAGGTGTCTGCCTTACAAGCGCTAGCCAAGGAACGGACCGCGGTTCGATCCCCCGGCGTCCCATATGGTCCCCCCAAGCCAGGGGCGATTTCTGAGCACATAGCCAGGAGTAACCCCTGAGCGTCAAACGGGTGTGGCCCAAAAACAAAAAAAAAAAAAAAAAAAAAAAAAAAAAAAAAGAATAGTCTCCCTCATCTATGGGTTTTAAGAAAAATAAAAGACATTTTTGCAATAATCCCCAGAGACAAAGAGAGAAGGGCTGGTAGGTCCAGCTCATGACATGAAGCTCACCACAAAGAGTGGTAAGTGCAGCTAGAGAAATAACTACACTGAGAATTATCATAACAATGTGAATGAATGCGGGAAGTGGAAAGCCTGTCTCGAGTACAGGCGGGGGTGGGGCGGGGAGGAGGGAGATTTGGGACATTGGTGGTGGCAATGTTGCACCGGTGAAGAGGGGTGTTCTTTACATGACTGAAACCCAACTACAACCATATTTGTAATCCAGGTGTTTAAAAAAAAGAAAAAAACATCTCCATTAGCAAAATTGCTAATGTTATAACTTAAGGATAAATGATTTCAGCAAGTTTCAATTGCAAACTTGACTCATGTTGTAATTTTTTAAAATGAAGAGGTCCTTGATATTTTACATTATGTTAGCATCAGATATACAGTACATTGATTTTCTATTTGTATATTCCAAGTGATTTTTTTCCTTTCTGGTTTTTAGGCACATCTGGCAAAGCTCAGGGGGGCCTATTACCGGATCAGTGTTTGGGAGTGACTCCCAGTCGTGCTCCTGGAACCACACAGTATTAGAGATGGAACCAGGCCAGTAGGAAGAGCATGAGTTTCAGTCCTTTGAGCATCTTCCCAGCCCCTACAGCAAATAATTCTTTTGCATGCTAACATCTGTGGGTCATACACCTGTAGATAAATCAGTGTAAGATGGAAAGCAACAATTTCAAGCAGCTGTCTCTGCAGGCAACTTCACATGGTGAAAAGAGCTCTGACGAAAAGCCAAACTGATCTGGGTTTAAATTCCATTTTTAAATTTCATTTATGTTTTATTCTATTTATGTGGATTTCAACCACCTTAGCAAACTCGCTCGGCCTCAACTTCTTTGTGTGAGAAATGGAAGCTGTAACGTATAAACTGCATAGTGTCTGTCTTTTGTACTTTAACAGATTAGTAGCTCCTTTCTTTTCTACTTGTTCTGTCCTGTCTTGGTGCCTGAAACTTTCCTAGCAATGCTTATTAGTATAAGTGAAAGCATAAACAGGGTGCAATACAAAATTTTAGAGTTCTTGTTCTACCACTTTTTAATTATGAGACTGCCAATGGGTCATCTAACTTCTCTGGAAACCTTTTCCCACATCTTTAATATGGAAGACAAATAGCAGTTACCTTGTCCACTTATAATGGGGATTAATACAAGTTCAGCCAGTAAAATAGCTACTTAGATTGAGGGCATGCTTTGCATGCAGGAGACCAGGGTTCAATCTCTGGTACCACATCATCTTCATACCCCTGCCAGGAGTGGCTTCCCAGTAAGTATTAAGCCAGTAGTAACCTCTAAGCACTACCATGTGTGATCCCCAAATAAATACATGTATTTATCTAAAGCACTTAAAAAAATAAAATAGGGCTGGTAACCATTCCACAAATGCAGTCACTATGTTCAAATCCAGCCAGCTCCATACACTCATGCTTTTCTCAAAATGAGATGTAAACCAAGCAGTAAAAGATCATGGATACACCAGCCCACACAGAAGAATGCTGGCCATCTTGGAAGGAGAGGATGGGCCGGCATCCATCCCACTGTTGCCCCCATCACCCACAATCACTATTTTCCCAATGACCCTGCCTCATCACTGACCCTCTACATCTCCCTTGGAAGGACACCAATGTAACCAAACTTTAGGTACTCCAGTTCTGGGCTGATAGCACCAAGGCTTTAGGAGTGAATATGGGTACCCTCTCCTCATATCTTCCTTCTTCCAGGAACCCTGGGAAGCTGGTATAAGCTCCTAAAATTTATAATGTCGGTAATAGTGTTGTTGTCTCTGGACAACTTCACTTTAATGCTGTCATCCCTGTAGGAATATACTAATTTAATGGAATAGACAGCTAAGCATAAAAACTTACTCAACCTTCTGCCATTGTATTAGTGACTTCATTGGCAAGACAATAATTTTCACAAATGTGCCTGTGACTATACTTTTTTCTTTATTTTTTTAAACTTTCTTCTCTTCCTTTTTGCTTTTCTGGGTTTGTTTGTTTCTTTTTTCTTTCTTTTTTTTTTTTTTTTTTTTGGTTTTTGGGTCCCACCTGGCTGTACTCAGGGGTTACTCCTGGCTCTATGCTCAGAAATCACTCCTAGCAGGCTCGGGGGATCATATGGGATGCCGAGATTCAAACCACAGTCCTTCTGCATGCAAGGTAAATGCCTTACCTCCATGCTATCTCTCCAACCCCTTCTTCCTTCTTATTTTTTATTTTTCAATAACTTTTCTTTCACTTATCTGGAAACAAATGTAATGCATTTTTTTAATTTCTTTAATTTTTTAAAAAATTTAAAAAAATAACACTCTAACTCTCCAAAGTTTAAAGAGCAAGGTTCTTCCCAAATATAATACTAAACTTCAGAGGGGTCAGCCCTGAAAGAAAATATTTGATCAAGTCATTGATTTTTCTTTTTTTTTTCTTTTTTATTTGTTTTGTTTTTGAGTCACACCCGGCAGCACTCAGGGGTTCCTCCTGGCTCTACGCTCAGAAATCGCCCCTGGCAGGCACAGGGGACCATGTGGGATGCTGGGATTCGAACCACCGTCCTTCTGCATGAAAGGCAAACGCCTTACCTCTATCTCTCCAGCCCAAGTCATTGATTTTTCACAAGCATTTGCATGGATTAGGCTTCCTGTTAGGTCTGTGAATACACAGTCCTGCTACTTATGGAGGATGTAGGCTAGAGGAGAAGGCAGTCATTAATCACATAATAATGCAAATGAGCATATAATGAGAAAAATAAAAGTGTGTCAGAACAGAAAGAACAGCTTGTGTGACTAGTGCTTGAGAAGTAAAGAGGAAGAAGATGGCAAGATATGAGGCGAGGAAGGAAGGAGAGAGCAGAGCAAGCATAGCCATCCCACATTCTTGTGAATCAGCAAGAGAAACAGCAGCCTTGAATAATTTAAGCCATAAGGTGACCTGTTGAGATCAGACCTGAAACCATAAGGTATATAGAACAACACGTAGGTAAAACACTCCCTGACATTGAGACTAAAGGCATATTCAAGGAGGAAACTGCACTCTAAACAAGTGGAAGCAGAGATAAACAGGTGGGAATATATTAAGCTGAGAAGCACCTGCACCTCAAAGGAAATAGTACCCAGGATACAAGAGCCACCCACTGGGTGGGAGAAACTATTCACCTAATATCCATCAGATAAGGGGCTAATATCCAAAATATAGAAGGCACTGATGGAACTTTACAAGAAAAAAACCTCTAATCCCATCAAAAAATGGGGAGAAGAAATGAACAGACACTTCCTCAAAGAAAAAATACAAATGGCCAAAAGACACATGAAAAAATGCTCCACATCACTAATCATCAGGGAGATGCAAATCAAAACAACTATGAGGTACTATCTCACACCACAGAGATTGGCACACATCACAAAGAATGAAAACAAACAGTGCTGGCGGGGATGTGGAGAGAAAGGAACTTTTATCTACTGCTCGTGGGAATGCCGTCTAGTCCAACCTTTATGGAAAGCAATATGGAGATTCCTCCGAAACCTGAAAATTGAGCTTCCATACCATCCAGCTATACCACTCCTAGGGATATATCCTAGGTACACAGAAATACAATACAAAAATCCCTTCCTCACACCTATATTTATGGCAGCACTATTTACAATAGCCAGACCCTGGAAACAACCAAGATGCCCTTCAACAGATGAATGGCTAAAGAAACTGTGCTACATATACACAATGGAATATTATGCAGCCATCAGGAGAGATGAAGTCATGAAATGTTCCTATACATGAATGTACATGGAATCTATTATGCTGAGTGAAATAAGTCAGAGGGAGAGAGATAGATGCAGAATAGTCTCACTCATCTATGGGTTTTAAGAAAAATGAAAGACATTTTTGCAATAATTCTCAGAGACAAAAGAGAGGAGAGCTGGAAGGCCCAGCTCATGACATGAAGCTCACCACAAAGAGTGATGAATGCAGTTAGAGAAATAACTGCATTGAGAACTATCATAACAATGTGAATGAACGAGGGAAGTAGAAAGCTTGTCTAGCGTACAGGTGGGGGTGGGGTGGGGAGAAGGGAGATTTGGGAAATTGATGGTGGAAATGTTGCACCAGTGAATGGGGGGTGTTTTTTACATGACTGAAACCCAACTACAATCATATTTGTAGTCAAGGTGTTTCAATATAGATATTTAATAAAAAGAAAGTTGCTCCATTGGCATCATGAATAAAAAATGCACAGAGACACAGATGGGTCAAGGAAGACCATTTAGAAGTCTTTCCCAATTGTCCAGTCAAGATGCAAGGCAGCTCAGGACAGAGTAGAGGCAGCAGAAATTAAATAGTTTGGGACATGAAAACTGTCTTAAAGATTGATTGAATGATCTTAAAGATTGATGAATGAACTGAAAATGAGAAGCAAGGAAGTAAGGGAATCTCTGATTCTGTCTTCCTGGGAAAAATATTGGATTGACAGAGACCTGGAATGTGGCTCTGGGTATATTAGTTTGATTGTCACTAAGATGTGTCCAAATGGAAGTGCTGAGCAAGGAGGACATACTGTTCTGGAGCTCAGTGTGAGGTCCAGGCCAAAGAAGAAAATGAGGGATAACACCGGCTTCTGAACAGAGAGTACAGCCAAACTATGAATAAGAATGCATATAGAAAACATGGTGAAGCTTGGGTGGCCTGTAGATGACCAGGGAAAGAAAGATGAGCCTGCAAAATAGAGCGAAGTAACAGAATTGTCTTTTTCTTTCTCTCCCTCTTAATTTTTCATTTTCCTCCCATTTTAAACTGATGGATTAATTTTATTATTCCTGGCCTCAGGAATCTAGGCAAGGCTGACAGTAAAATTATCCTAATATTAGTGCTTCCGCTACTTTTTTGCTAAGTGTTCAGAAGACAGAAGCTATGGAGCAAGGGGAAACAAGTTGAAGGGTCATGAATTGTAAAAACATAAATGAAAGACAATTCCCAACCCGTGCAAAGATCCTAGAGTCTTTCTGAGACTCAGAACCAGCAGAACTCCAGACAGAAAGCCTCAGTGTTCTGGGTGAACATATCTTGGAAACACCAAGAAACAAAAGTTCTCAGGTCTGCTGGAGCTGCAGAAGCTTCCAGACCTTTCCCAGCAGTTGAATAGGAAATTTTCACCAGGTTGGTGGGACAGTAGGAAAAACTCTGAACTTGAAATTTTTGTTTATTTGTTTTGGGGCTACACCCAGAGATGCTCAGAGGTTATTCCTGGCTCTGAGCTCAGAAATGGCTCCTGGCCAGCTTGGGGATCATCTGGGATGCTGGGAATTGAACCCAGATCTGCCCAGGGTTGCTTCATGCAAGGCAAATGCCCTACCGCTGTGCTATTGCTCCAGCCCCTAAACTTGATTTTTTATAATAATAATTTTTATTTTGACCAAAGTGGATTACATATCTTTCACAGTAATATTTTATTATATAAACAATAAATATAATATTAACACATAATATTATAATAATATAATATTAACATATAAATATAATATTAACATTGAATCAGGGGATTCAATCAGAGGATGTCCTCCCTCCATCCTTGTTCCTAGCTTGCATCCCATATCCCCCTCTCTTACCCCCTGGGCTGCTTGTATAAGTGGTCCCCTCTGTGTCTAGCTTGTTGTAGATTGGGTATCGATTCTTTTGTCGTTGGCTTTGGATTTGCTATTTAAGTACGATCATTTTTATTACTACTTAGTGATCATACAACTGTTTGGTCTTGGTACTCTCCACTATTTCCCCCTCAATTTGAGAGGCAGAGCAAGATGGTTCAAGTTATGTGGTTCTGTTTGAAGAAAAGAAAAGCAATAAAATGGGGTAAAAATCAAACAAGCCGAAAATGGGTGGAGTCCTTAGAGACTCTCAACATCATAAACTTAAATTTTTAAATGTGATTTTGTTTGTTTTATTTGGTTTTGCTGAGGCTTTACTCATGAGAAAAACATGTGTTATTGAGCCATATCCCTGGCCCCAAATGTATTATTTTTTGACAGTTCATAGTGCACCATATTGGAATCTGAGATAAAAGAAAGCATGTACGCCAGTTCTAAATTTATAACCTGACAACGAGGAAATGGGAACAACTTGATCTAAGAGTAAGTTGTCCTTCCTCATCAGCCAACAATAAGACAAAATCAGAAAACATGTCACCCTTTGACCTGAGCAAAAGTCAAGATCGCTTTATACAGATGACTGGCTGTTACAACCAGGACTCGACAGTATGCATCCCGGAACCACCACCAACAACAACAGCAACAAAAATCTCTAGCCTAGCTTTTGGTCTACGATCTGTTCAACTCCAGAGGTCTGACTGAGACAACCACAATTGAACGGGTCTTCCGGAAACAGAACGAAAGACTTTATCCCAGGCTCCATGCTAGGAGCAACAAAATGACCAAGACCACCAATTACAGAAGATGGATTAAAACGACACTGAAGAAGCAGAACTGCTAGAACCACAAAGACTCCATCATAAGCTCCATTCCTTGAGCTGCACAGTCATCAAGATCTCTAGATACAGAGGTCTGATTTTACCATTCAAGACAAAGCAGAAGTCTTCCATACACCACAAAGGCACCGAGGGGAGAGTAAATGATCATGCAAGGAGTCTACAGTTAATCCCATGACAGTAAACTTCAGAGGTGGAGAAACCCTGTAACTCCTAGGCCAAGGGAATTCCCTCTATAATATCCCCAATACTTAATGTGCCTATGCAGGGGGAAAAAGAAATAAAAAACACAAAATAATCATCTTTCCACATATTTATTTATTGATTGATCAATTTTTTGATGTCTTTATTTTGGTGTAGATATTGAAGTTGATATCTCCAATTTTATTTCATTTCATTTTATTTTATCTTATCTTATCTTTCTCTTTCTTTTTGCACTCCGGCATGATTTGATTTCAGAACCGAGACTATTGTGTGGTGCTTGTCTTTATTGCTGTAGTGCTCACTGGATATTTAATTTGTTATTTCTTTCTGTATTGTTGTGGTGTTTCAATTACCTTTTTCATGTCCTCTCTCAAACTCTAGAAGCCTCTAAAAGGTCTCCGCCCATTTTCAGTGTATTTGACTTCTTTTTTTGTTTTATTTTTCTTATTTTGTACCCCATTATATTGCTTTTCTTTTCTTCAAACTAAACCACATAACTCGATTTATCTAGTTCTGCCTCTTAAATAGAGGGGGAAACAAGGGAGGGTACCAGGACCAAACAGATATATGACCACTAATAGTAAGCTAGACAAAGAGGGGACCACCTACTCTAGCAGCCCGGGGGGTGATGGTGGGGTATATGGGTTGCAGAAAGGGAACTGGGATGGGGGGAGGACACATTTGGTGATGGGTATTCCCCTGACTCAATATGTACCTAAAATACTAATATGAAAGATATGATCACAATAAAAATTAAAAAAAAAAAAGAAAGCATGTAGGAGCTGGAGTGGTGGCACAACAGTAGGGCATTTGCCTTGCATGCAACTGACCTAGGAAGGACCACAGTTTGATCATATGGCATCCCATATGGTCCCACAAGCCAGGAGTAATTTCTGAGCACAGAACCAGGAGTAACCCCTGAGCATCACTGGGTGTGCCCCAAAAACAAACAAACAAAAAAGGAAGCATGTAAACCCTTCACTCCCTGTTTAAATAAAAGCAAACCCATTTGTAATATTCAACCAATATCTTTGAGTGTAGGTAGGTAACAGAATTCCTACCATGTCTTATTTTTTTCTCTTGACCAAGCCATGATCCAAATAATCTTTAATTCACTTGGAATAAAATATCATAATAATTTCCTTTGAGGACACATAAGATATTTTTAAACTTGCTTTTTTCTGATTACTTCAATGTCTAGATAACCAATTAACCATTGACTAATCACATAAGAACATATACAGAATCTTGCATTTTTATTTCTTTTGGGCTCTAATAATATGACTGGGTATAACATTGATTTTTATTTGAATTTTATTTTGCAGGCTAGAGAGATAGTACAGATGGTAAGGCATCTGCCTTGTATGCTGTCAATCCAGGTTTAATCCCCATCATCACATATGGTCCACTTTAGGAGTGTTCCTGAGCACAGAGCAATTCTTTGCACATTTCTTTGCTCATTTCTTTGCACAGAGCACAGAAATAAAACCTAAGCACTACTGGGTTTGGCCCATTCACCTCCAAATTCTATTTAGTTTCAATGTCCTTTTTGTCATTAATTAAAAAATTAAAACATTTGCATAAAATACGCTCTTTCATATTAAAAGTGGTTCCCCTACTGAATGAAATACTTTATATAGGAATTTCTTTATATAGACAGAGTTATTTAGCTCTCTCTTTAATTTTACTCTTGAGTCTGAATGTCTCCTTCATCTCACTCCACTTCAGACTCTATTTAAAATGCTTAAATATGGAATAGGAATAATAACTCTTTTAAATTTAGAAGTAACCAGAAGTGTAAATGGGATTTGGGAAAGTAGAGATTCATCGAAGTAGGTATTTCTAAAGGTGAGAGAATGCTAAAAAGTGTCAAGTGTTGCTGCTAAGTCAACTGTGACTATGATTGAGGGACATAGAGCTACTCAATAAACTGAAAACATGCTTTGTATGCTGAAGTCCCATTTCCATTTCTTGCACCATATGGTCCCCCAAACACCACCAGGTATGACCACACAGTTCTACAGGTGTGGCTCAAAAAAATTAAACATAATAGACTAAAACTAAAATAACCAATTCTTGTGTTTATCCTCAACCATGACCTCAGGGTCATTTATAGCTTAATGCAAGGGGCCTGGTGGTTGATGGGAGTGACATAAACTGGAATGAATAGGGTAGAGGACTAAAGATTACAGGTAAGGAAACAAATTCTGTGAACATCTCTCCAGAAAAATCTGGTTCTGTAGAATAGGAGAGGTCCAGATTCTGACTGGAGAAATTGTGAGTTTTGCATATGATCTGGTTTCAAGGTAAATGTAATATACAAGAGAGAAGTAGGGTTCAATACCCCACGTAGGTCCCAATAAAGTCAAGAAGAGATGAGTACTAAGAAAAGCTAAAAAAAATGGCATGGAAGACATGTTTACCACATGTAGTCTAAAAGACTAAGAGTATAGGCATAGAAATAGAGTGTGTTTTTTTATGTTTGCCATCAGGAAATAGAAGAAATTCTGAACTCTTCCATATTCTCTACCAAGAGGGAGATAAAACTGCTGAGAAGCATATGGCAGTAGGACAGGGGTGTTTGCAGGATGTGGGTGGTGTGGTTTGTGGTGAGAGCAGTAGTAGAGGATGATGGTCAGAGGGTGGGTTAATCCAGTGTCTTTATGTCAGGGTAAATAAACTACAGTACTGTTCAGTCTTGTAATCTTTTTTATTTTAATTATTACTTTATTTTAACACCATTGTTTACAAGGTTATTCATAATACATTGTTTCTGGCATTCGGTGTTCCAACATCAACCCCATCACTAATGTAACATCCCTTCCACCATTGTTCCCAGTTTCCCACTCACTCTCAAGTCATCCCCCTTGGCAAGCACAAAATAATACTTTATATTTCTTGTTACAACTAAATGGTAATAGAATTATCCAAAAAATTTCACTAAAAGAAAAATTTGAAGACTGTTATATCCCACAAGGGGATCATTAAATCGCTATCTGAAGGTTTATTAAGCGGTTTGTTGCTACTAGAGTATACTGGATTACTGATTTTGTTTGTTGAGCTGAGACTGTTTTTATATTTTGAATCTAATTTGGTGTACTGATACTGGGGTGTCAGTATTAAAGGTTTTGTTTTTTGGTTTTGGGGCCACACATGGTGATGCTCAGGGGTTACTCCTGGCTATGCACTCAGAAATCTTACTCCTGGCTTGGGGGACCATATGGGACACTGGGATTCGAACCACCATCTGTCCTGGATCTCTGTGTGCAAGGCAAAAGCCCTGCCGCTGTGCTATGGCTCTAGCCCCAGTATTAACAAATTTTGAGATGTCACATGGTTGCAAGTGCAGTCAGTGCTCCAAGAATTTCAGGATCTATGGCTGGTGTGAGATATGTCTGTGGCTGCAGGAGCTTCCAGAAGTACTGGGAGAGGCTGGCTTCCCTCACTCTAAGAAGAACCCAGGATTTTTAGCCCCCAAAGCAGCATACCTGGAGTTTTTGTCGGTTTGGTGTTTCTGCAAGATTTAGTTGTGAAGTGGGCCATTTACATGGTGGTGATCTTGAGGTATGGTTGTAGCTGCCAAGGTTTTGGGAGGTTTGGACTAACCCCTCTTAAGGGCACTCCAGAGTTTTTAGCTAAGAGATCAACATATCCATAAATTTTTGCTGCTTAGTTTGCATCTCTTTCAAGAATAAGATGAGTCTTCTATGGAATTGGCCAATGAAATGACATGGTAGCTGTTGTGGGACATGGTCATAGCTGCTAGTGAGCTTTTAACCTTTTTGTCTCCCCTATTCAAGGTTGAATAAACCACCAGTGAGAGTACATTGCTTCACTTGTTGAAAGAAATCCAGTGTTGGTGAAGAGCCTAAGTCAGATGAAGCAAGGGTTGGAACTTGGACTTGATCCTGCTACAGAATTTTTGAACTTGGGAAAGGCAATCATGTCAGGCAAGAAAGCCAAGGAACAGTTGGGAAGAATTGTAGTTTGTGGGATTATACGGAGAAGAAACTTGACCATATCTGAAAATAAATATTCACAACCAGTGCAGTAAGATTGAGTGGAACAGATGGAACCCAGATTTGGGAGGCTGAATCTGGCTATAGAATAAGAAGTGATGTTTGTGAAGAGTAGTTTGCCACTTACAAAGTGTGGGTGATAAATTGAAAGTAGGGGAGCCTGAGCTGCTAGAGCAATTAGCCAGATAACTATTCTAATGGTGCCCAGACCAAATCAGTGAGGACCTGTAGAATGGGAAATGAACAATGTAAACTAGAAAGACTTCAAAATTAAAGGTTGTGAATGGATTGCAAGCAAATAAAAGAGGCTTAGAACACAGTTCAGTGATTTGTGTGTCTAGTCTTTCCCAGCGTTCTCTTCCTTGATGGAGAAGTTGGAGTTGGATGGAAAAGAAGATATTAATTGCAGGCAGCTGCATATTAGTTGACCTGCTAACCAGTCTTGATGTTACTAATTTAAACATCTTGCCATATTTCTGCATTAATTGGCAGGAACTGAGGTCACAGGTTCATCTTTTCTTTCTCTTGTTATAATTTCCAGAGTTCTGTCTTCTAAAATACTTTAGATTCTTACCTTTTTACCTTTTTTGTTTTCCTTCGTTAACTTTTCACGGTACATATGGAGCCTCTGATTATAACCAATCCTGCTGTGATGTGTGTTCCAGGGTGGGAAAAACATGGGTGCAGCTCTGGGCATCCTAACACACCAGGATACTGAAACCCTGTGATTCAGGATAAACATACTGTGACTTAATTGATAATATTTTCTGCTTCACAGTAGCTGAACTGAATTGCACAGGCTCAGAGGAGTAAATGAAATAAGTGTTTCATGGAACAACAGGCAAACCATTTAAATCTATAACTACTATGCTCATGTTTCCTCCTTGTCTACAATGGAATGCAAGTGGGGTCTTATGAGCCACACACAGTCATTTCCTTTTTATGTTTGCAAATAGCACTGCAAGTGATATTATATCCTTACTCCAGCTATTAAAATACATAAAAGACAGAGTTAGCCCAAAAAGGAAAGCTAAGTTATTTATGAGGACACGAACAACCAGATTTTCACCACCATAGCTATTTTCCAAGTGTTAATATAAAAAAAGAAAAGAAGTTCAAAATCATGAATACTGGTTTTGTGACCTCAGAAACAGAGACGTAAATATTGAAGACTTTTTTTTATTAGAATAATACTTTATCTGAGTTGCTTCTAGTTTTTGCTTTTTTTTGGGGGGGCCACACTTATTTGATGCTCAGGGGTTACTCCTGGCTAAGAGCTCAGAAATCACCCCTGGCATGGGGGGACCATATGGGACGCCAGGGGAATGAACCGTGGTCCTTCCTTGGCTAATGCTTGCAAGGCAGACATCTTACCTCTAGTGCCGCCTCACTGGCCCCAGTTTTTGCCATTCTTAAATTTTATATATTATCCCAAAGTTTGAGAATTTCTCAGAAGTGGAGATGTAATCAAAGTGCTTCTAATGGTTGATCAGGATACTTGTATTTACGTACATATTTTGAAACTTCAAGGATAAAGACTCTATGCAGATATCTGCAGATACTTTGCTTTGAACTGCAGCATAAAAAAAGAATGTGAAGGATAGCAAGACATATTTCACTATAGGGACATCAAACAGGTAAGGAGAAAGGTGCTGCTGGTCTGACAAATTTATTTCATGAAATAACCTTTTCTCTCCTAAAACACGGTACATTCACACATTAATAAATCACTATGTCACAGCACTCAGTGGATTTGTCGAGTTGTGATAGTTTGTTGTCCTTGAAGGATTAGTACTAAACCCTCTTTCACACTCAAGGAAGTCTGCCTTTAGACAATATTTGGTCATCATAGGTGTCTTGGAACAATATGCTTCTTTTTTGTGGGGGTCACATCTGGAAGCACTCAGGGGTTACTTCTGGCTCCAGGCTCAGAAATCGCTCCTGGCAGGCTCCGGAGACCATATGGGATGCTGGGATTCAAACCAATGACCTTCTGCATGCAAGGCCAATGCCTTACCTCCATGCAATCTCTCTGGCCCTAATATATTTTTTCTAGTCCCAGAATTCTTGATCATATTTAATTTATTAAAATAATTTATGGAGTGGGAGAAATAGTACTTGGGGTACTTGCCTTTTATACTGCCAATCTAGATTCAATTCCCAGTATTCCCCTTAGCCTGCTAAGAGTGATCCCTAAATGCAGGAGCACAACGGTTGTGGCCTCAAAACAAAACAAATAGAAACAAATAAAAAATCATGTACTGCCTACATTACTTGCCTCCTATATATAAAGAATGATCAGTTGGGATACAAAGAGCAAGGTATTGTCCTGCCCAATGCATCTTGCATAATACTATGTGAATAATGTTTCTAGAGTAGAAAATACTTTAAAATTAAGGTTTAAAGTACAATGGCCATATTGTTAACATCTTACCAACACATTTTTAGTATGCAACCAAGAAATAACAATATGATTATCAACTGAGTGTGTCGTTGTTGTGTGAGCCAGAACAATAATGGTCAGCTATTTTGTTTTAATATTTTACTTTATTTAAAGAACATGTATCATGGGGCCGGAGAGATAGCATGGAGATAGGGCATTTGCCTTGCATGCAGAAGCACTGTGGTTCGAATCCCAGTATCCCATAATGTCCCCCGAGCCTGCCAGGAGCAATTTCTGAGCATAGAGTCAGGAGTAGCCACTGAGCGCTGCCGAGTGTGACCCAAAAAACAACAACAAAATAGAACATGTGTCATGGGTCCACAGCAATAGCATGAGGGTAGGGTGTTTGCCTTGCACGTGGCTGACCTGGGTTCAATTTCCAGAGTCCCAAGTGGTTCCTCAAGTCTGCCAGGAGAGATTTCTGAGTAGAGAGCCAGGAGCAACCCCTGAGTACTGCCAGGTGTGCCTATCCAATAAAAATATGCATTGCATAGTTGACATAGTTCATAGTTTATCATAATACATTTGCTTCCAGAAAAGTGAGAGCAAAATTATTTTTAAAAAAAATAGAGAAAAAGGGCCCGGAGAGATAGCACAGTGGCATTTGCCTTGCAAGCAGCCGATCCAGGACCAAAGGTGGTTGGTTCGAATCCCGGTATCCCTTATGGTCCCCTGTGCCTGCCAGGAGTTATTTCTGAGCAGATAGCCAGGAGTAACTCCTGAGAACCGCTGGGTGTGGCCCAAAAACCAAAAAAAAAAAAAATAGAGAAAAAGAAACATAAAAAAAAAAGAGGGAAAAAAGTACAGTGACAAACAAATCTGTGAAAACTCCTGTCTCCAATGAGGTAACGAAGTCATTGACAGAGGTTTGATAAGCTCTTGCTGCCAACTAACCATTCTGTTACTTCATTTGTTTCTGAACATTAAGTCACCTCAGCTATACACTGGCATTTAAATTGGTGTTTTCCTATAGGGGTGATAGTATTAAACAAAAATAAAGTTGTGGGCTCGGAGAGATAGCACAGCGGTGTTTGCCTTGCAAGCAGCCGATCCAGGACCAAAGGTGGTTGGTTCGAATCCCGGTGTCCCATATGGTCCCCCGTGCCTGCCAGGAGCTATTTCTGAGCAGACAGCCAGGAGTAACCCCTGAGCACCGCCGGGTGTGGCCCAAAAACCAAATAAATAAATAAATAAATAAATAAATAAATAAATAAATAAATAAATAAATAAATAAATAAAGTTGTTACATGGCCACAAAATTTGTCACATGGTCCAGGAATTCCAAGCACTATCACTGATACAGTGGTTTTTGTGGGGTCTACTTTTGGCTCCCGGTCTTTTGGAAGTATAAGGAGGTAGGGAGAGGATGCCTGCACTCACTCCAAAAGAGTCCTGGTGATGTCAAGCCAAATACCTGCATACCTAGAGTTTTGGTCAGATTGGTGTCTGCAGAGAGTCAGAGGAGTGGTGAAGCAGGGCCATAGGTAAAGCAGCGATTATGGGTAGATAGGTGTAGTGGGCATGGCTTCAGCAGGGAGGAGACTTGGCCTTCTTTCTCCTCTTGCCAGCCTTCAGATGCATGGCTGGTGTACCATGATTTTTCACAGCTTGGTATACATCCTTTTTGAGAACACAGTGAATTTATAGACCTGGCTGGGTGCAGATTGGTCAGAACTAGACCACTAGTCGTCTTTTTTTTTGGGGGGGGGCACCCGGCGTTGCTCAGGGGTCACTCCTGGCTGTCTGCTCAGAAATAGCTCCTGGCAGGCACGGGGGACCATATGGAACCCCGGGATTCGAACCAACCACCTTTTGGTCCTGGATCGGCTGCTTGCAAGGCAGACGCCGCTGTGCTATCTCTCCGGGCCCACTAGTCGTCTTTTTAAATAAACGGTTTTGCTTCTGTATCCCCTCTGAAATAGAGTAATTTTTTTCTCTAGCTGTGAATTTAAGATGTTAAATTGAGAGAGGAGAAGAAGAAGAAGAAGAAGAAGAAGGAGGAGGAGGAGGAGGAGGAGGAGGAGGAGGAGGAGGAGGAGGAGGAAGAGGAGGAGGAGGAGGAGGAGGAGGGGGAGGAGGAGGAGGAGGGGGAGGAGGAGGAGGAGGGGGAGGAGGAGGAGGAGGAGGGAGAGGGAGAGGGAGGGAGGGAGAGGGGGAGGAGGAGGAGGGGGAGGAGGAGGAGGGAGAGGGAGAGGGAGGGAGGGAGAGGGGGAGGAGGAGGAGAAGGAGGAGGAGGAGGAGGGAGGGAGAGGGGGGAGGAGGAGGAGAGAGAGAGAGGGAGGAGGGGGAGGAGGAGGAGGAGAGAGAGAGGGAGGAGGAGAGAGGGAGAGGGAGAGAGAGGGAGAGGAAGAGGGAGGGAGAGAGAGTGAGAGAGAGAGAGAGAGAGAGAGAGAGAGAGAGAGAGAGAGAGAGAGAGAGAGAGAGAGAGAGAGAGAGAGAGAGAGAGAGAGAGAGAGAGAGAAGGGCCAGAGTGATAGCACAGCCGTAGGGTGTTTGCCTTGCATGCGGCTGACCTGGGATGGACCAAGATCCTATTCCTGACATTTCCATATGGTCTCCCAAGTCTGCCAAGAGCTATTTCTGAATGCAGAGCCAGTAGTAACCCCTGAGAGCTCCTAGGTGTGCCCCCCCCCCCGAAAAAAAGACTTAAAATTTTCTATTGGAGGAAACTTGAGTAAATTTGTTACAAGATTGCCTGGATGGGCCCGGAGAGATAGCACAGCGGTGTTTGCCTTGCAAGCAGCCCATCCAGTACCTAAGGTGGTTGGTTCAAATCCTGGTGTCCCATATGGTCCCCCGTGCCTGCCAGGAGTAATCCCTGAGCACCGCCGGGTGTGGCCCCAAAAACCAAAACAAAAAACAAAACAAAACAAAACAAAAAAACAAGATTGCCTGGATGCATATTTTGGCTCTAACATTACTGGATGCTATTTGCTTCACATGTTCTTTAACTTCTTTGTGAAAAATTGAGCCTGGGATAAGATGTGGCTTAAGGTAGAACATATATTCACATGTACAATACCTAAGTTTTGGTCCCCAGCATTGCAAAAATGAAATAAAATATTTTCTTCATTAATATTTTTGGTCACTTCTGAAAAACTGGCTGCTAGCTCATTGCTTTGCTTCTTTTTTGTTTTTGTTTCGGGGCCACACCCTGTGGCACTCAGGGGTTACTCCTGGTTCTGCATTCAGAAATCACTCCTGCAGGCTTGGGGGATGAGATGGGATGTCAGGGATCAAACCCGGTTTGGGTCCCGGGCCAGCTGTGTGCAAGGTAAACACCCTACCAGCTGTGCTATCGCTCCAGCCTCTAGCTTTGTTTCTTAAACTGTCTTGAAGCCTTCTGAAAGGAAACAACCTTTTGGCTTATTACTTTTAAGTCTCAGACAAGATGATGAGGAATCCTAAATAATGTTGGGTGGAGAGAAAGTAGATGATCAATACTAAAGGATCCGATCAGGAATATGCAAGGACAAGCCAAGAATGCAAAGAAAGAAGGAAGAGAGAGATGGAACAAATATGGCTAAATAGGTCACTGTTTAATCTAAGTAATGGATGTGTGAGGTTCATTTAAAAATTCTTAAATTGTCAGACTTTATTATAAAATAAACATTTAAATAATTAATACCTTTAACGCAAAACAACACACATTTTCTCAATAAGATCCTGTAACAGATGAATAAAAATGGAAAACATTGATAATTCAGTCTCAGAGATAATTACTGAACTGTTGTGAATAACTTATATGTTTTCTTGAGATTCTCCACTGCACATGCAAATTTTAAAAACTAATTTCTTTTCTTTCAGTTTCTCAGACCTTCCATGACCTAAAAGCACCACTTCGATGGATTTTATTACTTCGTTTCCTAACTTACAAGTACTTACTGTTTATTAAACAGGCTGAGTTCCTAGGAGATGTTCAAGGTCCCAAATATCCTTTCCAGAATTCTACCCATGACCTGGTCTCACTTGATTCCTCTGCTCCAGCCACAGCAGATATTCTATAATTCCATCCTGATTGGTTTCTGTATAAATGTCATACTTATAATCTGAATGAATACCCAAGATCTATAAAATATATTGAGTGGTTTCAAATTTTAGGACTCTTGATAAAGCTAATAACTTATCTAGCACTAAGTCTAATTTTTGTGAAAAGGCCAAACTGTTACATAAAAATTTTTGCTGAGTGCCATAAAAAGAAAGTAAGACAGTGAGTGCATTCTAGCTTGTAAGGGAGGGCTTGAAAACCAACAAAAATAAAGGTGATGAATCTGTTTCCACAGGTCACAATGCTGCTGTGAATTTTGATTTAGTAGGGACAGAAGGAACAAATGGCAGGCTCTGGTTTAGTTGAATCCAAGGACCAGGAGGTTTCTCAAGGGCTCTAAACATCATATTATTCCAGAGAAATAAGAATTCTGTTTCTTTTAATAGTTTTTGTTTGGGGGCCACATCCAAGAGTGTTCAGTGATTATTCTTGGCTTTGTGCTCAGGGATCACTCCTGGAAGGTATGTGGGAGCATATGGAATGCAAGGGATAGAAACTGAGTCAGCCATATGCAAAGCAAACACCCTATGCACTATACTGTCTCTCCAGCCCTGATTCCTGAATAGTTTGAATAGTTTGTTCTTGTTCAACTAGATTGGAACCACCGCATTGTACGTCTGCAATATGGAAGGTGATCCTTTGTACTTTTTTCTCCACATTCCTCTCCTTGCCTTTGTTTTTACAATAACTGGTTATTGTATTCCATGTGTCAATTATGTTGTCTCCTTTTTTTAAAACTGAAAATATTCTTCCTCATGCTAGATAAATATTGCCCTTCCATTTATTTATTTATTTGTTTGTTTGTTTTTAGCCACACCCAGAAGTACTCAGAGGTTAATCCTGGCTCTGCATTTAGGGGTAATTTCTGATGGTGCTCAGAGGACCATCTGAGATGCTGAGGATAGAACCTGGGTCAGCTGCATACAAGGAAAATGTCCTAATTGCTGTACTATCACTCTAGTCCCCCTTTTATTTTTTAAACCAAATATCAGCCTTTCTTTTTGCCTTTTTAGCTTGCACTGTTATGGATGGTTGACCTAGGATCTAAATGAAAATCTGCTAACTCTAAATTTTTTCCATTTTCTACTTCACATCCTTCTTAATAATTTGAATCAAAATGTATGACAATCCTCAAAGATTACATTGAAAAATAGATTTGTCCTCTAATACAAATTATAGTTTAGAGAAAAGGAGCTAAAAAGTATTAAGCTTCTATGTCCCCAAAGACCTAAAAAGGCCTCCATGTTAAACACTGTCTTATACTAAAGTGTCTTGTCATGGAGAGATTGGGAAAAAAAATCAATATTTTCATATACTTAATTTCTCTGCTAATAGGGATCCATTTAGATGGCTGAAAATGGCACCCGTTTGTTTTCTTGTAGGCAATAGGTGATTTTAATTCCTCAAGATCTAAAATTTAATGAGTCTATAATTCTTTCTCTCTGATAACTGTGACTTCCTGCTGTTTCACATTTAATTTTGGGAACAACGATCCTCAGTGTAACAACCACTGCAATAATGATCGTTAAACCTCTTGGATTCAGAATAAATTCCATCAATTGGTTAGGTGTTTTAGGCAAATTGGAGCCTGTCTACTATGCAAAACATTGTAACAAGCATATATGATAAGTCAGGATAGCCAATAGATTCTGAGTTTTTGTTTGTGGTTCATATTTGCTTTGAAAAACTTTAATCAGGGACTTGAGATATAGTACAGGAAGCAAGGCTCTTGCCTAATATACAGATGAGCCTGGTCTGAACACTGCCAGGACAGAACCCTGAGCACAGAGATTTAAGTAAGCCCAGAGCACAAGCCAGATAGGGCCCAAACTCTCTTCTTTTGCTAAAACCAAAACCAAACAAAACCAAATCACCCCCAAACCAAAAAAAAAAAAAATGACACAAATATGTATACAGACACAGATAAATGATCTAGTTTTCCCCTTTACCCAAAAGAATTTTAAATGGTTGTTACTACTTTTGTTAAGACTTTTATTTGTAACAAAGACCTTTCAAATGATTTAAGCAAGAAATTGTTTAAATATAAAGAATATTTTAAAGTTTAATTTTATTTAAGCATCACTGACAAGTAAGAGAGTCTAAATTTTAGATGTGGAATGTGACGATTGAATGTACATGCTTATTTGGAAATGATCATCACAATCTTTTCAGTTAAGTCCTATCACCTTACCTAGTTACAGTTTTTTTTTTCTTATAATAAGATTTTAAGATCTATTTCCTTAACAGATTTCAATATAGCATTGTTAACTCTAGTCACAATGCTGTATATTACCCAAGACTTACTTACCTGACAACTGGAACTTTGTACTTTATAACCATCTTCACTCATTTGCCCCACTCTCTACTTATGCCTCTGGCCACTAACAATCTATGTTCTCTAAGTTCAATCTTTTTTGAGTTCGTATATAAATAAAATGATGTAATATTTGTCTTTCTCTGCCTGACTTGATTTCACTAGAATCAGACAGTTTGACACTAATAAGTTGAAAATTGAATTTCTAAAACTTTTCTCATTTCATTGCCCGTGTATATCAGTTATTACTACTGTATGAATACTCTTTGAGTAAATTCACTTTAAAATAACTTTACTTAATTGAGTATCAGATTGAACTTAGTGGACTAAGCCAGCTAGTTGTGTTTGGAGTATCATATAGTGTCAGGGACTCAAACTGGGTTGACAGGATGCAAAGCAAATCCCTTATCCCCTATACTTTCTCTCTGATTTGCTATACCACAACTTCTTTATCCATTTGCATATCATTAAATACTTAGGCTATTTCTGTATTCTGCCTTTTGTACTAAGTGCTTCAATGAATATAGGTTTGCATACATCTTTTTTTGTATTAATGTTTTGAGGGTAGAGGGAAAAAATGTAATCACTGAGCCATATGAGGGTTAACTTACTTTTTTTTTTTTTTTTTTCAAAATCTTCATATTGTTTTCTCATAGAAACTGAACCAGACAACATTTCCACCAATAGTGAATGAGGGCTTCTTTTTCACCACATTCTGCCAACACTGGTTATTTCCAGTCTTTTTGGTATATGCCATTCTCATTGGTATTAAATGATGTATCGTTGTCATTTTTATTTGCATTTCCCTGATAATCCGTGAAGATGAACACTTTTTCATATGCCTATTGACCACTCATCTGTCCTCTTCATGGAAGTGTTTATTCATCTCCTCTCTTTACTTTTCTGGTGGAGTTATCAGATCTCCTTGCTGTGATTTGTGAGTATTTAATATATTTTGGATAGAAATCTTTCATCTGATCTTTTGTGTACAAATATCTTCAGTAGAATATCTTTCTTATTATATCCAGAGTTTCTTTTGGCATGTAAAACTTTCTTATTTTGATGCAGTCACATTTGTTCATGTTTCTGTTACCTTTGCAAAAAAGAGATTGCACCATTGAGAACATCTAAGAGGTCAAGATCCTGGAGAATTTCCCCTTATTTTCCTCCATGTATTTTATGGATTCTGGTCTAATATCAAGGTCTTTAATATAACTTAAATTAACTTTATACATGGTGTGAGATATGGCTTCTATTTCATTGCTTTGTATGTGGCGATTCAGTTTTCCCAACACAATTTGTTGAAGAAGGCTTTCCTTGTTCCTATTCATGTACTCAGTTCCTATGTCATAGATTAACTATTCATAAATCTGAGGGTGTCTCTAGGCTTTCAGTTTTATTCCATTGGTGTGAGTATCCAAGAGTGTCATATATTTTTAATGTGGTTTGTGGTAATTATTTTCTCATGTACACATTTAGATTTTATTTTGGTTTTGTAGTTCACTTTAAAACCTCTCTAAAATTTTGGGTCAGAGAGGTAGAGTAAGACAAGCCATAAATTATGGTAAAGTGCATAATTTTAATGTACAACTGATTAATTTTTACACAGGTTTATGGTTTAAAACCATATCAAGAGGCATTGCATAGATTCCAGAAGGTTCCCTATGCCACTCCCATTGGTACATCCTCAACAGTATTTATTCTGACCTCCGTAACCATATGTTAGTTTGAAACTACTATAATTGGAATCACAGAGACTAGTACATTTCTGTCTGACCTGTTTTTTGCTTAAAATGATGGCTGTGACATTCAAATAATGCATTGTATACAGATTAGTCTTTGTTGTCTTATGTTGCTGTGCAGTTTTCCAAGAATGTACCAAGATATATGTATGTAGTCATTTTTTTTTGGGCCACACCCGGCGGTGCTCAGGGGGTTACTCCTGGCTGTCTGCTCAGAAATAGCTCCTGGCAGGCACGGGGGACCCTATGGGACACCGGGATTCAAACCAACCACCTTTGGTCCTGGATTGGCTGCTTGCAAGGCAAACGCCGATGTGCTATCTCTCCAGGCCCGTATGTAGTCATTCTAATCTAAGTGGATATTTGGATTGTTTTCAGTTTGGTACCATGATAAATAATAATTGTATGGTTTCAATCTTTTGGAGGACATAGAAGTAAGATATAACTACTTATATCTATTGGTTAATATCTAGACATGTAATGGATGGGTCCTAGAATATACATTTGTTAAGAATAGTATAAATGGCTAGTTCACTTTGATAGTTGAACATTTTCCTTAGCTATCTCTGAGGGTTCTCAGACATACACCTTTTCCCCCCAATACTGAATAAGGTCAGTCCATTAGTTTGAACCACTCTGTTGTCATGGAGATCACTTTTCATAATATGAATAAAATAACATTTCTGATCCATTCAAAAAATGTCCTCTTGACCACTAAGTCATAGCCAACGAGGCTGGGTAGCAAGTAAAACTATAAGCACACTTACATTGAGAAATTTGTGACTGTGCTCGCTTCGGCAGCACATATACTAAAATTGGAATGAGAAATTTGTGACTATAATATCCTTTTCTGAGTCACTAGTAAGCAGGTATATAATGACAGCTATCTCGTAGAATTATGACATTCAATTATTTCATAATTACCACAGTAAATGACCTAATATAGTTTTTTCTGTTGACAATGTAAATCTTAAGTAAAAGTTTAGTGTTGTGATATTTCATTTTGTGACATACTGAGTAGGGATACAAATGGAAACTGAGTGTTATCTGTAGATTGCTGCATAATCTCAGGGTGGGTCTGATGACAGATGTTTCCAGAAGGTAACACCAGAAAAGACCTGGTATGTTCACATGGTGGCATATCCAACTCTCAAGTCAGGGGTAGAACAAATTAGGGGCTCACTCCATGCCCTTCTCTTGCCAGAGGTACCAGGAAATACCTATAGTACCCCCAAACACAAAATATAGCCAGGACTCAGATAATACATGGTTAAAGCATATGCCTTGCATACAGATAACCATGGTTCAATCCCCAGTAACATGTGGTCCTCAGAACATCACTGGATATGACCCTTTGAAGAGTCTCAAGCACTACTGGGATAACCCTAGTGGTCCCTCACCCATAGCATTCAAGCAATTCTACATATTCAGGAATTCATATTGAACTGTTGGCCAGATTGGCACAAAATGACCTTATGTATGTACAAATATATTTATATATGTTATATACAAGCATATATATGTACTTTGCATACATAATCTGGAAACATTGCTGGTCACATTGAGGTGGAAAAGTGCTGCTGAATTATTTTTTTCAAATTTCATTATACCTTGATTATCAAGATGTTCATAATACAGTCATTTCAGGCATTAAATGCTTAAACACCAATCCTACCACCAGTGTGACCATCACCAGTATCCTAGTCACCCACACACCACCATCGCCTACCTCCATGCAAGCACAAACACATTTACTTCATATTGCTTGTTATAGGCAACTGGCATTACCAAATCTTAGATCAGTACAGGTCAATTTGAAATGATTTTTATATTTCTCCATAGTATAGCTAAAGTCAGTGCCCAAGGATCTACTGGTCTCTGTTTGGTGCTAGGTGAGCTTTCTGTGCTACTGGTCAGGCTCTCTGATGTAGGTAGATTATTATGTAACTTTCCCATCAGATTTTCTGTATTCTATTGAGCTGACTCTACAAGGTATCACATGGCTGCTTGCAGTCCTCCTGAGACAAGCCCACAGGCATATGATCAATTAATCTTTGATAAAGGGACAAGAAATATGAAGTGGAGCAAAGAAAGTTTTTTCAAAAAGTAATATTGGGAAAATTGGTCAGCTACATAGAAAAAAAAATGAACTCATATCACTATTTAACACCATCACAAGTCAACTCAAAATGAGTTAAAGGCCTTGATATTATACCTGAAACCATAAGGTATGTTAAGGAAAACATAGTCAGATCTCTCCATGACACTAAAGTTAAAGGCATCTTCAACGTTGAAACACCACTTAACAAGCAAATGGAAGTAAAGATAAACAAGTTGGACTACATTCAACTAAGAAGCTTCTGCACCTCAAAGGAAATAATGACCAGGATACAGAGACTGTCAATGGAATGGGAGAAAATATTCACCCAATACCCATCTGATAACGGGTTAATATCTAAAATATATATGGTGTAGCTATATATATAATATAGAGCTTAACAATAAAACTTTTTTAATTCCATCAAAAAATGTGAAGAAGAGATGAACAGAAATATTCTCAAAGAAGAAATACAGATGACTAAAAGGTACATGAAAAAATGCTCCACATCATTAATCAGGGAAATGCAAATCAAAACAACAATGAGATAACATCTCCCAGAGATTGGCACACATCAGAAAGAACAAGAACAACCAGTGCTGGCACAGATACACAGAGAAAAGGACTCTCATTTATTGATGGTGGGAATGTCAGCTGGTCTAGCCTTTTTGGAAAACAATATGGACATTTATCAAAAAACTAGAAATTGAGCTTCCACATGACCAGCAATAATGCTCCTAGGAATATACCCTAGGGCCAAAAATACCATGCAGAAAGACCTCTGTATTCTTATAGTCAACGCAGTATTATTCACAATGGCAAGAATCTGGAAACAACCATAGTGCCAAGAACAGATGAGTAGATAAAAACAAAACAAAACAGTGGTATACAATATACTACTACATACATCATAGGAAAAATAAAGTAATAATATTTGCATATACATGGATGGATATGGAAAGTATCATGCTCAGCAAAATGAGTCAGAAGGAGAGGGATAGAATAATAACACTCATTTCTAGGATACAAAAAAAAATAGACGATAATTATACACAAAGACAATAGAGACAAGGGCCAGAAGGACTAATCCATGGTAGGAAGCTTGCCAGAAATAGTAGGGGAGCGCAGTTAAGGCAAAGAAGGGACTATGAAATGACAATGATAGTTGAAAATGTTTGCTCTGGACAAGAACTGGGTGCTGAAAGGAGGTAAACTGATATACATGATACCCCTTCAGTAGCAATATTACAAATCACAATGTCTAAAAAAGAGAGAGGAGAGAAGAAAAAATGTCTACCATAGAATAGGCAGGAGCGGGGGCAGGAGGAAATCTGGGGACATTGGTGACAGGAGATATATACTGCTGAAGAAATGGATATTGTACAACTGAAACTTAATCACAAACAATTTTGTAACTGTATCTCGTGATAATTCAATCAAAGAATCATGTGGTGCTTTTGTTGTTGTTGTTTTTGTTTTGTTTTGGTTTGGTTTTTTTTTGTGTGTGTGTGTTTTGGTCACATCTGGCAGCGCTCAGGAGTTACTTCTGGCTCTGCGCTCAGAAATCGCTCCTGGCAGTTTAGGGGACCATATGGGATGCTGGGATTCGAAATACTGTACTTCTGCAAGTAAGGCAAACGCCTTATCTCAATGCTATTTCTCCGGCCCCAAAATGACTACTCCAGTACCTTTAGTAATTTTCACAGCATTCTTCACAAGATAGTATTTGCAGTCTCCGCAGATATTCCAACCTTCTTTCTTTTTTAGTAATAAGTATTTGTGCAGTGGTTGTTGATCATTCAGGCTCCAGAACAGAACCACTGACACATTGTAGATAAATATGGCACTGAGGATAGGCTTCAAGCAAAGACCCAAAGCTGTAAGAAAGTCATAGAACTGTCAGTGTTCCTTGGACTGGCTCACTTTCAGAGAGCAATTTTGCTGATCCACAAAGTTATTTCTTCAACTACTCATCACTTCATTAATACAAAGGTTTGGGAAGTTTCTGGTCCCACTGAGGCTCAGCAAGACCAATACTAATATCTTCCACTCATCTTGCCTCACAACCTTACAAAAGCTATCTAGGGTAAACCTGCCTACTGTTTTATGGCCAATTTATTCAAATGTCTGGCAGAGGACAGACATCTGTATATCGTGACTCCATTCAAGAGCAGACAGCACAGCTGGGTGACTTTCCACACCAGCTGTTCCTGACTGATCAAGTGAGGGGTGTCTTTGGGGGAGTCCTCCTAAGCCCCTTTTTGTTCAGAGACATGTAAAGTCTGCAGGCTATGATGGCCTTTGTGATAAATACAGGGAATACCCATTACAGTAGCAGTTAGGTTCAAAGACTGACCACACAGTTGTGCTGGGAGTAATAAAAACTTCATTCCTGTTGGTGCTGATGATTGTGATGCAAATTTCCGGCAGCTATATGGCATGCATATCCGCATCTTCTAAATGTCCGAAGACACCCTCCCCTAACACCCCAAGTCAGAATGATGAACCAGACGTTTCTCCTTCTTCAAAAAAGAAGTCTCCTTCCAAAGTGGAGAAATTAATTTCCCTGTTTGTGTCTGTAAAGGAGCAAGCTTGTCGTACTGTATATCAACATAATTGCACAGGAATGACAATGCAGTGGCGAGAATATGTTCTACCAGATATGTAATCTGTCTTCTTTGGAAAGATTCATCTGTTCCATTTCAGGACTCACTTGATGGGTCCGTACCTGCATCGTTGGGTTTTGAAGAAGGTAATAATGATACTTGCACCCAGAGAAAATGGAACAGAGATGGGGCTTTTGGCTCTGTTGTCTGAATATTCCCTTAAGGAAAATGGTTGTGTAAAAATCATTGATACAATCAGATCTTTTATTCATAGAATTTAAATAATATTTCTAGTTAGACTTCAGAATTCTCCTAAGGGTTTCATAGTTCTTACAATTGTGTGTTCTTGAATAAAAAGGACCATTGGAGATTCTGACAGCTAATATCAAGATGTAAGAGATTATATTGGTGGTAAACAAAGCTATCTAGCACTCTTAATAGGAGTTCACCTTTTGTAGAAAAAGCTTTCCCATTTCTAGAGCATTAACCTAAGAAAATTTCTAAGGCTAGGGACAGGAATGATATTACAGTGGGCAGGGCACTTATCTTGCATGCAACCTACTTGGGTTTGATCCCTAGCATACCACAAGGTCCCCTGGGGACTTCCAGGTGTTATCCCTCAACACAGAACCAGAGCAGAACCACAGAACGCAGAACCAGTAGTGTTCTGAGCACTTCTATATGTGGTTCAAAAACAAACAAAAAAAATATTTCCATGAACTGCTGGTATTGATGCAGTTCAACTCTATTCCCTGGGAACACAGTTAAGTTACATAGAAGGCATCTTTCTATGCATCGGACATTTCTTCTAGCCTTCATTGTGGTAAAAACTCAGACAACAGTTGTGCTCAATCAACTGGTCGAAATATAAGTAGCCATTTTATTCTAGTGGCAGTTTTGACCATCTGTGTATATAAATGCTCCAAAAAATGATGGGGAGTAGTTTTAGCAGCTCCCAGTCAGATGATCATGGACATGAGATCATGGCAACCATTTCTTGAAGGATCCTTTTGGTTTTCTTCTTTACTTTATTGATGATTTTTTTGTGCTGCTGAGCAGAACCATCAGGGTTTAATTTAGCAGCCTCTTCCACAATTGCCTCTTCTACAGCATTGCTATTCTATACATTTTTAGTCTCTTTAGTTACAAACATGCCTTTATGGACAGCTTTCTCTTGAATGAAAAGCACAGAAGAAAGGTGCTTTGCAAGCAATTGTTGATGGCTTGGCTGTGAATTTCATTGACCTAAATAACATCCTGCAAACTCAAAGATGGAATACTGGGGTCGAGAAATGATCATAAATCTGGGGAGTACAAGAATAATAACATCTCCAGACAAATGGCCTTTTCATGACAGGTTCTAACTTTTGTATTAGCTATCTCTGATATGCCATAGCATTTTGATTTTTGCCTCTCTGATAATGTTTAAAATGCGAATAGAGTGGAGTAAAAATGAAGAGCCAAATGTGCAGTCAATATTCCGCTGAATTTGGTCTTATGTATCTTTATGGGTGTGGGTTCATAAAATAAAACTTTCAGGGCCCGGAGAGATAGCACAGCGGCATTTGCCTTGCAAGCAGCCGATCCAGGACCAAAGGTGGTTGGTTCGAATCCCGGTGTCCCATATGGTCCCCCGTGCCTGCCAGAAGCTATTTCTGAGCAGACAGCCAGGAGTAACCCCTGAGCACTGCCAGGTGTGGCCCAAAAACAAAAACAAAACAAAAAAATCAACAAAACTTTCAATCCTTTAACTTTTGCTGTAATCTTTTTTAATATCTTAGTACCCTATGTATACTTTTGCAGTGTTTTATTGTGTTTTGTTTTGGGGCCACACCCAATGATGCTCAGGGGTTACTCCTGGCCATGTGCTCAGAAATTTCTCTTGGCTTGGGGGACCATATGGAATGCCGGAGGATCGAACTGGGGTCCGTCCTAGGCTAGCACTGACAAGGCAGATGCCTTACTGCTCCACACCACTGCTCTGGCCCCTGCAGTGTTAAGATAATTGTTATTTAGGTTAAAAAGTATTAGCTAAGAGTCAGAGAATTAGGGCTTAAGACATTTGTTTTGCATGTAGACTTCCCTAGTTCGATCCCTGGCACTACATATGATTTCCCCCAAGCCCTAACAGGAGTGATCCCTGAGCACAGAGCCAGAAATAAGTATTGAACACTACTACCAGATGTGTCCTCCCCACCCACCCCCCTCCAAAAAGAAGCAAGGTTTGATGATGGTGAGAAGATTTAGAAGTTGAGCTGATGTTGTATTTCTAGATGTTCACATACAATATAGCCCACAAAGAAACAATACCTAAGCCAACATCAAATGGAGGTAAGGTGAGGAGCCACGCAGCTGTCTGAAGGTGATCCTCTTGGGCACAGGAAAGGCTGAGGTAGAGCATGCCTGGTATGTTGAAAGAATTCTAAGATTTGCGCTGGTGGAGTCAAGTGAATGGTGGCCAGTAAGAAATGAATCAGGTCCAACGATATGGCTCAAAGGGGTACAGCAAGCACATCACCAGTATCACATACCTCTTGGCCTCCAAACATCACCAGGTGTAGCTCCAGTGGCCTCTAGCATTGTTGAACTCAAACACTGTGGTGAAGGGCCAGAATACTGAACAACCAGGATGTACTGCTGCATTGCTGAAAGTGTAAATCCCTTCCTTTCCCACTAAGTGGGACCCCTATCTCTGAAAAAGAAACTAATGAGATCAGATAATAACTAGATGATGGTCAGTCTATACGAACAAGGGTTTTTATTCTGTGTCAAATGGGGATACAATGCACGGAGCACGAAGTAGAAAAGATTTCTCTGCACTAGCTACATTTTAGCCAGTTCTGATTGCCATATCAAAATACCAAAAACTGAGAACCTAAACAACAGGAATTAATTTTTTCATGGATCTAGAGACTGGAAGTCAGTTATTAGTAAGGTCCTCTATAATTCTTCTTGGCTAATAACTGTCTTCCTCCTGGGGAAGGGGTCAGAAGGTGTGGGAGATCTCTCTTCTCAAGAGGCCACCATCTTATTGAATTAGATCACCCTTATGGCATCATTTAACCTTAATTATCTCCTTATAAGTCTTATTTTCAGATACAGTCACATTGGAGGTTAGGGCTTTAACATCTGAATTTCAGAGGGATATGGACACAATTTAGATCCAATTCATTAGCAGCTTGCAAATTGAATTTTTAAATCTCTTAATATTCTCAAACAGACCAAGATTAAAAATGTAAACTTGGAAATGAATTCTGTATTGTTTGTGTTAAGGATTCTCTGTTCCAAAGTTTGGCTGTTGATACAGTCTCTTTAATCTCTTTGCGCATTCCATCTATGGAATGGAATGAAGAGATAGATGGAATGAGATGGAATAAAGAGGTGAGAAAGAGAGAGAGAGCATAATAAGATTAAGAGCATGAGAGCATACAGGGGGCCCAATTTGGATCCCTACCACTGTAAGATTCTTTAAGCTTTACTGGGAATGGCCCCCAGTATGAAACAGAAGTAAGCCCTGAATAACTTCCAGTGTGCCCCCCAAAGTAAACCAAAGAAGCATAAAATAAATGAATGAACAGTTGTTATAGATTTAAATGTACTAAGATTAACTTGAAATTCTAAGCACAGAAACATCTCATCAAAACCCACCCATACTATTTAGGATGCTGTCCTAGAGTCATATCTCACACCTTACACAAAAGTCAATTTAAAGTAAATCAAAGGCCTTGAAATCAGACCTGAATCCATAAAGTACACTGAGGAAAACATAGGCAGAACACTTCAAGACCTAGCACGCAAAAGATTCTTCAACAATATGCAATAGTAAGGGCTATAGAATAAAATCTGAATAAATGGGACTGCATCAATCTAAAAAGTTTCTGTATGGCAAAAGAAACACAGGCTAGGGCTTTAGTGATAATACAGCTAGTAGAGCATTTGCCTTGCATGTGGCTGACCCAGGACAGATGCAGGTTTGGTCCCTGGCATTCCATATGGTCCCCTGAGCCTGTCATGAGTGATTTCTGAGCACAGAGCCCAAAAATAAAAAACAAAACAAAACAAAAAAACAGGCTAAAACTAAAAGACCACTGACTGAGTAAAAGAAAATATTCTTACTCAACTCATCAGATAAAAAGTTGATATCTAGAATATACAAAGTACCTACAAAGGTTAACCCTGCAAAGTCTAAAAATGCCCCATGGGACTAAAAGATGAATAGAAATCTCTCTGAGATTTCATGGCCAACAGGCACATGAAAAAATACTTATCATCACTTACCATTAGGGAAATATAAATCAAGTTAACAATGAGATATCATCTTACACCAGTGAAGATGGCACATATCAAAATATTGGGAACAATTTGTGTTGGTGGGCAGGTGGGTGAAAAGGAACTCTCATCAACTTCTGGTAGAAATGCTGCCTGGTCCAACTCTTATGAAAAACAGCATGGAGAATTCTCAGTAAACTCAGGATCTAACTGCCATATAATACAGCAATCCTGCTTTGGGATATCTATCCCCAGAACAAAAAAACCACTCATCCAGAAAAATGTATGCACACCATTATTTATTGCAGCACTCAGTACAATAGCTAAACATTGGACTCAACCTAGATATCCAACAGATGAGTGAATCATGAAGATTGGTACATATACACAATGAAATACTACATAGTTGTAAGGAATCATGCAATTAGCTGCAACATGGATGAACTGGAAGATATTAAAGATATTATATTAAATGAAGTAAGCCAGAAGAAGTATAAATACAAGATGACATCACTTAGATGTGGTATTTAGAATAACTGCATGAAGGAAAGGAATGCAATGTTTTAAATGGGGGTTGTTGAAAGCACTCTAGGTCCGTGAAATATAATTAGGAAAGAAATTGAGTGTGGGAGGAGAAAGATACACATGAAATGACAGAGGACAGGAGCTAAAGTGTTTCAGGTGCATTGGAAGTGTTAAGAAAGGACAGAACTGGGGGCCGGAGAGATAGCATGGAGGTAAGGCGTTTGCCTTTCATGCAGGAGGTCATTGGTTTGAATCCCGGCGCCCCATATGGTCCCCCGTGCCTGCCAGGAGCAATTTCTGAGCCTGGAGCCAGGAATAACCCCTGAGCACTGCCGGGTGTGACCCAAAAACAAAAAAAAAAAAAAAAAAAAAAAAAAAAAAAAAAAGAAAGGACAGAACTAAATATCTAAGCCAGAGTCAACAACAATAAAAATCATGAGACCCAAACTTTAACAACCAAACTTAAATATAGGCCTGTTATGAATGTGGGCTGGGGATGGGGGCGGGTGGTAAGGATGAACCCTGGAATATTGATGGAGGAAGGCTGACATCAGTGGTGGGACTATATGTCTGAAATCCAACTATGCATAGCTTTGTAAATCATAATGGTTTCAATAAAAAATTAAAATCATTGTCTATTTATAGACAAACTGGCAGGGTTTCTCCTCTCCCATCCAATCCAACAAGATAACTCCCTTCTTTGAAATGAAGAAAAAGAGACTTTATTTGGAGATTTTTGTTAAGCTTAAGGCCTAAGATAGGGTATGTTTCCAATCATTTTTACTGTGAAATTTGGGAGTATGCACTTGGAAACACTTAGCCTAATCTTAGCCAAGTAAATGAGAATTTTCCTTCTGTTGAATAAAAGGAACTTGGAGTTGGGCTTTGTGCTGGAAATCTGCTAAAGGCGCTGCTCATTTTCTTCCTGTCTGCCATGAAGAAATTAAAGTCTAGGATCTGAAGTTTTTTCTAGCTAGTCAAAGAATTTAATTCACTGGCTGAGCTCTTGTAATTCAAAGTTTGTGAGTTCTTTTATAAGTTAGAAAGTAAATTCTTCTTTTTGGGGGGGCCTCCTAAACAGTGCAATCAGGCCTGAGGTTACTCTTGGAGATACTCAGCCCCCCTGGGTGGTAAGTTTGCTTGGGACCACTCAACTGGAATAAAGTTTAATAATACTTTAATCTGTTTGCCAATAAGACCCCCAAACTGGCCAGCCAGGGCCATCCCCTTAAGGAGATGAGCCCCGCTCAAGTTTATGAGGCAGATTATATAAGGAAAGGATATAGGGAGGTTCCAGCTTTCTGATAATCTCTAAAATGATTGTCTATTGTTTAGGGGTGCCTTCCTACTGCTCCCTTGTCCTTCCCTGCTGGCTACCTGGTATGGTTCTTACAAAATGACATCTCTCCCTACTCAGAAGTCTGCTATGTGGCCTTTACAAAATGGTGTCCCTCCTTGTTCAGAATTCAGGTCCCAATAGGTTCAATGCTAAAGTCTAGCATTGTCATTCTGTTAGGGCTCAGTGGTGCTGAAGGAGGGGGAGCAATATGGCGCTGAGGTCTTGCACATAAAAACATGAACTCCCTGTCCCCAAATACCATTTCTTGTAATAATCAATCTGTAGATTAAAATAACAATAAATGTTTTTTCACAAACATTTAATTTGTGAACATAAGGTTAGATAGTTTGAAATAGATGCTACTTTCCTAAAAAATTAAAATCAAAACTAAAATTAACATTCAATCTCTCTAGATGCTCTTCTCAAGAAATATAATAAAAGGATGAACCTGTATAAATTTAAACTTAATTAAGAATTTCCCCCACTTTTTATTTTGTAACTTCCTCCTTATCTGACTGTGAAGGGACATTGCAACTAAGCAATTATTCTATAAAGCTTCTTATGAAATACAGCTGTAACATATTCTTTAACTAGGATTATACTAGAAAATTAAAACTATAATTTCTGATTTCTTCAATGCATGCAACACATTTTCAAATACATTGTTTTTACCCTGGTCCAAGCCGCTAGCATCTCTCACAGGACTCCTATACTAGGTCTCTATCCAGCTTCTGGTCTTCTATTAGTTCTCCACTACCGCCAACCTCAACTGTGCTCAATCCTTCTCAGTCTCAAGGGCTAAAAGAGAAATTAGATTCGACATTTTTTTTAAGTTTCCACTGTACTTTGAATGAAAGTAGAATTCCTTTCCATGGCTTAAAAAAACTCCATGTACTGGGGCTTTCAACCTCTGATGGTCTTCATGATTGCTGGGAAAACTCAGATCATGGATTCCTCCTTTCTTGTTCTTCTGCTTTTTTGGGTTACACTCAATAGTTTTCAGAACTTACTCTTGGCTCTGCACTCAGGGATCATTGCTGGCAGGCTCATGGGACCTTAGGCAGTGCCAGGGATCAAATTCGGATCAATCACATGCAAGGCAAGTGCCCTACCTATTACATTCATTATCTCTCTGTTCCCCTGTTTTCTTGTCATTGAGTTTCAGCAAACTGTCTCCTTCTCAATGAGACTGCTAATTCCTCTATATTAAGTCATCTGTGTCTCTCTTAATACCCCATCACCTCATCTTATTTCAGGTTCTATTTAAATTATTGCCTTATTACCACTAGAAATGATCTTAATTACTCATTGTTCTGGGGGACCACCCCAGGTGGTACTCAGGGCTTAATCCTGATTATGCTTAGAAATCATTCCTGGCAGGATTTGGGGGACCATATGGGCTCTGGGGATTGAACCCAAGTCAGTGTGGCATGTCGTTCTCTGGTGACTTTACTGTCGATCATGATCAAATAAACCATCCCAAACTATGGAATAGTTTAAGCTGAATAAGTTTGGGAAAATGGCAGAAAAGGGGAATTGCCTCAGAACTGCATTTGCCCTGTTCTACCAAAGCTCAAGTTCCCACAAGAGGGCTGTTCTTCCATGCCCTGGGAAAGGAGCAGTTTTATCTCCAAGATAAAGAGCACCAAAGAACACCAACTTCTCTCCCTTACCTCAAATTATTTTCCTATTACATCTCTCCAAGACTTTCACTTCTCTTCATCAGTAGTGAAAAAGCACCATTTTTTCAGATCTTCATAAAACTTAAGTAAAACAAAATAGTGTCACATAAAACTTTCAGTAAGGAAATTGGCATGCTTTTCTCCTATTGTTTTGTCATTGATTTTTATACCTGGCTAGGGACCCCTAAAAGGAATAAGATAAGCATTTTACCCCCTTATCCCATGAAAGGTTTGTTTATCATTGTAAATTGGCACTTAAATCAATATCTATTCACAATGGGTATTCTATTGTTTGATTGAATGCATACATGAATGAATGTACGCTTACTAAAGAGACTGTGTCCAGCTCAGTGGATGATACCTGGGAATCAGGAGGGGACCCTGCACCCTGTCCTCACACATCATAAGGTGTACTAAGAAAGAAAACACATAGAAATAACATGCTATTGGCAGAAATAACATTCAACTCTAGGAAATTGAGATTGGCTTTAACTAGGAGGTTGCATTGACACTAAAAGATGAAAGATGGGTATTTGGGTATTTGGGGTTTTAGTCAAAGGTCTCTTTGTCCTGTTTTGTTAGACAAACGACATCTGAGTGTTTAACCAAACCCCCTTTCCAAGCAGGTCAGACCTGCACTTGGTTTTCAATGTTTCTATTGTTCTGTGAATTGGGGTTGGCTTCATTTGGTCATTTGCAGGTAAATACACCTCTGAGGGGAAAAAAAATGAACTTTTATTCATGAAACATAGTAATGCAGATTCTAGACAATAAATTAGTTGTTTAAGTGAAGCAAAAAATCAAGTTATTGCTTTTGTAATTGAGAATATTTTAGCATTAGCATACAAATTAGTCCATATACCTAGGCAAACAAAATGCTAATAAAATGTAAAGATACAATAGAACATTAATACTGGATTTGGTTAAGCTATTAATGTCAGACAACATTACACACATCATTTCCATGATATAGTTCATTATGAACATTTTCTAAATCAGTGAAAGATTTTATAGATCCGAATTTTTAAAAAGTTAAGGTGGTTTTATTATAATGACAACTTAGAATAAAAACTAGATAAAATTTAGGATTTTGCATGGAGAGCAATTATTTGTTTTACCTATCCACTCAGTTTCTTGTTACTCTCTGCCTTCTTAAAACTTGAAAATAATGTCTTCTAAGTCATAATAACTTAACTACATTTTCTAGATTAGGTTTCTAGAAATGAAATTAGTAAGAATATAAAAATAATGGGTGCCAGAGATAGTACAGAGGATACTTAACCTTGTATGCAGTGGATCAATGGTGCCCTGAAAACAGAGCCAGAAATAAATGCTAAGCAGACTCAAGTGTGGCCCTCAAGCCTATATAAATAAACATAAATAAGTAAAGGGGTCAAAGAGGTAGTGCAGTGATTACAGCACTTGCCTTGCCTACAGCTGACCTGGATTAGACACCTGGCACTACTAAGAGTGATCCCTGAAAGTGTAAAAGCAGGGGCAAGCCCCCCTTAAACATATTTTGTGTGAACACCTTTGGGAGATTTGGGGTAAGATCCCCCATATCAAAATATAGAAAAATGAAAATAAATTAAATATTAACCCTCTTCCCTGCATCTATCTTTGCTCTGACATAGACTCCTTGTGAATGATGCCCTACAGTTGTTCAATCTACAAATGACCACTATCTGCAGTACCTTGGACTGTCTAATGGACTAAATAAGCCTAAAATTTTCAGAAACCTTCAAACATATACTTGGCATCCTGAAGTTTTCCACTTGAGGAGTTTAATTTTCATTGGGAACACATGACACGGTATTATGAGAGGAAAGTTTACTTCCTACTTTACCTCTTACCCTCCCCCAAATATAGTAGAAGAAAATCAGTGCTGTATGTTTGCTCAATACATTGGATTACTGAGGCTGAAGAGATGGCTCAAAGAACTGAAACACATACTTTGCACATGGGATCTGTGTTTGATCCCAGCCTCAAAAATAACCTCCTCACAAAAATAAACGAACAAACAAACAAACAAAAAACCCCAGAGACACAGGGTTGTTTACATAAAAGCCAATTTCTTCTTTTTCATGTGTACTAAGAAATTCCCACTAAATTTTATTGATATTTTGCAGCCACTTAATTTGTAAGATTTGTAAGGAAACCCAGTGATTCCCTTCAAGCACCAGAGAATAAAACTTGATACGTTTCATCACCTTTCATATCACTGGTAAAGGACATTTGGTTGATGAACTGCAGGGGAAGGGCCTTAGCACAAAGGCTTTCTTGATCTACAAAGAGAAAATGAAGAAAGGAGACACCCTCTACCCTTGATTCAATCTTTGAACATTATTGAAATGTTATGTTAGTTGGTACCAAGTTTTTGGATCTAACTCATGTGGGATGAAAATCAAAACCTATCTCTCACCCCAGATTAGATGGTAGAAGGAGTCCAAAGAAGGGTTGGAGAGGACTGGACAGCACATGGAGTAACACATTTGCTTTGTATAAATTGACCCAGGAACTTTCCAGTTTCCTTAAGAATCTGCTGGGAACAACACTTAACCATGAGCACAGAGTCAAGTATGGCCCATAACTCCCCTCCCTTGCCACAAAACAAAACCCTAAAATAATCAAATTCACCTGTCTCATCTGTTCTTGTTAAATCAGGCTTGATATTGTTTGGTTTATTAATATTCTCCAGAGGAAATCACTATTAAGCCAATTGTTAGCTTTAGGAAGCAATGATAGGAAACAATATTTGGGATTGTGCCATTTTTGAGATAGGCTCTTATGTGATTCTTGAAGTGTAGACATTTTCAGAACAGTATTCTACTATAATTAAATCACTGGGGTGGACAGTTTATTTCTAGTATATTTTAAAAACAGAACCTAAGCTTCCTAAATTGGGTGGATTTAATACAAGAATTATAAATGTGATTAACAGTGCTTTTTAGTCACACCACAAATATTACTATTCAGCACAAAGTAAAATAAAAATTTATTGAGTTTCTGCTCCTATGTCAGAGCCCATGTTAATTGCTTGCTCAGCTCAAATAACTCCATTCGATTCTCACTGGGAAATTGAGAAATTTGGGAAAGCACTATTCCTCTCCTCATTTTGTAGAGAAGGAAACAGGTCAGATCAGTTGGTAAGTTGGGATTTACAGTCTGTCTGTAGAACTCAAGTTCCTGTTGCTTTTTTGGTAGTTTATTGTTTTTTTCTTAATCAATGTAACTTAATCTTGCTTGCAGCATAATGTAACTTAGTCTTGGTTGCAGCACTTGGTAAACAATGATTAGGTGCCTACTTTACCACTATTCCCTTTCTCCTCTCAAACAGAACCTGTGTGCGCACGCATGCGTGTGAGCAGTCTAGTTGGGGGACCATTTGGTGCCTGGAATTGAACCAGGCAAAACATGGGTTCAGCCCATTGAGCAATCTCTCCAGCCCAAGAATTTCTATTTTGTTTGGAAGTGACTCGTGAGCAATCTAATAATTCAAGGCAAACACATTTTCATTTTTTCAGCGATTGGTTTGTAGAGTGCATATGGCCATTTGCTGGCCAATAAGAAAAATTCTATTAGGGATGGGAAGTCTAGGAGCAATTATACTCCATAAAAATGAGAGCAATATTACTTTTTCTCCAAACCCTCTATCACATCTTTAGCCTCTTGGCAGTGACATCTGAGGATGAGGTGTCTGGAACTGTGGCAGCTACATTGTAATTGGGATGACAGGCCTGGAATAAAGCAAACATACTTTTATGATGGTAGAGGACAAATACAAAAAGAAAATAGCTCCTTCACATCATGATTGTGCTAATCTAATCTGAGACTTAATCTTATCCTGAGAATATCTAGACTGGAATTTCCTTTTAGGCCCTAATGTGCAGCTTCATGCATGAAACTACTGTTAGGCAGAAGTTTTGTCTCTATGGCCAGAACATCCTAATAGATAAAATCTGGCCAGGAAAAAATTGTTTTTCTGGAGTAGTTGCAAAAATAGAGATATGGAGGTTATCAAGATTTCACACAGGAACCCATTAGATTAGATAAACAGTTCAGGGGAAGAAATACTCCAGTTTTGTCTTCAAGCTGAGTAAATTGAAGCCTCCCACATAATGTCTGGAGCTGGATATTTCCCAGTTTCTTCTCTGTGACTGGCTGAAGAAATTTTCTAGCTTCTGATTGGATGTGGTCATTGGGGTAAACCAGCAGAGATTGGGGGAGGGAGAGAATTGAGATATAAATCCTCCAGCTTGCTCTGTGGGTGATTACATAGGCTGAATGCATCCCTTAATTGAAGGTCACAGGCTCCAGTGTGGCTGTCTTTTCTGGCCTCAACTGTGGTAACCATTCTTTCTGCTTCAACTGATCTAGGTGCTGGTAGCCACAGGGTTTCACGGCTCCTTTGTGCTTTTCTACACCCTAGCCATATCTTTCTAAAGTACCAGACTTCCTGCTAGGCCAAATGTGAACACAATCACAGCAGCAGTCAAGATGCCTTGGTCCAGAAGCCTTAAGAAATGGTTAGTCTGTGGAATTTAAAGGCTTTACCCAGCCTTTAAAGAAGACTGGAGAGGATATACATGCCATGCTCCAAAGGTACAATAAAGTACCTGACCTTGG
The DNA here is from genome assembly GCF_024139225.1 of Suncus etruscus. Taxonomy (NCBI): domain Eukaryota; kingdom Metazoa; phylum Chordata; class Mammalia; order Eulipotyphla; family Soricidae; genus Suncus; species Suncus etruscus. The sequence continues at coordinate 10,756,546 of NC_064866.1, read as the reverse complement.
GTTGAACTTTCCACCCAAGGAAAGGGAATCTAAGAAGACTAGCTAGAAGTGTTGGTCTTTGGGCCAAAGATGGTGAAGATGTGTAAGACAAACATGGAGAAAGAAAGTTGTGGGTCAAACCAGGGAGCAGAGAAAGTTTAGGAACTTCTGAAAAATGACAACTGATCAGACCAAAGATGTCCTTGATTGACTATAGCTTCTCCCTCCAAATCCTTCAGAGAAGTGAACTTGAATCTCAGATGAGACTTGGCCAAGGTCAAACTGCAAGTGGCTTGGCAGAGCTCCAAGCATCAGGACTCACAACTGCTAAGTACTGAGCCAGTTCCTCCTCCCACTTCTACTCGAACCTCCCAACCTCTTCTAGGAAATCTGCTCATCAAGCTTTCTGCCTAGAAGGCAGTCTCCTTGAAAGAACCACCTCAGTTTAGTTTCCTTCATTGGAATGTGGTTGGGGAGGAGGGGAGGAGAGGGCTCAAAGGAGAGGAAAGGAAGAAGAGAGGAATAAGAACGAGGAGTGAGAAAGGGAGGGAGAAAGAGAGAGATTTAGCCTTCCAGAAAGAAGTCATTTCAAAACCAATCAGAGAGAGAGAGAGGGGGGGGGGGGGATTAAACCTTCCAGAAAGAAGTCAACTCAAATCAATCAGCCTGAGGAAGAGACAGAGACAGAGACAGAGAGACAGAGAGACAGAGAGCAGAGAGGGATTTAGCCTTCTAGAAAGAAGTCAACTGAAACCAATCAGCCTGAGAGAGAGAGAGAAAGAGAGAGAGAGAGAGAGAGAGAGAGAGAGAGAGAGAGAGAGAGAGAGAGAGAGCAGAGAGGGTTAAACCTTCCAGAAAGAAGTCAACTCAAATCAATCAGCCTGAGGAAGAGACAGAGACAGACAGAGAGACAGAGAGCAGAGAGGGATTTAGCCTTCTAGAAAGAAGTCAACTGAAACCAATCAGCCTGAGAGAGAGAGAGAGAGAGAGAGAGAAAGAGAGAGAGAGAGAGAGAGAGAGAGAGAGAGAGAGCACAGAGAGGGATTTAGCCTTCCAGAAAGAAGTCATCTCAAACCAATCAGCCTGAGAGACAGAGACAGAGACTGAGAGAGCAGAGAGATTTTGCTTTCCAGAAAGTCAACTGAAACCAATCAGCCTGAGAGAGAGAGAGAGAGAGGGATTTAGCCTTCCAGAAAGAAGTCATCTCAAAACCAATCAGAGAGAGAGAGAGAGAGAGAAAGAGAGAGAGAGAGAGAAAGAAAGAGAAGGAGAAAGAGAGAGAGAAAGCAGAGAGGGATTAAGCCTTCCAGAAAGAAGTCAACTCAAATCAATCAGCCTGAGGAAAAGAGACAGAGAGACAAAGAGAGACAGAGAGACCGACAGACCGACAGAGAGAGAGAGCCTGAGAGAGCGCAGAGAGGGATTTAGCCTTCCAGAAAGAAGTCATCTCAAACCAATCAGCCTGAGAGACAGAGATAGAGACTGAGAGAGCAGAGAGAGATTTAGCTTTCCAGAAAGAAGTCAACTGAAACCAATCAGCCTGAGAGAGAGAGAGAGAGAGAGAGAGAGAGAGAGAGAGAGAGAGAGAGAGAGAGGGATTAAACCTTCCAGAAAGAAGTCAACTCAAATCAATCAGCCTGAGGAAGAGAGACAGAGAGACAGAGACAGAGATCACAGAGGGATTTAGCCTTCCAGAAAGAAGTCAACTCAAACCAATCAGCCTCAGAGACAGAGACAGAGACTGAGAGAGCAGAGAGAGATTTAGCTTTCCAGAAAGAAGTCAACTGAAACCAATCAGCCTGAGAGAGAGAGAGAGAGTGAGAGAGAGAGAGAGAGAGAGAGAGAGAGGGATTAAACCTTCCAGAAAGAAGTCAACTCAAATCAATCAGCCTGAGGAAGAGAGACAGAGAGACAGAGACAGAGATCACAGAGGGATTTAGCCTTCCAGAAAGAAGTCAACTCAAACCAATCAGCCTCAGAGACAGAGACAGAGACTGAGAGAGCAGAGAGAGATTTAGCTTTCCAGAAAGAAGTCAACTGAAACCAATCAGCCTGAGAGAGAGAGAGAGTGAGAGAGAGAGAGAGGAGAGAGAGAGAGAGAGAGAGAGAGAGAGAGAGAGAGAGAGAGAGAGAGAGATTTAGCCTTCCAGAAAGAAGTCATCTCAAACCAATTAGGCTGAGAGTTTCCTGATCAGCCTTAAAGGACCAGCTCTCACTCACCTTCCCCTGAGGCAATCTGCATTTTTACCTGAAATGATCTCCCCTTTTGCTAATAAGAACCGCCTCACCCTCTTTCTGACTCTAACCCCCTTACAGGCCCTGCTTGCTAATAGAGGGCAGCGCGTGGCAACTGTGAGCAACTCATGAATAGTTTCAATAAAGCTAATGAGCGCCCTGCTGAAAAATTTGTGCGCACGCGCACACAACACACACACACACACACACACACACACACACACACACACACACACACACACACACACACACACACACACACACAGAGCGTGGTGACTATTTGAAGCCCACACCACCAGGCCACGCCCCTCCCTAGGCCAGGCCACGCCCCCACCACCTCAGCGACCTCTTAGAGCCCAGAGAAGGCGGCCAGGCCCCGCCCACAAACTCCCAGGCCACGCCTCCACCGCCTCAACTCTCTCAGCGCCCAGACTACCAGACCACGCCCACATCCTGGCCACGCCCCGCCGCCTCATTCCTCTCAGCACCCAGAGGTGACTATGCCCCGCCCACAAACAAGCCCCGCCCCTCCCGCGACCAGGCCACGCCCCATCTTCACAGCCCTCACAGAGCTCGGAAGCCAGTCCCCGCCCACCATATTAAGGCCACGCCCTCAAAACGAGACCCCACCCCCACAAACCCCGCACCCACTACCTCAGCTCTCTCAGCCACGCCCACATTCAGACTCCGCCCCACCCGAGACCTGGCCACTCCGCCACCGCTTCAGCCACTCTCAAGGCCGGAGGACGCTCAGGCCACGCCCACATACAAACAGTCCACGCCCCCTCCCGCGGTCAGGCCACGCCCCCACCGCTCTCAGAACCGGAGGCGACTAGCAAGACCACGCCCCGTCCGCGACCAGGCCACGCCCCCAAGCCTTCGCGACCGCTCCATCCTGGCCACGCCCCTTACGCAACCAGGCCACGCCCCACCCTTCAGCTAAGCGAGTTTCTTTTGGCTTCCAGACGCGGAGCGTCCTCCCTGACGCCTGAAACTTCCTTTAACTTTAACTCAAGCCCCCCGAGGCCTCGCCCCCTCCACGCCCACCGCCCAATCGGCGTGGTGCATTCTCGCCGAGAGCCCGCCCCCTCCGCCGCGGGCGACCAATCCCGCGAGGGGGGACTCAAGTCCCCGAGGCCACGCCTCCTACACGCCCACCGCCCAATCGGCATGGTCCGTCCTCGCCGAGAGCCCGCCCCTCCGCCGCGGCAACCAATCCCGCGAGGGGGCGTGGTTTGTAAAGCGCGAGAGAGAAGCTTCCCCCGCCAGAGCCCGCCCAGGGCTTCACGGTGACGGCAGCGCGCCGGGCGCCGCGCGGCGGGAGGAGGAGGAGGAGGGGACTGAGAAGACACGGGCGAGCGGGCGGGGAAGCGGCGGCTGCCGCTTGCGGCGGGTTTGAAAGCGGAGCCAGTTTCCTCCGCGGATCCGCCCGGCGTCGGTGTGCGCGACTCACGCTCCTCGTCTCCTCTGCAGGAACCACCGAACGAACGAAGGAGCGAGCGACCCAGTCAGTCAGTCAGCCAGTCAGTCAGCCAGTCGGCGCCGCTGCAGCTCCCGCGTCGTGCAGGCTCCTTCAGCGGCCAGGCGCTGCCCCTCCCGCCCCGGCCTCGACGCTGCCTTTCCCGCCGGCGCCGCCGTCGGAAGTGGACGCGCCCGGGCGGGCGGGCGGGCGGACGGACGGACGGACCCCCTGAGGCGCCGCGGGGAGGCCGAGGCCGTCAGCTGTCGCCTCAGCTCCTGCGTGGGGAGGCGCCCCCGACCTGAAGGCGCCCCCCGAGGCCGAGTCCAGGCAGCTTTCACCTCAGCTTGTGCTCGGGGGTGATCTTCCCGGGACTTGGGGCGTCCTCTTGAGGCCGATCCCAGTCAGGTTCCCCTCAGCTCTTTCTGGGGCGACCCCGCAGAGCCTCAGAGCCCCCCTGAGGCGACTCCTGAGGCGCCTCCCCTGAGGCTTTCTTGGGGCGTCCCCCTGAAGCTTTTACCCCAGCTCTTCTAGGGGTGACCTGACCCCCCTCCCCGAGGCGACCCCCTGAGGCGGGTTCCAGCTGGTTTTACCTCAGCTCTTTTTCCGGGTGTCCCTCTTGAGGAGGCCCCTGAGGCCGATTCCAGTGGGTGTTCCTTCAGCTCTTGCTTGCTTGGGGTGACTCTCGGGTCTTGGGGAGTCAAGCCCCCTGAGGCGACCCCTGAGGTGTCTGTCTTCTCCCTGAGGCAGATTCCAGCTGTTTTTTTTACCTCAGCTCTTTTTGGGGGGAGGCCCTCACAGAACTCGGGGCGCCCTCTCAGAGCATCCCCCGAGGCCCATCCCAGTCAGGTTTTTACCTCAGCTCTTCACGGAAACTCGGGGCGTCCCCTGAGGCTGATTCCAACCAGCTTTTGCTTGGGGTGACCCTCTCGGGGAGCCCCCCCAAAACCGATCCCAGTTAGCTTTCCCCTCAGCTCTCTTTTTTGGGGTGACTCTCACAGGACTCCCCCTGAGGTGACTTAACCCCTGAGGCCGATCCCAATCAGCATTCGCCTCAGCAGATTTTGCTGGGGGTGGCCCTCAACAGTTTTCGGGGCGACCCCTGAGGCCGATCCCAGTCACCTTTCACCTCCTGTCTTTCTGGGGTGACCCTCACAGGACCCCCGCGGCGGGGGTCCGAGGCCGCCGGCTCGACTCCCGCCCCCCTATGCCTCTGCCGCCGGGATGTCGAAGACGCTGAAGAAGAAGAAGCACTGGCTGAGCAAGGTGCAGGAGTGCGCCGTGTCCTGGAGCGGGGCCCCCGGCGGCGACCTGGGCGCCGAGCTGCTTCGGGGCGGCGCGGAGCACGGCGAGTTCCCGTCCCTGGGGCGGCTCCGCGAGGAAGGCGGCGGCGGCGGTGGGGGTGCAGCCCCGCCGGGCACCTGCTGCGTGGTGGTGGTGGCGGGCAAGGCGCCCAGCCCCGGGGACGTGCTGCTCGAGGTGAACGGGACGCCCGTGAGCGGACTCACCCACCGGGACACTCTGGCTGTCATCCGCCACTTCCGCGAGCCCATCCGTCTCAAGACGGTGAAGCCAGGTAATGCGAACACACCACAAACCAAAAGCAAAACACAAAACAATCTCTGCACACACACCCCACTCATCCTCGGTGGGCGTCCTGGAAGCTGTGTCCACGCTGATCTCAATTCCTGGGGTCCCATGCCAAACCCATTTTATGCACCCTAAGACTGAGCTCTCGGGGGCCAAGCTCCAGCTGCGTCTATCTATCTAGAAGCTGCTTTACCCCCAAACCAGCGTGGCCCGCGGTCCCACTGCTGGAATTTTTCATCCGAAAGAAAAATCAACGTTTTTTTTTTTTTTTGCCTCTGGATTTTTGCAACATAAGGCTCCTTCACGGTTGTAGATATTTCAAATTTTTTTTTCTTATAATGCATTTTTTTTTTTGCATGCACGGAACCTTCAGGTTTTTGCAAGAAAGGGCGCTTGGTGCCAACCAAGGTTGCTACAACCCGGGTTGTTGTACCTGCAAGGGCTGAGCTGAGCTGAGCTGGTTCGGTGTTTCTGGTTCAGTAGCCAACAAACACCCCGGGCCTGACAACCTAACTTACCGGTTCCCCCCCACCCCACTCCACCCCGGTGTCCGGGTCCCCAGGGTGTAGAATAATTAAGATGTGGCAGGTGGCAGGGAGCTGGGAAATGGTTCCCCGGGTAGTTAAAAATGTTAGGTTTTTCCAGGGTTTTGTGGAAGGGGTGGTATGGGTAAAAAGGGGGTCCTTTTCTATTGCCATGCTGTCTTGCTGCAAGTAAGCATGGTATGTGGATGATGGCATATGTGCCCGTGTCAAAGCATTGATCACACTGCGTACTAGCAAGCTGCTAGCTTGCTAGGATGTCGTCGTCCTCCAGTATTTGTTTTGGCCACATTGTTGGTGGTTTTTTGCGTGGCTACAGAGGAAGGTTCTGCTATCAGAGATTTTTTTTGGTAGGAGAGAAAAATCACGATCACAGTTATTAGAAATAATTTTTTTTTTTTTTTTTTTTTTTTGCTGAATGTGCTTTACTGGATTTACAGCCTGTGAAAATACGCTGCTTAATTGTGACTTGGGCTAGAGAAATCAGTTTGTCCTTTCAATGGGAAAATGCTCGAAAATTTGGCAGAAAGAGTTGACGTTTTATCCCTCCCGCGTTTACCTCCTTCATCCCCCTCACTGTTATTCCTTTTGGAAAAGGGAATAGGTCCCCTGGATTAATAGGGGCTGAGGTTGTGGTGCGGTCTACGAATATTGTCATTGTATGTTCATAAAGACATTCACATGTCTGCAACTTTAAACCGATATTTGCTACATCTAATATATTCCACAATCTATATATTTTAAGTGTATGGGTTTATGTGAGGTTTTCTTTTTCACTTTTTACTAAAAGAAAAAAAAACTTGGGCAGACTAAACATTCTTGTTTTGGGGGACATGGTTTTCCGAATTGAAAGATTCTTCACTCAAACTTTTGGGACCTTAAGTGAATGAAGAAGAGAAGATTTTAGGGTTGTCATTCTGTTAGGCAGGTCTGGTATATAATGTGAAAAATGCCATCTCTACCTTCTTCCTGGTCTCAGAGCTCAAACCCCAGGAGTAAGGGAGTAATGAGGACACCTGCACCATTGTTTTGTTTTGATTAGTTGGGGCACAGATGAATATGATTTAAAAAAAATAGCTTAAAAGCAGCAATATTGGCGAAGCATATAGTCTCAAGAGATAACTGGAGAGCTGTATTTTTAATTCATCTTAGTTTGGACTGCATATTGTCATTTTCTCAATTTTTGATTCAGGTCTAATTATAGTGTATTCAGCAATAGTCATAAACTGTGTTGACTAAACATCTGCCAGGATTTAGTTGGAATTTTTATAACAATAAAATGTTGCTCTTCAGAGTTGCAGGCACTAGCCTATTTTTAAATGTTTTGTCAAAAGAAAGAAGGTACTTTATATTAATGGATTTAGCACATTTGTAATAATAATAAAAGTGTCAGTACTATTCCTAGTAGTCAAAGATATACTTAGTACTTTCTAAAGAATATCACCATGTGATTATTGATTCTAAGAAAGTCGTAATTAAAATGTATCTTTCAAAAACCACTTTTATTAGTTTCTCGATAGTCTCATGTGGAGCATTATCTTAAATAGTTAAAGGATTAAACAACATTTGCTATAGTAGGATTCCTGTAGCTTATGGACAAGACTTCAAATACCAGAAATTAACAGCTTGAAGCAACATCATTCACAGAACTTTGGGTCTGATTAAAAATAGCATAGATGAGGCCCTGGGGCTCCTGAGCACCACTTGAGATGCCCACCCCACTCCCCACCCCTCAAAATCATGCCCTGGGTTTAACTTATGGCATTGAAGAAAGCTGCATAAATGTAATTTTCAGAGAAAACATATCTTAATATTTTTTGTTTGTTCGTTTGGGCCACACCCAGCAGTGCTCAGGGCATATTCCTGGCTTGCACTCAGGGATCATTCCGGGTAGGGCTCAGGGGACCATATGGGGTGCTAGGTAAGCACCCTATCCATTGTTCTATTGCTCCGTCCCCTGCAGATAGAGTTTATGTCATGAAATTAATTCCATAAAAGAAAACAGAATAAGGGGATTGAAAGTGGTACTTGAAGACTCTTATGTGAGCTCTCTCTGAGGGACAGGAGTTTTTCTAGTAACTTATTAAACTGTGTTTCTTATGTGTCATTTAGAGACTAGCATACTGCAGGAGTCAATTTCTCCTGCTAGGAAGGTGGTATTAGCGGGGATGATCTCTGGTGTTTGGGGATGAAAGTGTGAGGTGGAAGAATGAGCAGGCCTCTAAGTTTAAAGGGCTTCCTAGCTGGCACCTTTGCAGCTAATAATAGATACTGAGGAGAGCTCCCCAAAGCCAGCACAGCCAAGGGAAGACTTTGAAGGTTCTTTCTGACAGTACTGTCTTTAAGCTTTGATTTGGGATTTTATGCTTTCTTTTGTTACAGTCTTTAAGGGAGATTTGGAAGTAACTTTAAAACGTAGGGTTCCCAATCCAGGGCTTTTCCAGAGAGATGATGGGAATTTCTTTGTTTTCGCATTGGTATAAGGATTTACGCTTTCCAAAGTCAGCTTAGTGCTTGGCAAACTAGACACCTGTTTGACTCACAAGCCTGTCACTTCTGTCACAGCAAAGAGATAAGTTTTCACCTGAGTGTGCACTTTGTAACTCCCCAGTGGTGAAGGAAGTTGAACTTTGTACTTTTGATGAAATTGTTTTATGATATTCCTGTGACCAGGAATAGTTTCTTTACTCTTTACTTTAGAACGTATTTTAAAATTGGTTTCAGTTCTGATGAATGACACTTGTTCTTATATTCTGCAGTCTTTCCGTGTCTAAAGTTTTATGGAATAGTTGCTTCTTCATATTCTTCTAAACATGTATTTCAGTGGTTATAAATGATAGAGATTTTATTCCAGAGATTATATGTTTTTACAATAAGAAGATAAATGATTGTGTGCTGGGTTATCACGTGTTACTACTATGCACACATTGCCTTCAGCTACCCTAAATCTGGCATCTACGTAAGGATGAAATTCATGAGGAGCTGTGTTGCTGGCTTTTAAAATCAAAACTAATTTGAAGACAGGGCTGTATTGCTTTGTAAGTGGGAGACCCTGGTTTGATTCCTAGCATCACATGGTCCCTGATCACCATGAGGGAGTGGCCCTACCTCTGAGTTCCATGACTCAGATAATTTTGAGATTATGTATGGATATTTATGCTATTGCAAATGTCAAATAATCTTCCCCCTTTCTTCTCTGAAGTTGGATCATGTAAGTTTTTTGTTTGTTTAGGGGGAAATTTAGAACTTTTGGTGATGTCATTTGCCTGGTTGTCATATTTAAAAGAAATGAAGAGTGAGAGAAATTAGAGTTGATTGCCTAGTTTTCCAAGCTGCAATACATTTCTTTTCACTTTTATCTTTTTTTTGGCCACACTAGTAGTGCTCAGGAGTCACTCCTGGCTCTGTGCTGAGGGTCATTCCTGACTGTGTTCAGGGGACCATATGGGATGCCAGGGATTAAACTCTGGTTGGCATCTGCAAGGCAAATGCCTGACCCACTGTGTTCGCATTGACCCCCTGACTTTTATCCTTTAAATAATCAGAGCTAGAGATTAGTTCAGGCAGTCACTTTGTTAGGGGAGATAGCATAAACTTTTGATAAACCTTAATCTTGAAATGTTCCTGATTTCTCTACTTTTGGTAACAACTTTTCCAGGTCTGAAGTTATTCTTAACTTCAGTACAGGTCTTGGCTCTGTCTAGTGCCACCTTCAGTTCATATGAGTAAATGGCTAATAGATGATAGAACTAACAAACTAAACATTTGACCTTTTGTTTTGTTCTGTTTTGTTTTGAGGCCATACTCAATGACTCCTACTCTGCACTCAGAAATCACTCCTGGCAGGCTCAGGGGACCATATGGGATGCCAGGAATCGAAGCCTGGTTCGTCCTGGGTCAGCAGCGTGCAAGCAAATGCCCTACTGCTGTGCTAGCGCTCTGGCCCCTACACATTTTACCTTTTTAATGAATAGATTCTTACTGTTGTTATTTTATATTATTGAGATGAGATATTGTGATTTACAATACTGTTAGTGGTAGGTACGCATACATCATTTCAACACCACATCACCACCAGGTTATCCATCTGTTCTTGTTCACTGTTCACTTGTTCTTGTTCACTTTAAACCCCCTACCCCACAAGCTCCTCATCCTTTGCTGCTTGTTGCTCCCTTATTGTTTTTCTATCCATCCCACATATGAGAGAGGTCATTCTTAACAGATTATTTTAGATTAATTCAGTTCTGTGCTAAAACTGATTTTTACAAAACATGGCTCTCTGTTCCTTGGAACATATATAAGGTTTTCTCAGAAATCATGTCTGTGCTTTATAAAAGTCTTGTTACCAGAGTCACAGTGTCTGTGACTGTTTTTCTTGTTTGTCATTTGTGTAAAGGGGAGGTTCTATTTAATTACCCAGACTTAGAAAGTTAGTGCATAATCTCCTCAGGTGAATAGTCTCAAATAATGTCTTTACTATGTCACTCTGAAGTGCTTTGTATGTTTTGTGAATGCTCAGTGTTTGCAGAACATGTAATGAAATTTTATTGTTTAGAACCATTTTAATATTATCAACCAGTTTCAAACTCTTCTAGTTTCAAATCTTTTATTTTGGGGGGCAAGTATATCTGGCAGTGCTCAGGAATTATTACTGCCAGTGCTGAGAACTAAATGTGTTAGTGCTAGGAATTGAACTCTGAATTGGCCATATATAAGGCAAGCACTTTGCTTACTGTACTTTCTCTGACCCCTCCAAATCAATTTTTGTTTGATTTGACAGGTGTAGTTCGGTGTTGAATACTAGGATTTCTCCTCCTTTAATTAAGTCTTCTTGTTTCTCTTCTGAAAATCTGCAGTATTGTTGTCTTTGCAATATGTAGTTTAGTGGAAGAATGAATGGCCTTGATTTAAAATGGTTAAGGTAAAATTTTTAGTAGCTGTAGGGTTGGTGTTGGGAAGTATTTTTTTTTTGTGGGGGAAGTGAGGCATGTTCATTTCTCTTCTTTTTTTTCCCCTCGCCCCCCATTTCTCTTCTTGAACAAATAGTATTCAGAATATCTGTACCCCCTTTCCCCACCTCTAAGTGCTTATTTTACTTTATAAAGGGAATATAAGAATAAGGAATTATTCTGTCAGAAGCATTTAGTGACATGCCCATATTGAGAACTAGCACTATTAGAATATATAGGATGAGTGGGGCTAGAGAGAGTATAGTAGGTAGAGTGTGTGCTTTGCATGCAGCCAACAGGGTTTGATGTTTCGGCATCCCATATGGCTGTCCCCCCCAACCCCCCGCCCCAGTACTGTCAAGAGTAATTCTAAGTGAGAGCCGGGAGTAATCCCTGAATATTGCTGGGCTTGGCCCCAAATCCAAACCAGACAAACAGAAAAATGAAGATAGAATGACATAGAATGGTCTCTATCATCAGGAAACTTAGTTTAGAAGGGACTTAATGAGTCATTGGACGGGAGCCCCTGTTGGAAGATTTTTTTTACCTTTCTCACTTTTTTCTTGGTACTTAAGTAAACATGACTCTTTGTTTTAGTAGAAATGTTAGTGGAAGCTACACTAATCAGCTATCTAGCATACTGATCTCGACAGTGGTGTGGTGTCTGGGGATGTGACTCAATGATAGAGAGCAGGACTCATGTGAGGCCCTGGCTTTGATCCTCAGCATCGAAGAAAAAAAAGTGGAGTTGCATTTAGAGAGGGTTTGGATTATTTAGTCACCTCAAAAAGACAGCAGCAAAAGCTACACAAAATTATCTGTTGAAAATATAGCAGGAAAGTATGCAAAGTGTAAGGCCTTGCATAATGTAAACTTGATTCCTTCTCTTGTACCATATATGATCCTCTGGGCCCTGCCAGGAGTGATACCTGAGCACAAAGTCAAGAATAGACCTTGAGTTCAGCCAGATTTGGCCCTAACCTTCCCTGTCCCCAAAAGATCTGTTGAAAGCCCATCAGTGTATATTTTCCTTGTAATAAACTGCATCTTCATTTTTTTTTACAATGTATTTTATACATTAGTGTTGCATCATTTGGAGATGTATCCTATTGGCCTTTATTCACTCATGTTAGCACCAGTTGCTAGAGTTTGGCTGAACACAAGATGATGCAGTGTTTGCTTAGATTAGAGAGGTTTTACTGAAAAAGGGAGCAGGAGAGACAATGGGTCGGTCATTTGTCTCGTGATCCTTGTGAACCAGAAGTAAACCCTGAACACAGCCAGGCATATTCCTCTCTCCCCCCCCCCCCAAAAAAAAAAAAGAAAGAAAGAAAAGATGCCATCTTTTAATTGATTATACCAGTTGAGTATGTCTTAGTAGAAGTTAAATGTGTTCATGAGGTAAAAGAAACCCATTTCATTTTTTATCCTGTGTCTTGTTAGGGTCCTGATTTTCAGATTTGGCTGACTGGGAATGGAGTTGAATACTTAAATCACACCATAGAATAATTGGAAATAAATGGAAATAAAGGAAAAAATCATTGTTTAAATGTGTAGGTTTGAACTATTTCCTATAACTTGTTACTACACACATATACACATGCAAACACACCTTAGAACTTCAAATCTTCGTTTCTTCTAGAAATAATGCTAGTAAGGTACTACATGTTATTTTTACCTGCAGTTAGTGCTGAATGCAATGCTGTATTTTTCAGTTAACCCATAATGCAGCTGAAAGATTGCCATTAGTGCCAGGCTCTATGGTTAATAGACTGTCTTAGGTTGCTCTGTAAGCCTAGCCAATTTTATGGAAAAACACTATTTGCTGGTCTAGTAAAAAGGAAACTGGAACATTAGTTTAATCTTCTCTTTAATCTTTTCTTGTCTTTTTTATCATAGTCACACTGCTCTGCCTCCAGTGAAAAGGGTTATCTCCAGCATGTCTCTATTTGCCTCTCTCCAAACGGTTCTGTTCTAAGGTTTAGGAGCATTGTAGTGGCTCCTGGGAATTATTTGTCCTCCACCTGACCCCACCGTGCTTTCTTGCATCCCAGTCTGGCCCTAGAAGTAAGGACTGCATTTTGAGGAATAGAATTTGACTTGTGACCTAAATACTTGAGAAAGGATAGGCATTTAGATAACTCGTAGACTGGTTTTAAAGTTTTTAAGTAGAAATATTGTTTTATAGACTCAGATATAGGATTAGCTTGTTTGTTGAAGACGTGTGTGTGTGTGTGTGTGTGTGTGTGTGTGTGTGTGTTTGAGAGAAAGTGAAAGAGAAAATTGGGAAGAAATTTAGCTTTAAATTTATTAATAATTAACATCTATTCTCCTTAGTTTTTCTTTCCCAATCTTGCATATGCATCGCAAGTAGCGACCAATCTGCTTAAGTAAAAGTTCCTGGCATCTTAGGCTCTACCACTTTTTTTAACTGAAAATTTTAAGCATATAATTACTGTTTAGGGGAGTTTGTGAGTGGCTATCCTGCATCTCATTTTAGTTCCAACTAGAATCACATTGCTGTGAAAAATGAGATTTTACTATACACAATGACATTTAACAGTAATCATTTTGTTGAAGTATAGGTGCTCTGAAGAGAAGAAAGATTTATTAGTCATTTTTATGGGTGCTAGGGCCTCATACACATGGGTCCTGTATTTACCACTGAGCGCCATCTCCAGCCACATTTTCTGAACTTAAACAGGATAAAGCTAAATTGGTTTTGTCTTTTTCTTCTTATAAGCACCTTAAGAAACATCCCTTTGGGGCCTTAGTGATAGCACACATTGGTAGGGTAGGGTGTTTGTCTTGCATGCAGTCTTCCCGGGATGGACCCGAGTTTGATTCCTGGTATCCCATATGATTCCCTGATCCTTCCAGGAGCAAATTCTGAGTGAAGAGTCAGGAGTAACCCCTGAATGCCACTGGCTGTGGCTCAAAAACCAAACCAAAACAAAACAAAATAACAACAACAACAACAAGAAACAAAAAGAAACATTGACTTAAATGAAGTTGTCCTGGAGGGTAGTGATTGCATGTGGAAGCCTTTTTGCAGCCTGTCTTCTGTGAGGGGTAGTTTGGTTCTCAGCAAACTGAATTCACAAGACAGGCTTCTCTGGCAAGTGCAGAAGGTACTGAGGTATATTGAGGCTCAGAGAACATTGTTGATGTACAGATATGGAGCCCAATAACAGCTCATTTAATAATCCCCAGTGATCCCAAGTTTTGTACTTGCTGTACTCACTTTTATTCTCCATGAGCATCTTTCTCAGTTTAAATGGGAATAGGGCTTTGAACCTCCAAGTTCTTACAGAGGCTTACAGTGTCTCATCCTTTTTCCCCCCTGGACTCTGGTAACTGATCTCATGCAGGGGTTTTGATTGGCACTGGGCCCATCACTTTACCAGTTGTGAGGAGAGGGCAATAGCATACCATCATCATTGGCCAAAGCTGGCTTTGTGGTTGACTAGTAGATGAGTAGATCCAGCACAATGAGATTCATGATTCTACCAGAATCCCAGAAGATAAAGGGAGGGGAGCACTTCCAAGGGAAACATTCTACAGGGAATGACCTCTTTTAAAACATTTAATCTCTTCTGCCTTCAAGCCAAAAGTAGTATACAGTTGTCATAAAGCTATCATTAAAAAATTAAAAACTCAATGCTGGCTGTAGACCCAAACCCAATCAAAATGGTTTCACCTAAAATTTGCTTCTTTAAAAGAATTAAGATGGTACTATTACTTTAATGTGTGTAGGATTAAAAAGTACTACTTGTGATTTTTCAGATTTCTTTGATTGCTTTTTATATCAAATAAAATTCTTAGTGTTGCTTGTTCTTAGATGGAATGCTTTGGAGGATCATTTAATTATCCCTGGCATTGAATAAATGGTTATTAGACCAGGTAGTGAGTTTTTTTTTTTTTAACTTGATATCATTATTATACCATCTTGAAGATGAAATTCTAACCCAATTGCTTTCTGAGATATTTTGCCTTTAAAACAATGGTCTTTTTAAATGTAAATTAAGTCTGCATTATTATATTATTACTGAGGGGCCCCTAATAATACCTTTTAACCATGATCTCATAAAAGTTATACATAAAGGGACTACTTCACAGACTCAACTTTCAAACATTAAGTATATAAAATAATTTCTATTTAATTACCAAGAAAGGGTTTTGGCAGACATTGGAGAATAAAATCTACTTTTGTTTTTCCTGCAACTGTGGGGAAACAGAAGCAGCATTAGAGTCGAGATGAACTACTGAAAGAGATTGATTCTCTGAAGATCATTTCACACACAGTGTGTGTGTGTGTGTGTGTGTGTGTGTGTGTGTGTGTGTGTGTGTGTGTAGGATCAAATTCAGGGCCTCATACATGTAAGGCAAGGGCTCTACAAGTGACCTAGATCCTCAGCTTTTTCCATACTGTTTTACTGTTTTGGTTAATGTGTTAACATTAATTTTGGAGTCATAAAGAATATTTTTTAATGGTAACCTTTAGTTTCTGTATGGTACCTTCAGTTCGAATTTTGAGAGTTTTGCCAAATCTTGCCTGGTAGTTGGCAGAATGTTGAATATTGGTTAAAAAGAAAAAGGAAGGGGCTAAAGAGATAGGCACAGTGGTAGGGTGTTTGCCTTGCATGCAGCTGACTTAGGACGGATGGTGGTTCGAATCCTGGCATCCCACATGATCTCCCAAGCCTCCAGGAGTGATTTCTGAGCACAAAACCAGGAGTAACCCCTGAGCGACACTGGGTGTGACCCAGAAACCAAAAAAAAAAAAGGGGGGGATGGGTGGGAAATGTTAAGTTTTTGGTAATACAAATTTGTTCATACACAAACATCCTTGGAGTTGTGATTTATAAGGAAGAGGAAGAATCATAGAAGGGACAATGAGTTTTTATTTAAATTAAAGTTCTCCTTGGGATGTCATTGAACTACAGTTGGAAAAATCACTGCTTTGACTATAGAAGTCTGTTATGATTAGAGCTTTTTAGTATTCCATATATTGATTCATTAAGCCATGCAATTTGAAAAATAATGCATTCCTCCTTAACTCTGCCCACTGAGCCATAGCTTATTTAACCTTGGTAACTTTAGGCAAAGGAATGTTTTGTCAAAACTATTAATTTTAGCTTAAAGATAGTAGCTTCAATACTTAAGTTAGAATGTATATATTAATGAAAATTTTATATCTTTTGAATAGAGCTAGATTTTTCTAGCTATTATCTTCATTTGTACACCTTGCAGTGCTTATGTGACCAGGTGATGCCAGGAATCAAACCCAAGGTTCTTTCATGCAAAGTATATATACTAGTGCCCAGCTCTCATCAGATTGATCTTACAGTGTCCTATTGTTGTTTGTGGGGTTTTTTGGTGGTTATTTTTGGGAGCCACACCCGGTGATTCTTAGGGACCACTCCTGGCCATGTGCTCAGAAATCGCTCCTGGTTTAGGGTCCATATGGGACGCCGGGGGACCGAACCGTGGTCCATCCTTACGCTAGTGCGTGCAAGGCAGATGCCTTATGCCCTGTACCACTGCTCCGGCTCCATGTCCTATTGATGTAGAATGACACTTCAACTTTACTTTGGTGGTAGTTCCAAGTTGACAACTTTGCTGTAAGTCTAATATATTAATTTGAGGAATGTCAATGTTAATATTAATGGCCATTTACTGAATAGCAGTCATATATTAGGGCATTATCTCATTAATCCGTCTCCTTTGATTTCAAGGATGTGTAAGTTAACATAGATGTAGTCCTATAAAAGTGCTATGATTTGTTATTTTCTGTGAGTCAAATATTGCTACCCTCCTTCTTGGCACAAGAATACTGAGATTCAGAAAGATTAACATACCGAAGGTCACATAGGTCACTGAAGATTCACAGTGAAGAGAAATAATATTGAACTCTCCTTCACTTTCCAGTTAGAATATTAGTTCATTATGTCTGACATATCTCTGTCTTACTTCCTTTTTCTCTGTTAAAAGGAAAACCTCCACAATTTGGAATTGTTTGAGTGGGTGTTAAATATAGTAAAATATTGGCTAAGTACTTAAAATAAAAGCTTCATTGCTTGGTTCATTTCTGAACACAGTTTAATTTGTAGAGCTGCACTGCATGGTAATGTCGTTATCCCCGAGAATCACTGATCAAACAGAAAGTTGGCATTAATTGCTTCATTTGTAAAATCATATTTTGTTTTATCTGTAAGATTATTCCCTCTCCCCCAGTAGTTCTGTATGAAAACCTAAATACGCTCAGGATAAATGTTGTGTGAAATGTGAAAAAGGTTTATTTTATGCTGGAAATGGTATTTTACTTGCAGATTTTCTGTCCACTTGCTCTATAATTCACTCACCAATAAGGGGTCAACATACTTGTCTTGAGTCAGGGTGGCCTCAAAAATGTTGTGATGAATGTAGCTTGGAGTTAGTATTTTTGGTTGAAGAATGCAGCTCCTTTTTCTTTTTCTTTATTTTTTTTTAGCATGTGCTTTGTTTGAATAACATTTAGCCAAGCTAGAGAGAATACCTCATTGTACTTTTGTCTCTCCAGGCTTTAAATACAGTACAGGAAGGTGGTTTCCTTGAAGCGACAGCTAAAGCAGGCTGTGGAGTATTGGCTCCTCTTAATCTTTAATTGTTTACCTGGTACTGTTTTTTATTGGAGCTTAAAGTCAGTCATTCCACTGGAAGGAACCAGAGCAATCTTCTAGTGTCCTTGTTTGCTGAGTCAAGCCTTCATTTTGTTCTTTCTTTCTTTCTTTCTTTCTTTCTTTTTTTTGTTTGTGATAGATGACTTGGCTCAGGAGTCAGAGCATGAAGTTGTCAGCAAAGGGCACAAAAACTTACGCTCCATTTGTTGTTTTGGTTTTCACTTAAACATTTGAAGAAATTCTGAAAAAAATTAATCTATCATACATTTTCTCTCTCTCTCTCTTTTTTTTTTTTTTTTTTTTTTTTTTTTGTGGTTTTTGGGTCACACCCGGCAGTGCTCAGGGGTTACTCCTGGCTCCATGCTCAGAAATTGCTCCTGGCAGGCACGGGGGACCATATGGGACGCCGGGATTTGAACCAATGACCTTCTGCATGAAAGGCAAATGCCTTACCTCCATGCTATCTCTAAGGCCCCACATTTTCTATCTCTTTAAGACATTTGCAGGTTTTAAAATTCCATTTTAGGTGCTGACTCAGTCTGTTAGGCCATTACCATGCAGGCCTGTTGTCAGAGGTGGTGAGTGGTCAACCAGAAATGGGTGTGCAGCAAAGAATTTTAATCCTTTTATGCCGTAGGTTTCATGGCCTTTGTAGCCTTATGTAATGGTGTTGATTTCAGTGGTTACAAGTGTTATTTTGTCTAATAGCTGGATATGTTTAAGTATTGCTTTTTTCTGTTTTAGCTTTCCAATCTATTTTAGGGCTGGAGAGATAGTACATGAGGGTCAAGCGCTTACTTTGCACATGGCCAACCCCAGTTTGATCTCTGGCACCATGCATCATACTTTAAGCATTGCCAGAAGTGATCCTGAGCGCAGAGCCAGGAGTAATAGCTCTGGCGGTAGTAGCAATAGTCCCAAAACAAACAACAACAACAAAAAATTTTTTATCAGAGTACTTTAAAAAAATTTTTTTTTAAATCTCCAGAAGATAACAGTTAAAAAGTTGTTGATTGCTGAGTTTTAGCCATTCAATGCTCATTCAGTTTTCTAGCATCCACCCCTTCACCAGTCTTCATTTCCTCCCACCAATTATCAGAACATTTTTTCTTCTCAATACTTTTAGTAAAATTCTCCTGAAGGGGGTCACTCTGGGGATTGCCTAGACAGCACACATTGAAGTTGAACAGAGCTGACCATAGCTGGGAAAATGCTCAGCTGTGTGAGGCCGAACTGAGGGGGACTGTTGCTGTCGTCAGAGCTGCCTGAAGTCTGGGATTGCTTGTCTGGCCACATATATGAGAACTTGATGCCCCATGAGTTGATGAGAGAGAGAGACTGGATGCTGAATGGGGTACCACTGCTTCTGACACTGTCCCTCAACACTTTTCAAAGCTGGCAAGTGGCCACTTCTATGATCTTTGCAAACTGACAGCAATCCAAATCTAAAGGCTAAGGTTTGCTTCACTTCTGCCTATCACCATCGTGGCCTGCTACCTAATGAGGGACTCAGATTTGCATCCCAAGCACTCCCCAGGAGTCTGCAAAGAATCCGTTTTGTTTTCTGTCCTCTGCATTTCAGGAAGACTTGCCATTAGGAGGTGAATGCTGAGGACCAGCTTTTCCGGTCGCAAATTCGACCAAAATACCACATTTGGGTCTTGCTAATTCATTGTCATTTCCAGGGGCTTTCCCTTTTGTAAATGGCCTGTAGTTGGAAGGATACCTTGGTGACTGTTTTTTTTAATGTCTGTAATGACCTTCTTGTTCCAGGTTAGCTTGTGGCAGCCCTACTCCGTGTGTCTGCTGCTAATATATCTGTGTTTCATCTCACTTGATCTTCACCTCCCTTGAAAGCTGCAGGCTTCCAGGGCTGGGAGGACACCTCAGTGGAAGCTGCCTGTTCACAGGCTGTTAGCAGCCTGTGGTTTCTGCCTCAGAAAGGTGAATGGGGCCAGTGCGACTATTTCCTGCAGATTTGAGGATTTGAACTGAGACAAAAGAGGACAGAATTTCCAATTAGGGGTGTGAACTTCAGCTGTGAGGTTTGGCAGGGAGGCACTGCAGTTGGCTGTACTCTTTTGCTAGACTTACATTTTCAGGAATTTTCCAACTTAGTAGTCTAATGAGCAGCCTTTAAATCACATTGCATCAAATGCTAATTACATTCATTAAAGGAAATGTATGCAGTATGCAAGATCAATCATTCTTAATATTCTCAGCTTTATTGAGATTTTGTTGAAAAACTTGTAATAGTTAAAATGTACAATGTGATGAATCAAGATACACATAGATTGTGAGTGATTCCCAAGGTTGAGTTAATGAATATAATCATCACCTCACAATTTACATTTTTTATTGAGAATAACTAAGTTCTGCTTAACAAATTCCAGTTATTAAATATCATAGAATTAGCTATATGCTCGGCCATATTAATATATTGGTCTTCAGACCTTTTCATTTTACATTTTTATAACACCCAGTAGTATTTGAGAACTGATCTTGACTTTTTGCTTTGAGTTGCTCCCTCAGTGCTGGGGTGCTGAGGGAGATCATATAAATTCAGGTCTTGGGCATGCAAAGTGTGTAAGAGCACTCAGCCCTTGTGTTTTCTCTGGTTCCTGGACCTTTTCATTTGATAACTGAGTTTGTGCCCTTTTGTGGCATCTCCTTCCTCCTATATTTGACGTGACCATTCTTCTACTTCTATGAGTTTAACTTTTTCTTTTTAAGATACCATGTCATTTCTTTATAATTGTACTATGTCTTATTATTCTCTACTGTAGAGTGTCTTCAGACTGAAAGTATCTGTATCATGGAAATACCACATAATAGTTTGCTTTTTCTTCTGAGGTGTTTTCATGATTGCCACCCCTGGAGAGACTAGTTTACATTCACCAGCATACCACTGTGGTGGGCTGGGGGAGGGAGTGCCAAGGTGGAAAAGGTGGTGTTAAACTATATAGGCTAAAATTCTGGGAGAAGAAACAAACTGTGAGTCAATAGAAGAAACTTATGGATGATATTGGGCTGAGGGATATTAGCAGAGAGCTGAGGAAGGAAGCACCATTAACTTCTTATCCTAAGGTTCAGAATCATGAAGGTGAAGCTGTATGCTAGAAGTTTGGGTTCAGGATCTGAAGAGATAGAAGTGAGGGAAGGGCTCTTGATTTGCATGTAGTAGACTCCAGTTCGAACCTGGGCACCTGATATGGTTCCAAGTTTGCCAAAAAGAAAGTTTGGTCCAGGGGTTGGAGAGATGGTACAGGGGTTAAGGATCTTGCATTGCATGCTATTGACCTGGGATGGTACCCATCCCCACTACAAGCTATGCCCCCCCCCCAACACTGCTGTATGTGGCCCCAAAACAGAAGTTTAGACTCAGATTTTTCTTTTTTTTTTCTTTTTGGTTTTTGGGTCACACCCGCCAGCGCTCAGGGGTTACTTCTGGTTCTGTGCTCAGAAATCACCCCTGGCAGGCACAGGGGACCATATGGGATGCCGGGATTCTAACCAACGTCCTTCTGCATGAAAGGCAAATGCCTTACTCAGGGGAAACTCCTGGCTCCATGCTCAGAAATTGCTCCTGGCAGTCATGGTGTCCATATGGGACACCAGGATTCGAACTGATGACCTTCTGCATAAAAGGCAAACGCCTTATCTCCATGCTATCTCTCCGGCCCCATTTTTAAAAAGAAATTACTTTATTCAAAGATTACATAGGTGATCATAATTCATACATTTGCTTCCAGATAAGTGGGAGCAAAATTATTAAAAAAGGAAGAAAAATAAGTAAGAGAGAAAATAAAAGGACAGTGACCAGAAAGTTTGTGAAAATTATTTTATCTCCAATGAAGTCATTAAGTCAGTGTCAGAAGGTTTAGAAAGCTTTTGTGGCTAGTTGACCATTCTTTTACTCCATTTGTTTTTGTTTTTGTTTTGGTTTTTTTTTTTGGTCACACCCTGCAGTGCTCTGAGTTTACTCCTGACTCTACGCTCAGAAATTGTTCCTGGCAAGCTCGGGGGACCATATGGAATGCCGGGATTTTTTTTTTTTTTTTTTTTTTTTGTGGTTTTTGGGTCACTCCCGGCAGTGCTCAGGGGTTACTCCTGGCTCCATGCTCAGAAATTGCTCCTGGCAGGCACAGGGGACCATATGGGACGCTGGGATTCGAACCGATGACCTCTTGCATGAAAGGCAAACGCCTTACCTCCATGCTATCTCTCCAGCCCCCAAGGAATGCCGGGATTTGAACCACCAACCTTTACTTAAGGCAAACGCCTTACCTCCATGCTATCTCTCTGGCCCCTCCATTTGTTTCTTAATATTAGGTGACTTCAAATACACATTGGCATCTAATTTGGTGTGTTCCTATGGCATTACAGTATTAAACAAAAATGGAATTGTTGTGTGGACACATTTACAGCTGTGCAGTCCTGGAATTCCAAGCACTATTGCGGATACTGCAGCTTTTTGGGGGCATGTTTCTGACTGAAAGGTCTTCTGGAAATACAAGAAGGCGGGGTGAGGGTATCTGCACTTATTCCAAAAAAGTCCTGGTGATATCATCTCTGATACCAGCATACCTGGAGTTTCGGCCAGGTTGGTATCTCTGCAGAGCCCTGTCGTGTAGAGGTGAAGAGGAGTCATTGGTGAAGCGGCGATTGCGGGTTATGGGTGCAGCAGGCATAGCTCTGGCCAGGTGGGGACTTTGGCCTGCCCTCTCATATGGAGAATGTCTGCTTTCACCTCTGTGGTCAGTGTACCCATAATTTTTCGTTCATGGTTTGCATATCTTTGGAGAACAGAGTGAATCTATGACAGTCTGGACAGGTACAGATATAGTGACCTAAAGAGGGACACTTATAATGTGTAGTTTATGTTCCTGAACCCCCCTCCTCCAGTCCTTTTGCAATAAAATAAGACTGAAATTAAAACCTCTACTGAGGGTTGACTGTGATAAGTAAAGTTACCTGAATGTATTTAGCTATGCTGTCTTTTTCAGTCAGGTTTATTTCTTGGGCCACATGCAGTAGTCAAGATCCCTTGTTCTGTGCTCAGGGATCATGCCTGGCTTTGCTTAGGGGACCCTTTGCGGTGCTGGGAATTGAACCTGGGTCCCCTGCATGCAAGGCAGGCATTCTACCCACTATACTGTCGCTGTGGTATCCTTTATAGCAGGGGTCTCAAACTCGCAGCCCGCAGGCCGTTTGCGGCCCGCCATACAACATTTTGTGGCCCACGGCTAGCCTTCAAATATCGCAGTATTCGCGATTATTCGCTTACCTAATAATCGCAATACAAATCGCATTAGTAAGAAAAAAATCGCATTAAACATTCGCATACCCCGAGCAGTTCCGTTCAGGGTATGCAAATGTTTAATGCGATTTTTTGCGAGTTTTTTTCTTACTAATGCGATTTTTTATTGTGAATATTTGGTAAGTGAAATCCCTTATGTGGCCCTGCCTCACCCGACTTTGCCTCCTGCGGCCCCCAGGTAAATTGATTTGAGACACCTGCTTTATAGTGTAATCAGTGCAGGTTGTTGAATGCGCCAACATTCATGGACTCACTACACTGAGTAGCTTGCACCTGTATTCATACTCTCAACCTCAATGTTTAGAATCTAGTACACAGGAAAAAGGTGTTTTTCTCTTTTCTCTGGGAGCTGTTGGCTGTGCTGTTCCAAATCTTAAATCAGACTGCAGACTTGGGCCATGGTGTTGTAGCTCGCAGTCGAAGCCTACTCAGCTGCCTTTGATCAGCTGGGCTTTCTCTGCTCATCTCTCAAGTTTTGTTTCCTCTTGAATTGCCTGGCTGGCTTCTCCCACACTTCTCTGCTTTCCAGAGAAAAGGCTCTGACCTCTTGGAGAAGCTGCCAGCCAGTTGCCATATAATCTCACTGCTCCCTGATGCATAGGCCCATCTCTGGGGTCTGATGTCAGCCTAGTGTGACATTGTGCCTTCTTCTGCTGATTGCCCTGGCTTCAGTGCTTCAGAAGCTGTTCTTTACCCTCCAGAACTCATGCGCGCATGCATATGTGTGCGCGTGCATGTGTGCGTGTGTGTGTGTGTGTGTGTGTGTGTGTGTGTGTGTGTATCTTAAAGTTTGGTTTCAGAAACTTTGTTTCCAGATAGGTGACATTTTACTGTTTACTTGGCATTCCTGTTTTTTTTTGTTTGTTTGTTTGCTTTTTTGGTTTTTGGGCCACACCCGGCGGTGCTCAGGGGTTACTCCTGGCTGTCTGCTCAGAAATAGCTCCTGGCAGGCACGGGGGACCATGTGGGACACCGGGATTCGAACCAACCACCTTTGGTCCTGGATTGGCTGCTTGCAAGGCAAACACCACTGTGCTATCTCTCCCGGCCTGGCATTCCTGTTTTAGAAGTGTCAACCAAACTGCATTTAGTAAATCAAACTTATATATGAATGTATTTATATATATTTGTCTTCTTAAATAAGTAAAGATTGAAAATGGATCTTTGAAATGCCAATAAATAATCTAAGATTCTTGCTGAATGAAAGAATGAAAACAGTCTACTTGTGGCATATTAATTCACTGTCAAAATGGTATGGGGCACATGAGAATTTCATCAGCACTTTTAATGTAGTCAGGAACCTCGCAGTATAAACAAACACTATAGAACATCTTATCATTACAAGAAAAATAACTGCGTGGGAATATGTATAATGCATCTTATTACTGAAGCTTGTGAACTTTTCACCTCCTGAGATACTGTTTCTCTTAGTCACCACCTGTGGTGGGTTTTGAGGAAGCATCCATGCAAATTGCAAGCTTACTGTATTTCTGCAGCCATTTGTGAGCTTCTGGAACCAGACTGGATGAGAAGTTTTTGGTGGTGCTTGTGTGAATTCCTCTCTGTCAGAAGCAGAACAGCCTCGCACAGCTATTGATAAACTTATTGCTTAGAATGAGTTTCTTTTTCGGGGGCCATGCTAACGGTGTTCTGGGGCTCCAGAAGACTCAGTGTTTGAGGGTTGTTGTTCAGGGACTTTGTGGTACTAGGAATCAAACTCTGGACTTCTGCATGCCAGCATGTGCTTTTTGAGCTGTCTTCCCCATTCCTCAAAATGATCATTCCTGAAGGAACCATTGCTTGTGAAGTAATGTTATGTTATTTGACCAAGTTCTTTTATGTTGTTTGTTTTGTTTTTGGGTCACACCTGGCAGTGCTCAGGGGTTACTCCTGACTCTGCATTCAGAAATTGCTCCTGGCAGGCACGGGAGCAGGCATTGGATGCCAGGATGTGAACCACCATTTGTCCTGGTTTGGCTTCGTGCAAGACAAATGCCCTACCGCTGTGCTATCTCTCCGGTCCCCAAGTCCCTTTCTTGCCAAGAGTTGTTTATTTTTTCTTCAGGTTCTTGTAGACATCTTCTCATTGAGGACTAAGCATACCTTTGTTGTTTTAAAGTAATGAAACAGTAGAAACACAGGATTTGATACATGTAGTCTTATTTTATAGAAGACTATTTTAACCGTGATAAAGACTATTTGCTTCTTATGTTAATAGAAGTGAAAGTGTTTTTAAGTGAAGCTTAATGAGATTTTACATAAAACTTGAAAAAACTATTAGTTGTATGATTCAAACTTTGAATTTGTGATCATAGAGATAGTACATCAGGTAAGGTGGTTCTTGCCTTGTCTTAGTTCAGTCTCTTGCATATGGATCTCTCTACTTCTCCAGGAGGAAGCCCTGACCACAGAAGCAGGAGTAGGCCCTGAGAACTGTTGTATGGGGTTTCAAAATAAAATTGTTTTTGGAATCAGGTTGACTTGATAGCATATTAGTGTCATATCAGAAGTGTGGAGCTGATGTGCTTCTCTTAGATGTGAAAGAGATCTAGGTAGCTGATTCAAAGGACTGGAGCACATACTTTACAGGTGGGAGCCCTAGGTACTGCACGGTCCTCTATAGACTATTGAAAATAACCCCAATATTACACCATGAGTGACCCCCAAAACTGCGAGGGATCAAATATTTTAAAAGAGAAGAAAAGGTGGCAACATGAAATGCTGTGTTATAAGCCAATGGATCCATGACTGTGCCCAGCACCTAAGACGAGTCAAGCAGTCCCTAGTCCAGAAGAGCCTAGTCCCAGTTTCATGGAGTCTGCTGACATCTAGACTTGGGACTCCAAATCCAGTGATTTTGGGGGGTTATTTTGTACATTATTGTTTTCTATGATATAAAAACCATTTATATTTATTTTTATTTAAACACTCATGATGTACAAAATAGTACATAGTACAGTTGTTTCAGGTGTTCAATGTTCAGTGACCTTCCCCCCACACTGTGTCCTCAGTTTCGCACTCCTCCCCATCTATGCCTGCTCCCTTAGCAGGCATAAACAAATTTGTTGCATATTGCTTATTACAATGACTAATGCAGTTTTCGAAAAAGAGATCATTGAATGTCAATTTGTGATAATTGAATATAATAGTATTACTAAAGTCATTATCTTAGGATTTACTGAGTTTGTTTGATGCTAGTTGAGCTTCCTATGTTACTATTTTCTTTCATTGAGCTTGGTGGGCTTCTATGCAACTTTCTCATAAAATTTGTTGTGCTCTTTATGAGCTGTATGTATTTATCATGATGTATGCATGCTCCAGGAGCTGTGGAACTGGGATGATTTAGTGGCTTGGCAGTTTGATGAAATTCAGTTGTGGAACTGGGTTTGTGTATTGGAGAATTTCATGTGTGGGTGGGTGCTGTTGGGACTATTTGGAAGGGAGTCTGCCCATCACTATTCTGAGAAGGCTACAGAGCTCAGTCTGGAGATCCATCTACCTGGGATGATTCAGTGCCTTGGCATTTTTTCCAGAGTTTTTACACTAGCTAGTTTGTGGTACATTATAATGGTGGCTCCAGAATATATTAATAATATTAATAACATCTAATTCATAAATATAAATACTTTTTGAGGGGCCACACCTGGTGATACTCGGGTTACTCTTGGCTTTGCACTAAGGAATTACCTCTGGTGGTACTTTGGGAACTATATCGGATGCAGGGATTGAACCTAGTTAGTTGCTTGTAAGGCAAGTGTCCTACTATTGTTCTTGCCTCAAATATTTTATGGGAAAAGCGTCTAGATGGTTTTTCTATTTATAAAATATGTCAGTGCATTAAAATTACTATTTTCTTTATTATCTATTAAATTGTAGGCAATATGCTATAGATTACAACGATTTATTTATTCTTTTAGCCACAAATAATCTAAATCATAAAGGCTTATTACTATATAAAATCCCTAAATCTCTAGGGCTATTTTTGTTTGTTTGTTTTTGGGCTACACCGTGCAGCATTTGGTGGTCACTTCTGGATCTGAGCTCAGAAATCACTCTTGGCAGTCTCAGGGGACCATATGGGATGCTGGGGATCTAATTTTGTTCTGCTTTGTGCAAGGCAAATGCCTACCCACTGTGTTATCACTCTGACCCTTAGGGCTACATTTTTATAGAACAGGTGACAAAATTTCTGTTTAGACCTCTTCCAATGCCAGCAGTTCATGTAACTTGTGCTTATAGGATTTAGCTATGTGACTGGATAGACAAATTAAAGGTAGTTGATTTGCCATTCTCTCCTCAGACTTTGAAAAATAATCTTTTGAAAATTTTGCTTAATAGTCTTAG
Organism: Suncus etruscus; assembly: GCF_024139225.1. Lineage (NCBI taxonomy): Eukaryota > Metazoa > Chordata > Mammalia > Eulipotyphla > Soricidae > Suncus > Suncus etruscus. Next base: position 10,729,466 of record NC_064866.1, on the reverse strand, counting down.
AAAGTTTTCTGATATATTATGTTTGAATTGAATAGGTGAAAGCTAAATCTACTTATTTCTCTATGATAGGAAAGGAGATGGATTTTTTTTGTTTGTTGCAAACCAGTTAATTTTTATTTTTCAGAATGGGAGATAATTTGAAATTATTAGAGTTTTGAAGATGCATTTTTTTATATTTCCTCACTAAATTTCTTCTAAATAGTTTCCTAAATGTAAGCAGAAGCAAAAATAGAAAAAAAGCCAACAACTATTGCATCAGAAGTAAATATTTACTGAAGGCAAATGAAATAGTGTTACAATTAATGATAGGAGCATACTAATTTTATTCAGCAGATTTTGATTGAGGATCTGCCATGAGGTTGATGGTATTTTTGGCATTGGGGATATTGCAATAAGGCAAACAAGATCTCTTAGGGAGGAAATCCAGTTGGGGCCATAGTTAATATATAAGGAAATAAATAATTTCAGTGTAGTGTAGATATAAAGAGTGAAATTCACTCTTGTTATATGCCAAGCTTTCTCTCTATATTTGTTTAGTTTCAAAGTGTCTTCTGATGTAGTTTGGAGTTCATTTTACGTATGAGTAAAACAAAGCCCAGATGTCATACAATTAATTTTAACATTTAGGGTTGGACTCCCATCCAGGCAGTCTGTCTACCCAGTCTTTACTTTGAAGTGATACTTTACTACTCACAAAAGATTCATCAAGATGATCAGAGTCTGGTTTATATTGGGGGTCAGGAAGGGTTTTCTAAAGAAGTAGAAAGAAGGGTCCTGCCTTACAAAAATGTGAGAAAACAATTCTGGTCAGAGGGAATTGTAAAATACTAAAAAGTCTTAATAAATACTAGTATTTTTTTTGTTATTGTTGTTCTAGAAGTAGAAAGGCCAATGTGATTGGGCCCAGGAAGTGACAGATGATGTAATAGATGAGTTGGAGAAATAGACATGGCCTTTGGCTGTCTTGAAACGACAATATGGGATTATTTGGATTTTTTTTTCACTGAAAATTGTAAAGAAAATGATCATCCTGTAGTTAGTTCAGAAATCCCTTGTTTAGAATAATAGAGGAGTTATGGATAGGAGAAGGGAAACCTTTTCCTTAGTCAAGGATGACTTGGGCTGGTAGAGGATATGGCCTCAAATAAAGACAATAGATTTGGGTTGTATTTTGAAAGAGGAACTAACTGGACTTGCTGGCCGTGGCAGGTGAGAGAACAGGTATGCAGGAGAATATGCCAGGTGGTACATTGAGCACCCAGAGTGAGTGGTGTCACCTCTTCCAGGAATAGAAAATAAAGAAAGTGGGTAGGAGTGATCAGGGTTTGTATGCAGAGGAGGAATATCCACCACCTAGATTAATTTTACTGTATGCTTATTAATCTATCTCATGATCTGTCAGTTTATCCCAGTTTTGGGGTTGCATTTCAAAGTAAATTTCAGTCATTGTGCAATTCAAACTAATTTTTAGCCATCAACGCATCAAAAGCCCCCAAAAGGCTTTTCAATGACAATTTTTCTCATCTTAAAGTTGAAGAAGCAGGCTTGGGGGAAAAAAGATATATTCAAGGTCATATAGCTTATTATTGATGGATCTAGGATTAGCATACAGTTTATATTTAGTCTAGGACTCTAATTTGATTTTATTTTAACTTCTAAGTAAGAATAAATGTGAATTTTGGATACTGGACAAGTTTTGCTGCCAACTGGTTTATGTGCTGAAAATCTCTTGGATCCCTGTTCCAAAGACAAAATGCAAAGACACTAGTACTACTGTTGCATGTGATTGGATTACAGTTAGTATTGCACTTAGGACTTGTTATTGGAAAGTATAATATAATGTAAAATTAAGAACATTTTCAGATATTTGGTCAAGAAATGTAACTTGGGACACTTCCAAGAATTAATCCTCTTGTTGGCAAGGCCTTTGCATTTAATTAGCACATGTTCCTTGCATGCTTAGCATGTTCTAAGCCCCAGGTGAGGTGAGATACAAAAGGTAATGATTCATTTCCTTTCTTTCAAGGAATTTAGCCTTTTGACTTTTGCTTTCATTTTCTGAGCTCATTCTTCATCTTTTTTGCTTTGTGCTTGTTTTAAAATATATAAAAACTAAAGTTTAAAAAAGTAGAGAAGCTTGTTAAATTTGGGCAAAATTTTTGACTGTTGAAAATTTATATGCCGATATGGTACAGATTTTCTTTATGTGAGCTTCTTCTAATTTTTTTTGGGTTTTCAGGCCACACCTGTTTGATGCTCAGGGGTTACTCCTGGCTAAGCACTCAGAAATTGCCCCTGGCTTGGGGGGACCATATGGGACGCCGGGGGGGATAGAACCGGATCGAACCTCGGTCGCAATCTTTCCTTGGCTAGTGCTTGCAAGGCAGACACCTTACCTCTAGCGCCACCTCGCTGGCCCCAACCTCCCTTTTTTTTTTTTTTTTTTTTTTGGTTTTTGGGCCACACCCGGCGTTGCTCAGGGGTTACTCCTGGCTGTCTGCCCAGAAATAGCTCCTGGCAGGCACGGGGGACCATATGGGACACCGGGATTCGAACCAACCACCTTTGGTCCTGGATCGGCTGCTTGCAAGGCAAACGTCACTGTGCTATCTCTCCGGGCCCGGATTTCCTAATTTTTAAGAAGTCAAAATAAACCATTTTTGTTTCTTTCTGATGGAATCAGCCAGACAGGTTAGCAGTTAAATAAATATCAGATTGGAAAGTTAGAAACGATTTAAACTAGTTCAGAAAAATGAGCCATATTTGTCTTTAAAAATCAAACTGTTGGGGCTGGAGAGAAAGTACGATGGGTAAGATGCTCATCTTACACATGCTGACTGGGGTTCCATCCCAGTACCACATAATGTTACCCTGAGCCCTGGCACGTGTGATCCCTAAGCACAGAACCAGCAGTATACTTGAGCAAGGTTGGTTGCAGCCGAGAACAAACAAAAACTTCCCAAATCAAGCTTTCAATCATGGTATTTTTGTGCTTATTAAAAATAAATCAACATTTCTTATTTATGGACTTCTGATCATTGGTATTTTAAGGAAACTAACCTTACTGAGCTTATCTTCTTATATTGCTAACATTATTCAAGTATTTAATATCCTTCAGCTCTCTCAACTCATTTCCCAACTCTTTTCCAACTCATTTCTCATTAGTGCCTGATAATTCTCCCATTATTACCAGTGTGTGAAGCATTTTCTACACTTCTTTAAAATCGAGTACTAGGGGCATTGCTCTTAAATTTTGCCACCTCTAATGCTATTTAAGGCTGTCTGTCTTTTCTTTATTTTTTGTCAGAATGTTTGTTTGTTTGTTTGTTTATTTTTTGGGTCGCACCTGGCAGTGCTCAGGGGTTACTCCTGGCTCCATGCTCAGAAATTGCTCCTGGCAGGCACGGGGGACCATATGGGATGCCGGGATTTGAACCAATGACCTTCTCTGCATGAAAGGCAAATGCCTTATCTCCATGCTATCTCTTCGGCCCCAGAATGTTCATTTATTTTTAATTAGGAAAATTTTAAGTAAACTTTTAGTTTTGTGTAAATAATCATATGTGATTTTTATTCTTTGACATCTTTGATTTCTCCTGTGAAATATTCCTGAATTTAATTTATTTGGTTTTTATTTGGGAGTTACACCTGGCAGTGCTCAGGGCTTAATTCCAGCTCTGTTCTGAAGCTTGGCTCCTGGCTCTATGCTTAGGGATCACTCACTCCACATGGTACTCAGGAAACCATATGTGGTGCTAGAAATTCGAAAAGCAGTTGGCCCCATGCAAGGCAAGCATCTTACCATCTGTTCTATCTTACTGACTCTATTCTTGAAATTTTTACACTTAACACACAGGAGCCATCAGTACCACTCTTGTCAAAAATCAGTGAAAATAAGTCATCTGTCTAGGTTAAGACTGAAATGATAGCAACATTGGCTTTAGGGTTCAGAAGGACTTCAAGCTGTAGACTAGACATAGGTAAGGTTTTTTTTTTTTCTTTTTTTGGCCACACCCGATGGTGGTAGGGGTCACTCCTGGCTTTGTAATCAGAAATTACTCCTGGCAAGCTCAGGGGACTATATGGGATGCTAGGGATCAAACACAGGCCGGCTGCATACAAGGCGTTTGCCCTATCCACTGTGCTATCACTCTAGCCCTGAAGATTTTAATGAGATTTATATTTGGTACCAGTATCCTTGTTTCTTCCTTTTCTGTTCCTTTATCTTTGGACTGTTATCTTCCTGAATCAGTAGATTTTTCTCTTAGGTGTCTCTTTCTCAACATCCCCCCCTCTAGGTTTTGACCGGCAGTTCCCATTATATAATACAGGCCTCCAAATTTAAAATGTGTATAAGGAATTATCATTGATAAACTTACTCAGAAGTATTTTCCTCTTTCCCCTCTCTGCCTCTGATACTTTCCCATCCCCACTCCTACTTTTTAGGATTAAGATCAACGGACTAGTATATTAGTTTTAAGTATACAAGATGGTTCAGATGCATACATAGCAAAGTGATCACTGTTGTAAGTTTAGTTACCTCACATAGTTGCATCCCCCCCCCTTGTGATGAGGACTTTGAAGCTATATGCTCTTAGAAACTCTCAGATACTGTTAACTATAATCTTCATGTAACACTCTCCACTTTCTATTTGACAAAAACAAAACAAAAAACAGAACTCCAAGCAATGCTCTAAGAGCTTTTCTTAAAAGATGTTTTGTTTTTCTTAATTATCTAATTCTGGAAAATCTGAGGACAGTATTTCAGTTCTTCATTATCCTATTTTACAATTTTATGTCTTACCTGAGGTTTACTCTGTTCTTTCCAGATTGCTTTTTCTAACAGTATTTTGTTGTTTGAAATAGGTGAACTGAAAGAGTGCCCTGTAATTTTGAGATTCTTTGTAAATTAAATTTAAATCTGCTTCATTTATCTCATCTGAGTAACAATCCTTTTGTGGAGTTGGTAAACCTCTCCAATTCTTAGAGGTTTAGAATCCTGGCTTTACCATATTCCTCTTCACAGTTCCATAAAGAAACAGGACAAAAATTGCTTCTTATTTACCAAGAAGCCAAGAAACATTCATCATAATTACTTTTTCTTTCCTTTAGCTTTTGGGTCACACCTGGTGGTGCTTAGGGCTTACTCTTGGCACTGCTGCACTCAGGGCTCATTCTTAGTGGAACTCAGAGTGCTTCGGATTAAACCCAGGTTGGCTGTGCTCTGGCCCCCTAAATAATTTCTTTTTCTTTCACTAGATTAACCTATTTTGGCTATGGCATTCTTGGCAAGCAATTACTTCATAAAAAACTTTATAAACAGTTTGGGGGAATCTTGATAACCATTGCAGTATGTGTTTCTTTCCTTTCTGGGAGCTAATTCTTTTTTTTTTTATTTTTTTATTTTATTTTATTGAAACCATTGTGATCCACAAAGTCCACCATAGTTGAATTCAGATATACAGTGAATCAGGGTCATTCCCACCAGTAGTGTCGAACTCCCTTTACCAATGTTTTGGTAGTATTGGTAGCTAATTCTTGTTTTCCCTTTTCGCGTTCCCTTTTGTTATTGTTGAGATAAGGGGAGCCCTAAACTGGTTGTTGTGCTCACTTTAGTTGGATGCTTTCTGGGAGTCACACAGTTGAATGTGCTGAAAATTGCACACTTGGTGGTGCACATAAGATCTCTAACAGCAGGACTGCTGTATGGCACTCAACACATGGCATGGGTGTATTGGGATGGATTTCATGCCTGCTTGGCAACTTCTCTAGCACTAAGCTATCCCCAGTCTCCACAGGACTACTAATTTTCCATTAGACTATATTGTCTCAATATCTTGGAGTTTTCTTTTTATTTTTTTTTCAGGCACTGCCAGGCCTTTAGCCAAAAAAATTTTCTCTTTTGTATAAAAAGTTATTCATTACTTTGAATTATTTGCTAGATTACTAACTAAAGAGGAAAATTCTGCTCACTTCAGAATTGTAATTATGATGGTAATAAATGATGATGACATATCAGGATGTTTACTCTGCTAAGGAATTATACTGGTCATTTATTCTGTACTGTCTTCTTTTTTTTTTTTTTGGTTTTTGGGCCACACCCGGCGGTGCTCAGGGGTTACTCCTGGCTGTCTGCTCAGAAATAGCTTCTGGCAGGCACTGGGGACCATATGGGACACCGGGATTCGAAACAACCACCTTTGGTCCTGGATCGGCCACTTGCAAGGCAAGTGCCACTGTGCTATCTCTCCGGGCCCCTATTCTGTCTTCTATATTTAAAAATTTTGTCTGGATAACTGCTTTGATTAGCACAGATATGATTCTTTTATTATTTTTAAAATATTTTTATTCTTTTATTTTATATGTAAATGTTTTCTCTGATTTGGATCTCTAGAATTTTGCTTCACATTTCCAAGTTTCTCCTCTCCTATTAACTTATCTTGTGGTTAGAGCAAAAAAAGAGGATTTTGGCCATACAACAAGATTTGTTGTTTTTCTATGAAAACAGTTTGAATCGGTGCTGCTATGGTAGCTTGTCTTGTATACATACAATGTTCTGCATCGTATATGGATCCCTGAGTTCCATCAGGAGTAATCTCTCAGCAAAAAGCCAAGTAGTATTCCATTGTGCATATATACCATAGTTTCTTCTCATGATATTGAAACTAGAAATATCTTTAAGGATGAAATACCACTGACCAAGCAAATAGAGGCAAAGATAAACACACGGGATTACATTAAAATAAAAAGTTTTAGTACTTCAAAGGGAACACTGACCAGTGTACAAAGGAAACAAAGTTCTAGAAATCATTTGCCCACCACTCATCTGACAATGGGTTAAGATTAAGTAACTATTAAATCTTCTTTGAATAATTGCTATTGAAGTTAGCAATGATAGATCATTGGTGATCTCTTTAAAAATGATAAATTTGTGATATCTTTTATATATATAAAAATTCTCCCATTTCAAGTTAGGGATGTGAAACTCATTTGAAGTGTGTTTAAAGTTAGTTGCAGGGGTAACTGTATTAGTTGCCTGTTGCTGTTGTACCTAATCACTACAAATTTGGTGGTTAGAAGAGTCACCTTACAGTTCTGGAGGTCAGAAGTCTAATGAGTACAAAAGGCTGTATTCCTTCTGGGCATTCCTTGGAAAGAATCTGTCTTGCCATTTTTAGTTTATAGAGACTACCTGAATTCTAGTTTCTTGATGCCTTCCTCTACCTTAAAGGTTATCTCTTTAGCCCCTACCCCATTGCATGTCTAGTCTCATTCTGGCTATTCTTTCTCCTTATAAGATGTTTTTCTTACAAGAGGCCCAGTACAATGCAAGCTAATCCTTAACTGGATTATGCCATAGAATATTGCTTTCTCTTCAGCAAGAATTTGAAGGGTTGACTTCAAATAGGACTTCAAATATGGAAGACAGAGAAGAAGGATATGGCTTTTTGTGTTGTCCCAAGGGATAGAATTAGAACTTGTGGGTGGAAATTACAGAGACAGATTTGTACCCACTCTTACAGAACTTTTTAACAGAGCTGTGAGGATGGAGTGGGCAGTTTTAGCAAGTAGCAGCATGTCCTAGACACTTGCAGTGAAGAGCAGAGGATGAAAGACCTTTCTGGGATTGGTGCAGATGAACTCTGGATCTGGACAAGCTTTATACTCTTGCTAGCCCTGAGCTGGAGTGATTCTTTATGCCCAGTGCCATTAACAATTGAGTGTGAAACGTGGCCCCTGACTTTAAGAACTCAACATTGACTCCTTCACTGCTTTATCATTATCCCTTTTGCCCTGATACAAAAAATGCCCACTCTACAAGCTAGACACAGAGGGGACCACTTATACTAGCAGCCCGGGGGGGGGGGCAGTAAGGGAGAGGGATATGGGATGCAAGCTGGGTACAGGGGTGGAGGGAAGACAACTTTGGTGATGGGAAACCCCTGATTCAATGTTAATATGTACCTAAAATATCACTGTGAAAGATATGTAATCCACTTTGGCCAAAATAAAAATTATAAAAAAAAAAGATCTCAAAACAATCATGGCTAAGGACTATAGATTTAGGAGCTCATTTCTAAGACAGTGACCCAGTTTTGGTAAAATTCTTGTCAACTAAACAGATTTTCACTTTTTTTCATTGCTCAGGGACTCTGGTTACTCCTGGTTCTGCACTCAGGAATCTCTCCTGGCAGACTCAAGGAACCATATGGGATGCCAGGATCGATTTTGGGTCTGCCACATGCAAGGCAAACACTGTGTTTTGCCTGCTGTGTTAACACTCCAGCCCCAATGTTCACTTATTTTAAAAAACAATATTTTTTAAATAAATTCTTTAATTGAATCATCATGATATAGTTACAAAGTTGTTCAGGATTGGGTTTCAATCATACAATGTACAACACTTTTTATTGAACTTTTCCTGTCATCAGTGTGCCCTGAAGGAATCCCTATGGCCCTCTACCCTGCCTGCCTCTGTGGAAAACATTTTCCTTCTCTCTGTCTCTGTCTCTGTCTTTTTCTGTCTTTTCTCTCTTTCCCCCCTCTGTCCCTCCAGTCTATCTCTTCCTTCCCTCCCTCCCTCCCTCTCTTCCTTCCTCCTTCCCTCCCTCCATTTATTTTTCCTTATAGATACCAGTTACTGAAGGGGTATTATGCATATCACTTTATCTCCTTTCAGCATTCACTTGTACAGAGTGATTATTTATAACTATCTATGTCATCTTCATCATGGTGGTCCCTTCTCTTCCCTAACTATACTCCTCTGCTATTTGTGGCAAGCTTTCTACAATTCTTTGGATTGGTCCAATGGACTGGTCCTCTTGGCCCTTGTCTCTGTTGTCTCTGGATAGTAACTATACTGTGTTTCTTTTTAAAATATCTCACAAATGAGTTCAATAATCTCTTTTATTTATTTATTTTCTTATAATATCTTTAAGCATTATGATTACAAACATGTTTGTAGTTAGGTTTCAGTGATAAAAAAGAACACCCTTCTTCAAATGCAACCTTCCGACTACCAATGCCCCCATCTCCTTCTTCTCCCACCCTCTGCCTATATTCGAGTCTGGCAACCTATTTCTCACTCACCACCATTGTCATGATAGTTGTTAGTGTAGTTATTTTTTCAACTGAACTCACCACTCTTCGTAATAAGCTTCATATCATGGATCAGTCCTTTCTGCCCTCATCTCTAATGTCTGTGGGTATTATAGTGATGTCTTTTATTTTTCTTGCATCCTATAGATGAGTGAGACTATTCTCTGTTTATCTCCTTCAAACTTATTTCACTCAACATAATAGTTTTTATGTGCATCCATGTATAGGAAAATTTCATGACTTCATCTCTCCTGATGGCTGCATAATATTCCATTGTGTATATGTACCACAGTTTCTTTAGCCATTCATCTGTTGAAGGGTATCTTGGTTGTTTCCAGAGTCTGGCTATTGTAAATAGTGCTGCAATGAATATAGGTATGAGGAAGGGATTTTTGCATTGTGTTTTTGTGATCCTAGGGTATATTCCTAGGAGTGGTATAACTGGATCGTATGGGAGCTCGATTTCCAGTTTTTAGAGGAATCTCCATATCGCTTTCCATAAAGGCTGGACTAGACGGCATTCCTACCAGCAGTGAATGAAAGTTCCTTTTCCCCCACATTCCTGCCAGCACTTATTGTTCTTGTTCTTTGTGATGTGTGCCTGTCTCTGTGGTATGAGATGGTACCTCATCTTTGTTTTGATTTGCATCTCCCTGATGATTAGTGATGTGGAGTATTTTTTCGTGTGTCTTTTGGCCATTTGTAGTTCTTTGAGGAACTGTTTGCTCATTTCTTCTCCCCATTCTGTTTCTCCCATTCTGTGGTTTATGTGCCAATCACTATTTTCTTTGAGGTGCAGAAGCTTCTCAGCTTAATATAGTTCTATTTGTTTATCACTGCTTTTACTTGTTTGGACAGAGATGTTTCCTTCTTGAAGATGCCTTTAGTCTCAATATCATGGAGTTTAGTCTCAATGTCATGTGTTGTTCTATATACCTATAGATTCAGTCTGATTTCAAAGTCTAGCGAAATCATCTCTGACTCATTTTGTTCAACATAATATTCTCCATATTCATCCATGTATAAGTCAATTTCATGACTTCATTTTTTTCTAGCAGTTGCCATCTATTCCATTATGTTGATATACCACAGTTCTTTTAATCCACTCATCTATTTGCTAGCACTTGAGTTGTTTCCAGATTCTGGCTATTTGAATAGTGCTGCAGTGAATGTAAGAGTGCATTTCTGTATGGCGTTTTTAGGCCCCTAGAATATATTTCTAGGACCAGTGAGCGTTAAAGGGTCATATGGAAACTCCATTTCCAGTTTTTTGAGGAATATCTATATTGTTTTCCAAAATGGCTGGACCAGGTAATATTCCCAACAGGAGGATTTTCAGTTATTTTAAATTAGGTTTTTTCCCAGTAAAAAAAGAACTTTTATTTAACAACAGTAAGATAGATGCTTTACTTAAAAAAAAAATATGTGGAGAGGAGTTTAATCCTGCATTTTATCAAAGTGGTGATAACATTTTTGGAATTCAGTAGGCTGATGTGAAAACTTTAGGTATGGAATGTACAGAGAGAGAGAGTGCCAATTTATATGTGTTGAATATTTTATGATTTCAATGGGAAGATTGAATCTTCATTTCAGTCATAGTCAAAAAGCATAGTGTGGTTCAGGGAATATAAGTCAAAAGGCCTATACATTGGGGAGTAACTTTTATGCTAGTCGTCCGTGATGACTGAAAAAGTTTCCCCACTTTTAGACATCTCATAATATATTGTGTACCTAATTCATTTCCTTAATACATTTTTTATGAGTTTTATAGATTAAAATTTTTTGAGAGGATTACTACAGTTGTTTTGAGAAATACATCTTGCTGATACTGAGCTAAACTGAGCCTTCTTTCTAACCTGACTGGCGTAGTACAGCCTGCTGGTATTTTTCTCTCCTGAGGCTTCTGGGTCTTATGTTTTCGACTTAATATTTTTTTTTTTTTTGGTGGTTTTTGGGTCACACCCGGCAGTGCTCAGGGGTTATTTCTGGCTCCACGCTCAGAAATTGCTCCTGGCAGGCACAGAGGACCATATGGGGCGCCGGGATTCGAACTGATGACCTCCTGCATGAAAGGCAAACGCCTTACCTCCATGCTATCTCTCCGGCCCCCTCGACTTAATATTTTTATAGCTTGGTGGCCTATGCACAAAATACCATCATGGTTTCTCTAACTTTCTCCTTATGTATCAAACCTGTCCCAGATGATAAATATATTCCAGGATCCTCTAGATTAATATTGGGCACTTTGAGGGTCTGCTCTATTATCTCTCTGGCCATATTACCCCCTTTAAAAAAATCCCTTAGTACCCTTTGGAAATTTATCTTCTTTATGTGAACAAACAGGAGATTCTCCTTTGGATCTTTCCAGTAACCATCCCCCCAGGGGAGTGTTATCACCCACTTTTGGGAAATGCTGTCCTAGAAGTTTAGTACAAGCCAGATGATGAACCATATGTGTAACTTGAAATCTTCTAGTAGTCACATTTCAGAAAGAAAATTATGAAATTTACTTTAGTAATATTTTTGAATCTATTGTAAACAGTCTTATTTAACAATTAATATGTCATTATTAAGATGTTTGCATTATTTTTAGATACTGTATTTTTGAAATGTGGCATACTTTTCATTTATAGCACATTTTACTTCAGACTTGAACTGTCACTTAGGTTTTATAACAGCTACCATTAAGATGATCGATTCACATACCATGTTTGGTCTAAACTGTTCTTAAAAGTATTTCAATAATAGAATCAATTAACAATATTAAAATTAAAATAAATCATAATTAAGATATTTTGATTTCAGGGCCAGAGAGATATACAGGACTAAGGTGTTTGCTTTGCATGCTAGATCCCTAGAACCACATAGGTTCCATAGACATTGCCAGGAATGATCGTTGAGCACAGCAAGGTGAATCCTGATTCCAGATTATTGACCAAAAATATTATTTCTGAATCATAGTGACTATATTTCATGAGACTTATGTTTCTGGTAATTGCTATAATGGACAGTGCAGCTAGATTCTGTTCTGTTGTACTATTTTAATTCTGATCTGGTTTTCTGTGCTTTATTATTGGCTTTATTTATTTTTTGATTAATTTGTATGTAGAGACCAGAGTCATTAGTTGAACAGGCTGAAAGTATGCTTTCCATGCAGGAGTCCTGAATTCAATTCCCCATACCACATTGACCCCTGAGCACAGAGCTGGATATAGCCCCTACAACCATTTGGTATGGCCCACAAAACCCAAAAAGCAAATAAGTTTGTATATAAATTTTAGAATCATTTTGTCAACTTAAAGGTTTTTTTTTTTTTTTTTGCTCTTTTTTTTTTTTTTTTCGTTTGTTTTGGTTTTGGTTTTTTGGGTCACACCTGGCAGCACTCAGGGTTACTCCTGGCAGGCTTGGGGGACCATAAGGGACCCATAAGTGACCACTGTCCTTCTGCATGCAAGGCAAACACCCTACCTCTATGCTATCTCTCTGGCCCCAATTTACAGGTTTTTATTTATAGTCTACTAATGTTTATATTGTTAGTTACATACATGCAACAATAAAAAAAGCCAAATAAGGACAGAAGATTAGCTAGTTGATTGCCGTGACTTTTTTTTCCTTTGACTTAAGCATTTGATTCTGAAACATCAGCCTCATAGTTGCTGTATTCATTACTTATACTTATGCAAAATCATAAGATAAAATTTGAAGTGACATAGACCCGTTAGAATCATTGTGGATATCAATTATTCACCACAGATGCAAATTAGAAGATAGGGGATGATTTAAAAACTATAATACTTAGGGCTGGAGAAATAGTATAGGAATATAGGCACTTGCTTGTATGCTTAGACTCTGGGTAAGTCTTTAGCACCACAGATGGTTTCTTAAGCACTGGGTAGAGGGATCCCTGAACACAGAGGGAAGAGTAAGCCCTGTGCATATTGGATGTGGTCACATTTCCCCCGCTATTATTAAGAAAAAGTAATGCATATGTATCGTTACCATTTTCTTATTTTATGAGAATAATGTTAGAATTAAAGAAAAGGTTGTAATAGTCATTGCTTTGGAAATTATATACTGCCCTAAACTGTTTCTGGTACATAGTATAAAGCCTGACTGAAGTTATTCAAAACTTGAATAAATAGATGATGGAAATATATTGAATAGAGCTTTTTTTTTTTATTTTAATATAGCTCCTTGATCAGATGTGGAGCCATTATTACTGTAAACTGAGACTCTAGTTAATGGTGAATAATATTCTATAAAGTAATATAAGGCATTTTGAAAATATGAAGAGACATACAATTACAAGAGGATTGCTATATAATTTGACAAAAGATACTATATATACAAAATATACAGTAGAATTATACAAAAGATACAATATATACAAAAATACAAAATGTATATAATATGTATACATATAAAATAAATATAATATATAAAATATACAAAATGTTTACAATAGAAATGCTATGTAGTTTTGAGGGATGTAATTACAATAAAATTACTATATAATTTGGAGGAACTCATGATGCATGATATATGATTAGAAAGCAAATTGCCCCAATTTGAATGGAATACTATTAAAATAAAACATCTCATGTTTTTAAAATAGTTCCCAAATTGTATTCACACAAGATCACTTATATGGTTATTTGGTTTTTTTCTTTTGGGGGGGGTTCACACTGGCATCGCTCAGGGGTCACTCTTGGCTCTGCGCCCAGAAATTGCTCTTTGTAGGCTTGGGGGGACCATATGGGATGCTGAGAATCGAACCCAGGTCTGTCCTGGGTCGGCTGTCTGAGGCAAACCCCTACGACTGTACTATCTCTCTGGCCCCTATCTGGTTAATTGTTCTTGCCACATTGGAATCTGATTTTATTACTACCTGAGTTAGCTCATCTGTTAAAATTTTTTCTAAAGAAGTTTTCCTATTGAAATAGATTATTATGCTAACTTCTGCACAATTCTTTTAAGATGGTGGAAAATTTTTTTACATTTATTTTTGTGCCATGCCTGACACTGCTCAGGATTTACTCCTGGCTTTATGCTTAGGAATCATTTCTGATGGTGCTCAGGGACCATATGTAGTGCCAAGGATTGAAGTAGGTCAGTCATGTACAAGGCTCTAGCCTTAAGCCTGTATTATCTCTCTAGCACCATAAGCTGAAAAATGATTGTGGTATTTGGTTGGACAGACAGGAAAACAATCACTGAATTTCAGGTTGTGTAGCCAAAAGTTTTCACTGAATTTGTTTTTCTGACAATATGACAACCTCCATCTTTCCATTATAAAACATTTAAAAACATGGTTTAGTAAAACAAAAACAAAACATGATAATAGAGATTCATTTAAAGTGAATGGATAAGTCTGTTAAATGGAAACATGTGGGACCAGAGAGAGAGCATGGAGGCAGGGCATTTGCCTTGCATGCAAAAGGCTAGTGGTCCCCTGAGCCTGCCAGGAGTGATTTCTGAGTGTAGAGACAGGAGTAATCCCTGAGTGCTGCTGGGTGTGACCCAAAAACCAATAAAATAAAATAAAAGAGTTAAAAAAAAAAGGGAACAAGTAGGGAATAAGGGATACAAAATGGCTTTGAAACCATTGGGTATACTTGGCTTAGGTGACCTGTCCCTTTAGAAGAGAGAGACTGGAACTAAGATATGGGTTTCCACAGGGTAGGAATTATAGAAGGCAAAAAATATGTCCACTATAAGTGGCAGTGAAGAACCGCCAAAAAAAACTGTCTCACTCTTGTGTGTTCTCTTGGACTTTAAATTAATATTGTTTGGGGTCAGAGAGATATACAGGTGGTAAGACACTTACATTTTTGTGACCAGTCTCTGACCATGTATGATCCCCTGAGTACTGCCAGGCATCATACACGAGCTTTTAGAGCCCCCTGACCACCATTGGGTATGGCCCAAACCCATACCTACCCTCTCTCCAAAATTAATGCTGTTTACATTATCTGAGTAAGTCTAAACCAAAAATTATCATTTAAGTCAAACATAGAACTTTCAAAAGTATTTATTTCTTTTTATATTAATTGATATAAGAGCACATTAAAAAGTGATATCAGGTGTGCATCATTAAAAATCAATGTGTGTTTACATGACCAAAAAATGTCCTGTTTTGGATTTCTTCATTAAGTAACCTCTTTCCCTCAATTGTCCTTCTGTCTTGATAATCTCAGATCTGAGTCTGTAATGCTCTGAGTGATTGGCAGAACCATTCTTAGATTCTACCCAGAAGAAAACATCCTCAAGCAAGATGCAAAGAAGTATCATACGCACAGAAAATGGGAACACACAGTTAGAAATTGCTGTTATCACAAACTACCACGTATTGGTATGATCAGCAAGCATAACAAGCAATCAAACTCAGTCAGATTCTACTTCTTAAAAACATCTGCACTTTGGGAGGTATTTTAATATTGTTGAAGACCCGAAAGAAGAAATGAAAGTATGAGTATGAAGCAGGTGACTGTTACTGGCCATGCAGGTTTGAAAGTAAGCCAAATAGAAATGCAAAGCAAAAAGCAAAAAAAAAAAAAAAAAAAAAAAAAAAAAAAAAAAAATCAGAGGACATGTTAGAAAGCAGATTAGGAACAGAAGAAATTACTAGAATGCAAAAGGACAGATTACTAGAATGCAGGTTTGAAGCTAGTACAAAGAAGGCAGAGAGAAAGGCAGAGGGGTGGAGAATGTCAGTAAAAAGATATTGTTTAGGGCCTGGAGAGATAGCACAGTGGTGAGATAGCACAGCGGCGTTTGCCTTGCAAGCAGCCGATCCAGGACCAAAGGTGGTTGGTTCGAATCCCGGTGTCCCATATGGTTCCCCGTGCCTGCCAGGAGCTATTTCTGAGCAGACAGCCAGGAGTAACCTCTGAGCACCGCCGGGTGTGGCCCAAAATTCAAAAAAAAAAAAAAGATATTGTTTAGTACAGAGTACATATTGCAATTTTTTTGTTTGTTCATTTTTGTGCCACACTCGACCGTGCTCAGGGATTACTCCTGGCTCTGAACTCAGAAATCGCTTCTGGCAGGCTCGGGAGACCAATATGGAATGCCAGGGATTGAACCCAGGTCCTTCCCAGGTCGGCCGAGAGCAAGGCAAACACCCTACCACTGTGTTATCACTCTGGCACCCAGAGTACATATTGGAAGATGACACAGGAGGGATGGAAAAGAGACTATTTGAAGTATTTAATGTCTAAAATGGTTTCTGAAAAAAAAAAAGATAATAATCTTCACATATTGGGAATCAAGAAAATGCAAAGAAATTTGTACCTGGGCAGATGGACTCACTGTAATGAAATGCAGACAACCAACACAAGATCTTAAGGAATAATCAAAGTGCTGGGAGAAAATAAAGACCGATCTGAAATTGTATTTTAATTTTTAAAAATTTTTAAAATTAAGACAGAATAATTTACAAATTATTCATAGTTGAGTTTTAGGCATATAAAGTTCAAGCACCATTGGTGCTCACTCTGGTTTAGTACATAGCTATTCCACCAGTGTACCTAAACACTCTTGACCCCTCCCTCCCATTACTTTCCATCCTGTTCTTCCTTGTCCCCCCCCCCCCCAATTTATTTTTCTGTTTTTCTATATTCTGGGGTTAAGGATGATCGAATAAGTCTTTCAAATAAGAGGGAACATACCATTTTTAGATAAACAGTAACAGTTTTTACCTTTTAACTTTAGGCTTTCCCCTTTCTAAGTTATTTTGGATAATTTACTTATGTTTGCTTGTTTTTTTTTTTTTTTGTTTGTTTGTTTTGGTTTTTGGGTCACACTCAGTGGTGCTCAGAAGTTACTCCTTGCTCTACGCTCAGAAATTGCTTCTGGCAGGCTCGGGGGACCATATGGGATGCTGGGATTCGAACCATTGTCCTTCTGCATGTAAGGCAAATGCTATCTTTCTGGCCCCAAATAATTTACTTCTGGTCTGAGAAAGTTTGATATTTAAGGAGGATGATAAAGTAAAAAGGTAATTGTGGAGCTGTGTCCAAGCATTTATTTATAGTGTAAAACATATAAATAATTTGTGGTGCTTAAAGATCACAATATTAGGGTAGTCTTAAAATACTGTACAACAGTTTGATGTAAGTAGAAAGGAGAAAGCTAGATTTAAATAAATCCTTTACGGACCCTGTATAGGAATAAGGAAAAAATAAGATTATTTTTAAACATAGGAAGTTATGTTAAAACTGAAGCTTAATTCAAAACAATGAAACCCTGAATAAATATCTTCTAAAAAAAACAGAAAAAATATGAAAAGAGGACAATGATAGCTAAGAAAAAAATAAGAATATGGGAGAAAGGTACACATAATGATAGGAATAAATCCACATATTTAACAATCAAATTATATACTAGTGAACTTTATTCTAGAACCCAATATTAAATATTTCAGACTCTGGGCAATGTATGGAACCTGTGATTTAGGGGCTGAGGACTGAACCACACCCATTGGTGCTTAGGGCTTTGCCTGGCTGGCTTTGTGCTCAGGAGTGACATTGGGTTGTGGTCAGGGGACTCTGTGTAGTGCTGGGATTTGATCCAGGTGAGTCAGGGTGGTCACAGCTACGTGTAAGGCAAGTATCTCAACTCCTTTACTCTCTTTCCTGTCCCTGGACTCTATTCTTTTTATCTTTTTTCCAAATTCAGTGAAGGTACTCTGTTGTTCATGGTTATTGATGTACTGTGATACACAATACTGTTAATGATGGTTTTGTATGTCCATCATTCCAACACTGCCCACCACCAGAGTGCCTTATTCCTTCCTCCATGGTCCTATTCTTTTTTTTTTTTTTTTTTTTTTGGTTTTTGGGCCACACCCGGTAACGCTCAGGGGTTACTCCTGGCTATGTGCTCAGAAGTTGCTCCTGGCTTGGGGGACCATATGGGATACCGGGGATCGAACCGCGGTTCGTCCAAGGCTAGCGCAGGCAAGGCAGGCACCTTACCTTTAGCGCCACCGCCCAGCCCCCATGGTCCTATTCTTAAAAGACACATGCAAGGAGGAAAACGAAACCTAGAAGTTTGGAGGATAGCTCAGAAGCTTCCAATGCTTGCTTTGCAATCCTCTGATTGCAAGTCAATTATTTGTGTCCCTTTGTGCCTGGCATGAGTTGGCAAATGCTGTTTGTGAGTCCTGGCACCAGAAGGCACCTAGCCATCTACAGCCAGAAGTGTGTAACCAGCACACCATCAAGACTGGAATCCTTGGCTGCTTCATGACTGAATAATGTGCGAGTACCCATGGCCTGGATCCCTTGATCCCTAGTGAATATGTTTAAGAGCACCCCTAGTAAAGGAATGCATAGCTGTGATTGCCTCAAAGCTGTTTCATATCCCAATCTGATGTGTTTCCAGCAAGTCTCACAGTCAGGCATTGTGTGAGATCCCTAATGATCGCATCTACAACATCAACAACAATAAAACAAAATTGATAAATAAATTATTTTAAAAAGTCTAGCTGGGCCCAGGTGATTGATTACAGCTTTGGAGGAAAAAAAAATCCCACAACAGCTAGCAGTATAGTGCTTATCTTATACTTAACATTTTCTTAACACTTCACATACATTTACTTTTTTAATCATGGCATTTATCTTTGATAGGAGTGATATTAAGAGCTTTAGTTTATGGGGAGGTGTCAGAAAGTGAAAAGGCAAGTCAGAAATTGGGAGATGATGTTTATAGTACTTATTAGTAAGCAGGATGAGCATTGGGAATATAAAGTATCCCTGGGAGCAGGTGCCATAGTACAGCAGGGAAGGCATCAGCTTTGATCCCTGCCACCCATAGTTACCTGGAGCCTACCAGGAATGATTCCTGAGCACAGAGCCAGGAGTAAACCCTGAACACATCTGAGTGTGGCCTAAAAACAAAAAGAAAACAAAGCATTCATAATAGTCTTTTACTAACAGAAGAATTTTTGCTCTGCATGCTCTTCTATGATTGGAATTCTTAGACTTTTAATTTTCTCTGTTCTTTGTGGTCATAAAATGGTATATTTCTGGTTTTCATGTGCAGTTAATGAGCATGTCCTCTAGTCATGCTCTTTGTGTTTTTTCTTCCGTGAAGACCTTCTGGAGATAGGACAGTGGGCAGTGGGGGTACTTTGCTGGGTGGGTTGTGTTTTCACCTCCAGGCATTCTTGGCTCTGTACATTTTATCAGTTCTAGAAATATTCATGATTAGCTCTGCTTCTCTAGGTGATTATAGGTTGGTAGGGTTTACTGTTTATCTTCACTTAGGACAATACTCATAATAGAACACTGTAAATTTGCTGGCAGAGTTCTAGCATTTGGAAGGAATATTTGAATTATTCTCTTTAAATCCATAGCTTTTAAGAAATAACCACACACAAAAAAAAAAAAAAAGAAATAACCACACACATTAGGATTTTCTTTGTAGACATGATTTTGTTGCAGACATGATTTCTTTTGCATGAGCACTCACAGAAGAATTAGAATCCTGTTACGTAAGATGCCATACAACCATAATCCCATGCCTTGTTATTTTATGACCAGTCATGCTTCAAAAGAAAGTTTTGAAGTTTCCCCAGTTTTTCAAAGTAATATGTACTCAGTGAGAAAAGAAATTGGGAAATACAAACATGTAGGTAAAAACAAAATATCTAGAGAACTATAAGTCAACAGTTTTTGTTTACTTTTGGGGAAGGGGCGCACTCAGTGGTCTTTAGGTACTTCTACTGGTTCTGTGCTCAGGGATCACCCCTGGCAGGCTTAGGGGTTCATCTGGGGTGCTGTGTATCAAACCCAGGTTAGTTATGTGCAGGGAAAGTACTTTACCTATTGCACTATTTCTTGGTTCTAAGTACTAAGTTAACAACAAAATTTTCTTTGTGGCTTTTTAAATTATTTTCCTGTCTTCTTGCATTTGGTTAAAAATGACAATCTTATTTTAAGAGAATTATTTTTTGTGTATGTGTGTGAGGGCTCACCCAGTAGTGTTCAGAGATTGTTTCTGGCAGTGCTCAGGGAAATCGAAGTCACTAGGAATTGAACCCCGGCCCCCTGCATGCAGATTATTTACTCCAAAGCTGATGGTTCTGTAGGTATAATGCCTTGGGTTTAGTTTTCATTGCCAACAACAACCACATCCCCCAAAAAGAAAAAAGAGGATTGAAATACTAGAATACAATCACTTGGAAATTTAGTCACATAGAGATTATGTTGAAAATACATTATCCTTGTGGCTGGAGAAGTAAAGAGGGTAGGATGCTTGCCTTGCCTGGGTGCGCAGATTTAGATCTCTGGCATTTCATATGGTCCCCTGAATACTATCAGGAGTGATTGATCCTTAAGTGTAGTCAGTGTTAGAAGTAAACTCTGAGTTTACTGTGCCACACTCTTGCCCCAAATGCATGGTCCAATTTTTTTGTTTTGTTTTGGGTCCACCCCTGGTTCTGAACTCAGGAATCTGAACTCCTAGTGGTGCTCTGGGAGACCATATGGGATGCCAGGATCAATCCTAGATTGGCTGTGATTGTAAAGCAAATATTATGCCCACTGTTATTATCTCTCTGGCCTCTGGTCCAATTTTGATCATCTTATAGCTTTCTGCACTCAGAAATCGCTTCTTGCAGGCTCAGGGGACCATATGGGATGCCAGAGATGGAACTTAGATTCGTTCTGGGTTGGCAGCATGCAAGGCAAACATCTTACCTCTGTGCTATCATTCCAGCCTCATCTTATATGTACCCTCTCTGACTTTCCTGGTGTGTTGACTTTCTGTTTTCTCTTGTATTCATATTCTCTCTTGAAAAGTTATGACCACTTTAAATCATTTCTGAGAAATGAACTGCAATTTTGTGCTAGTGAATAGTTTTTTGCCTCTTAACTTCAAACCTGCCCTTAGTTGCACTGATTTGTCATGCTAGAATGCTCTTGATACATCTCTCTTGTGCCAGCTGCCCTAATGGGAAGTTCTATCTTCTGGCACAACTTCTCAGAGGAGCGTCTTTTCTTTCCCAGGCCTGGCATGCTTTCCTCCTTCTTGCTCTTTGGCCCTCATCCTGACACGAGGGATACTCCTGGGGAAGTTCTGCAGTGAGATTTAACAACATCCCATAGGTGGCCTTGAGCCAGCTAGTTCCTCTAGTACTTCATAGGCAGTTTTGAGGGTGAAATTTTTTTAGTAACTTGTGGGTGATTTCTTTCTTGCTTGTCTGGACCTGTGGCACTTCCGCCACCCTTAGGCTTATAAGTAAATCATCTCTGAGGAGGTTTGAATTTCAGTTCGGGCTGGGGAGAACTGTTGTGGTTCTTCCGGATATTTAACATTAGGTCTCATCTCATTTTACTGCCTACATACCAACATTACATATATAAATATACATATATTACATGACTAATATTACAAATATTATGCAGTATTTCATATGTCTCCAAATTGTAGGTCCATTATTCTAATCTGCCCCCCCCCCCCTTTTGCCTGGTCTTTAGAGTAAAGGGAAAACCCACTTACTTGTCTTTGTTTATTTCCTTATTTGGTTTTTGGGTCACACCTTTTTTCTCTTTAAAATGTTTTGGTCTTGGTGGGTTTTTTTTTGGGTGGGGGGGCACATATCCAACTATTTGTGGCTAAGTGCTTGGAGTTGAGGGTTGCTTTTGGTGGTTCTTGGATGATCGAGTGGTGCTGGGAGTCAAACCAAGGCCTCTTGCAATGGGATCATTTCTCTCAGCCCATTAAGATATCTTTCTAGCCCAGTTGTTTATGTTTAATTATAATCATTCTAGTAGGTAAGAGAAATGGCATCATATAGTTTGTGTGTGTGTGTGTGTGTGTGTGTGTGTGTGTGTATTTCTAATTATGAAGGATGTTGAGCTGCTTTTTATGTGTGATTTTATTTTGTGATTTGTCTGTCTTTGCCCATTTATCCTTTTTCTTTCTCTGTTAACAGGGATGGTGGGGTCATATACATTGCAGTATAGTGGTTGATGGGAGTGATATTTTTGGCTGTGCATATACACTTGCTTGTGGTACTTGCACACTTAGTTATGTGTTGTGCTGGAGATCACACACTTTTGTTGTGGTCTCAAAGGATTTCAAACAATAGTGCCACCAGGTACTGGGAGGGGGTCTCACTGTGACTTAATACCTTGTAAGATGGTAAGATAGTTGCTCTGCCCAATTTCCAGGCCCTTTCCTTCCCTTGCCCGTTTATAAATTGATGTATTTGTCTTTTTTATTATTGAACTACATGAGTTCCCCATATATCCCACTACAAATCTATTATTAGATAAATGGCTTTGCAAATATTTTCTCTCAGTGTGTGGGTTGTTTCTTCATTCTCATTTTTCTTTTAAAAATTGAGACAGGGCCCAGAGAGATAGTAGAGGCTTGATTCATGGCATTACATAAAGAATTCTGAACCTACCAAGAGTGATACCTGAGTTTAGAACCAGGAGTAACCCTTGAGCTCTTATGGGTGTGACTCTAAAACCAAAACCAAAACCAAAAAAAAATTGAGACTGCCAGAAATGTGGCTCAGTATAGAGCACATGCCTAATATATATATAAGACCCTGGGTTTGATCACCAGTACTTAAAAAAGATTTAGTGTACTTACCCCATTAAAGTGACCATTTAGTGGTTTTCAATTTGTTCAAGGATTGTGTAATCATGTTCATGGTGCAATTCCAGAATAATTTCATCACTCCCCAAAGAAATCCAATAACCATTAGAGTCACTCCCATTCTTGACTCTCTCCACCCTTAGCATTTCTTTTCTTTACTCTATCTCTGGGTTCACCTCATCTGCCTTTTTTACTTTCCTGAAGAGTATTTTTTGAAGCACAAAGCTGTTTAATTGTTTTCTTTTATCTTGTACTTTTGGTTCTGTATTAAAAAATAAATTGTTGCCTGGATCAAGATCACAAAAGCTTTACTCCTAGATTTTATTCCAAGAGCTTATAATTTTGCCCTCCCACTTAGGTGTGCAGTCTCTTTCATGTTAATTTTTATATTTGTGTGACCTAGAGAACCAAATATCACTTATTGCATTTATTCAGTGTAAAGTGTGTTGCTGGTATATACCATCTAGATGGATTAGACATTTTTATATAGTCTGGCATTCTCAGCCTAACATTTTTTGCTCTTTCCTCAGAAATCTTTGATTTTGTTCCTTGTTTTTTGATAATGCTCTTGTCTTGGACTTTTCCTGACTCTTGGTGACCTCATAGGTATTTTCTTAGCTATATAGCATGGATTCTATTTCATTCTTTCCAGAGCTGTTTTCTATCCTGACACTTCATCTGTTTAACTTACTTGCCTGTGGACTTCTGTGTTTGCAAGCCATGACATAAAATGCCTTGTTCTTGTTCCTGCAATTCTATCTAGTAGTGTCTATTCAATTATAGTTCTGTTCTAGGCACTAAAGAACAAGTAAAATATCTGTAAGTTTTTGATGACTACCTCACTATTTTCAAGTGTAATAACTGAATAAAGCAACCAATTGTTTAGTTCTAGATATTGTATGTTGGGTATACAGATGTTTTGATGCTGGCTGGGCTGCTGGACAGTGCTGGCTTGGATTTGCCATCATTTAATAAGGCAGGGATCAAAAATCTTTGACCTCATTTTTCTGCAGTCCCCAGTATGTTACATAGATTTATACTTATCTATCTGTGTGTATTGTATATATTTACCCTTGTCCCGTATACCCATACCTGGCTGTGCTCAAGGCTGTTCCTAGCTCTGCTCAAGTAGTCACTCTTGGCAGTGCTGGGGGGGGGGGGCATATGTAGTAGCAGAATATGGTCAAGGCAAGTGCCTTACCTCGTGTACTATCGTGAAGTAAAAGATGAAAAAAGGATTAATAATGAGATTATAAATGTGCCTCAAAGCCTAAGTATTTTTCTCTGTCCCTTTCTAGAAAGAATTTGCTGATTCTTGGCCAAAGGCAGGGGGGATTGGCAGGACAGTGCATGCGTCTAATCATGTGATTGTTTAGATTTGCTCCATGGCAACAACAGGGTTTCAAGAAGTTGAAGTATGCAGGACCTTTGAGGATTAGGTTTAGATCTAGCACATTTCTTTCTGCAGTGTCCTATTGGCAAAAGCTAGTGATAAAGTGAGCCAGAACTTAATGGCAAGGTATTTAGTGGGAAGAACTATAAAATCTCATTTCAGGAGGCCTGGATAAAAAATGACAAATGGTTCTATTATTGTCAGCTATCAAAAGTACTAAAAAAATAGGTTAAAAAGTTCCCTGCCCTGTGGAGTATATGTTTTAATGGTGTCAATAAAGTGTCATGTTTTATCATGCCTCTCAAATGATGTCTCTCATTCATTCATGCTACCTTGGTTGCATATTCCAAAATTTTCCAATTTCTCTCTTGTCTGTACTTTCCGTCATTCTTTAAAAATTTTCTGGATTTAAAGAATAAGTATGGCTTTCTTTCCTCATTTGCTTGGCTAGCACCATTCTCCTTAGAATTAATGGGCAGTTAATATACTTTGTGGGGTCATTTCCTGACAGATTTCTTTATACTTCATTGGTTTGTTCCTTCATACTCTGTTATTATTAGTTTACACCCTGCTTTTACCCAAAACAATAGTGGTACCCCAGTTTCCTCTTTTTCTTTTTTTTTTAATTTTTTAATTATTTTATTTTCCTCTTTCTTTTCACCAAGCCCTTTGACTTGTAAAAGTCCACTTGGATCTCACTTGACCTTCCCCCTCCTAGTTAAATAAATAAAAAGGTTTCAGTTTAGCTTAGTACATGGAGAGAGACCAAGAGATGAGAGGCAACTGACTCCAGCATTCTTCCCTGTCTGGCTTGGTTTATTAATTCTTAGCTGCTACCCTACTTCAGATGTGTTAACCCAGGGTTAAAAATATGTCATGTAGGTTGATTTCACAGTTATAGTAATAGATTTGTTTAATGCAGAATTATGCTGAGTACTTTTGAATTTCCTTCAGAAAGTGCTTGAAGATGAGCCTCTTTATCTCTATCCATTTCCATTCAGCAAATGTCTCTGCTGTGTGTGAGAACATCAGCTAAGTGTATTAGAAGTAAACCAAGAGACAGGCAAGGTTCTTGCTTTCATAAGATAATAGTAAATAGTGCTTTTACTAATCCCCCTTTTACTAAGATTAGTATATTAGATTTTTTTTTATCATTAGAACCTTAAATCATTTCTCAACTATAAGCTTTCTCTTTCATGTTTTATTCTTGGGAAATGTAACATTACATTTACTGTATCACTTTTCACTTTACTTTTTAGGTGTGTTTTTAGTTGTTTGTATTTTGAAAGATAAGTATATTAAATTTTATATCAAATTTCATGTACTATTTTATTTAGTAGTTCATTATCTTCTTGGTTATTCACTTTTTAAAATCCTTGCTTCCAAGGACATATGTCTACAATATTTTAGAAGACAGGGTTGAGTGCCTAAATTACTTTTTCTGAAGGAAAATTAGAGTTTAGTGTTTTTTTGTACTGCCAAATATATAGTGGGCAGTTAATAAGCATTTTTTATGGTAATAGACCATTTGGTTTTCTGTTTTATTGAAATTCACCCAGGATGATTATTCACGACTGACTCTTAAACAGATCGACAGATTCTTGACCCTCAGTCTAGTAATTAAAATTACTTTTCTCACTGTGATTATAGTGAAACCTGCTTTCTTTCATCTCAATTGAAGCTTTAAAAATATTAATATCTGAAATTGGAAGTATCTCATTTTCACAATTGCCAGCCTACTTGAAGCATTTTGAAAATGTACATATGAATTTTATAAATTGATGCCTGTGGATATAAAATTCAGAGAAGTAATTTAGTACCTTGAAAATAATGAATAGCACAATTTTTCTCAAGGTGTTTTAGATGGCAATAGCACTTATTCTTTCATTCTTGGCTTGTTCATTCATCCATTTGACTGCTTAATATATGCTGAACAGTGTTCAAGGAGGGAGGTCTTTATTTTACATAGATCTCTAATATCTCAAGCGTATTCCAGAAGTTCAAAATACTGACATTCGTAAGGTAGTAAAATAGGAGAAGAAAGTGTCGGGGAATGTGGGTCAGTGTTTGAGCACTTCTTTTGCATGTTGAACCTGCAATGTTGATAACAACCCTCTATGCCAAATGTGAGATCTCAAGCACACTACAACAAAATACAATAGAGGCAATAAAGATCTTGGTGAAATAGTAAACATTCTAGCATCTCACACTACCATTCTGTGAAATGTAGCGAATATATTCTGGTACCTTACATTGACAGCCTAAGTTTTTACCAATTTTTCATAAATGAAGGATTTTTGAAATGTTAATAGCACATGTTTATCACTCTAAATTGTTCAAGTATCTTGATGCTCTGAATTTCTGTGTATTAAATTATTTCAAACAAACTAAGGAAGTGATGTTAGATGAATTAGTTAATATTTGAGCAGTTCAAAGTGATGGATAATTGTTGCAGGACTGGAGCGATAATATAGCAAGTGAGGTACTTGTCCTTTTTGCAGCCATCCAAGGTTTGATCCCCAGCACCCTATATGTTTGTCTGAGCTCCACCATAAGTGATCCCTGAGTGCTGAGCTTTGAGTAAGCATGAGAACTCCTGGGTGTGACCCCTAAACAAAACAGTTTCCTTACCCAGCCCCCCAATTAAATAAATATAAAATAAAAATAGAGATTCTTTCTCAAATATTCAAGAGGTTATACAGTAGCTTACATGTTTACAAGTCTAAGTGACTTGTAAATTATTGTTTTTATTTTAATCTGGCTAACTAGTAGGTTAATTTGCCTATCAGCAAGGAGAACCATGTGATAGCAGAACCTGAGCTAGGATTAACCAAGGAAATCACATTATATTAATGTTATATCTCTGGGCCTTGAACATCATATTAGTAGAAAAGTTGTCAAATAAGAATACAAAGGGATCAGACATATAGTTAGCAGTAGAATTTTATATACGAAGCCCTGGGTTTGATTCCTGGCACTGAAAAAAAAAAAACCCAAAACCAAGAATAAAATCAATATGGAGGCTGGAGAAATAGTACAACAGGTAGAGTGTTTGCCTTGCATGCAACTGATCCTGGTTCAACCCTTGACATCTCATATGGAGCACCAAGAGGAGTAATTCTCATTCCCTGACCAGCTCCTTTAAATCTTTCAAAGGTCATTGCCTGGATTCAGAGTATGGCTTTATGTTTCCATAGCCTCCTGTATGAACCTCTAAGACAACTAGACGTTATTGGTTGCTCTCTTGCTCAACTGTGAGCTTCTTGAGAACACAGATGGATTCTTGGATTGCTCCATTTCTTTACCCTTTGCACAGAATGCTACCATGTTGGAATGCAAAGGGGAAAGGGAACAAAAATCTGAATGTCTCTTATATACTAGGGAATGTATTTAGCTGTTTCAGACAAAATTCAGTGAATTCACTTGTCACAGTAATTTTGCAAGAGCATGTTATTATCTCCCTTTTATGTTCAGAAAAATGAAGTTAGTTTGCCAAGTGATGCAGTTATTAAGTATTGGAGCCAAGATTGGATCTCAGGTCTAGTTTGCCTCCAGAGTCTGGTTATTTCTTTTTATCATGCAACTTATTCTATTATACAAAATGTGATATGTAATAATGAATAATGATATCTTAAACCATCAGGAACATGGACTTATCTCAACAGATAAATTTTTTTTAAATGTGTTAATGGGGGGCCAGAGCAATAGCACAGTGGAAACACAGGCAAACACAGGACGGACCATGGTTTGAATCTTAGCATTCTATCTGGTTCCCCAAGCCTTTCAGGAGTGACTTTTGAGCGCAGATTCAGGAGTAACCCGAGTGCGGCCGGATGTGACCTCCCAAAAAATGTTAATAGCATTGCTGTGAGAATAAAATATGTAAGTAAGGTTCTTGTTATGCTGGGCAATGATATGTAATTAAACAAACCCTGGTTGACTGTGTGTAAGGCAAATGCCCTATTCGCAGTGCTGGCATTCCAGCCTCTTCACTACTCTTAGCTATAGTCTTGCACAAGCTCTGAGATAAATGGGCAAGTTTCTTTTGATAAGATTAACAGTCTTTCTTATTCTAGGGTTGACTACATTGCTCCCTCAGATATAAAATTGAAGAAATAATGGCCACAGCAGTTGTGGTATTGATGGTGCCTATTTCTACGGCATACATATCCTTCTATGCCTGCCCCTGCCAGCTTCTATGGCAGACATTTTTCTTCTTCTCTGTCTGTCTCTGTCTCTGTCTGTCTCTTCTCCCCTGCTGCTTTTTTGGAACGTCCTAAGCCTTTAGCATCAACTACTCAGAGTTGGTAAAATATTTAAAGTTACTACTTCTCTAATAGTTCACATATGGACTTGCTCTGCCAGTCTCATCAGACTCATTGAGAACAACAGGATCTTACGTGTTCTACCGTCTATTGCCCAGTTTCCTGTTATTGGAATCCTCCACAGTTCTTACTCCTCCCTTCTGTTTACCCTGTTGATTTTTGGCTGATTGGGAAAGAAAAGGAAGACTAAACTGTGGAGCTCTTGTAGCTTTGTAAGTGTCCATTTGGGTTTTGGATAGAACCTTTTTTGTTATCGAAACAGGTCTGAAAGGTAATTAATTGTGTTCTGTACTGCTTACCATTTCTATAGTTCAATTACATTTTGGCTTTGGAAGTATATTACATTTTTACTTAAGATCTAATATAATGCAGTCTTATAGGGAAATATTTAATCACTTCAATCAATTTAGAAACAAACATTTGGAACAGAATGCTGTGTATTTGGTTTTTGCCTTTCCATACGTTGGTGCTGGAGTCTGGACTCATCCAAAATTAAAATGGGAGGAGTGAAGGGCATGGCTAATTTATTGACTGGTTATATAGGTCTCCATAGTAGAACTTAGGTATATAGAAATTTAAAAAAATTGAGTTTTGGCAGCTTGTATGTTCTTTTTTTGTGGCTCCTTCATACAATGTTAAAATATAATATTATGAAACTTTAGTTATTTTCCCATTAGGTTTTTACTCAGGAATAATTTAGGATATTTCTGTAGAGAGTAATATCTGACTATTGTACAACTCTGATTCACAAGTGTTTTGTTCTTTGATGTTAATGCTAGATTTTTCTAGAATTTGGATAAGCTGGATGATTTTTAGTTATTCAACAGCCCCTGATACTTCAGTAGGATAAAAACAAATCTAATAATGAATATCATGTTCAAATTTCCAAATATTGAGAGCATTATTTGTGCTTTACTGTGAAAACTTTTAGGAACTATTTTGAGGTAGAAGAAGATAAATTGACAAGCAGATGTTGTATGACTAAAGTACCCAGCTGTATACTAACAAAATGAATCTCATGCCGATTAGTTAACAATTCTTTGGCAGTCACAGACATATGAAAAGCTGTAAACACAGCATGGGGAAATAAAAAAAAATTAAAAGCATTTTCTGAGTTTAAAACATTGGCAGTGTTTAGTTTACCATCTGTGTTACCTAAAAGTTTTTTTTGTTTTGTTTTGTTTTGTTTTTTTGTGGAGAAGTCATACCAAGGTCACTTACCAAAAAATTGATTAACCCATTAGAGTCTACTTTCTCAAATATTGGCGTTATATGTTTTGGCAATTTAACTTAGTGAAAGTTTTATTTCAATAAAAGAATTCTACTTGGTTATATACATCTAAGTCATTTATATTTCTACTTGTTATGCAGCCGGTTAATTTTGATTTTGTCTTGTTAAATCATCCTGTGAATTCTTTGTTAAAATCTTTTTACTTTTTTCCTACTGAATGCTCCTTTGGCCTATTAGATGTATCATCATATAACTACAAAGTATAGTCCTATTTACTATTTATATTTACTGTCATTGGGTCTTCTATAGGAAGGGGCAGTAATTTCTCATCCTAAGCTTTTCTGTTTTGTTTTGTTTTGTTTTGTCTTATCTTGTTTTGTTTTGTTTCATAGTGATGGGACTTAAACCCAGAGCTTCACATTTGCAAGACATGTGATCTATGACTGAATTTTATCCCCACTCAGTCTTTTCTCTTATATTAAACAGATAATAGCATTTATTATTGTTGTTTATTTGTTTTTGAGCCACACATGGCAGTGCTCTGTAGTCTTGGTTAACCAAATAGGGTGTCGAGATCAAATCCCAGTCAACTGCATGCACTAGTTCCCTACCTGCTGTATTATTTTGTTCGCTCCATTAGGTAATAGTATTTTGAGCTAGATTTATTTAGGCCAGGGGTCTCAAACTCAATTTACCTGGGGGCTGCAGGAGGCAAAATCAGGGTGATCCTTGAGTGCAAAGTCAGTAGTAAACCTTGAACATTGGGGGGTATGACCCAAACAACTAAAACAAAACAAAACAAAAAAAGATTCCTCTAGGGCAGGGCCACAAAATGTTGTATGGAGGACGGAGGGCCGTTTGCAGCTTGTGGGCTGCGAGTTTGAGACCCCTGATTTAGGCCAAAAATTTACACCATTGTTTATAGTATTCCTTCATGTGTCCCTTTAATAGTTCAAACATGGACCATTTTATACTCATAGTTTCTATATGCTCTATTAACCATTCGTACTTAGTAATTTTCTTTTCTTTTTTTTTATCCAGCAGTTTTTCTTAGAATTTAGAGATGTTGCAAAATAACAACATTAAATTTTCCTAGAGCTGTCATAAAATACCTTAAAACTTTATAGAAATTAAGAATATTATAATTTGTATGGAAATGAAAAATGTCAGCAGTAATATGTGGCTTTGATTATACTGCACCAAAATGGATGGCCTTGTTATTCATTATTACTATATAATCTGCGTTATGGGGAAAACATCTTTACTTTGATTCTAAAACTAAATGAAGACAAGTTTTTATAAAATATTTTATTTAGCACCATGACTACAAACATCTTTGTAACTGGATTTCAGCCATAAAATGTACTCTCCCCTTCACCTGTGTAACTTTCCCACCACCAATGTCCCCCGATTCCCTCCTCCCCATCCATTATATTTCTATCATTGTCATGGTAGTTGTTAGTGCAGTTATTTCACGTGCTGGTCTCATCTCTATTGGAAGACAAGTTCTTATGATGTCATGGATTCAGAAAGACATTCAGCTCCGATTTCTTCATATGTGGTTTTCTTAAAATTTTTTAATGCAATTGAAGAATTTATTTTACTTTGTTAATCAACATGCATTCTATTATAAATTCTTTGTGTAAAGAGGTGAATAACTTTTTGTCCTTCAGAATATTGTGAATGTCACTGCTCCATGATTAAAACTATTAGCTTGGCAATTCAGAGTAAGGTTTTTTTTTTTTTTTTTTCCTGGTATATTAAAAGTTGATACTTTATTATTTGGTGGGGTTTGGGCCACACCTGGTGGCACTCAGGGGTTATGCCTGGCTCTGTGCATAGAAATCACTCGTGGCAGGCTCAGTGGACCATATGAGATGCCTGGGGTTGAACCCGGGTCTGTCCAAATGCCCTAACGCTGTTCGGCCGCTATACATTATTTTTTTTTTTTTGGTTTTTGGGTCACACCCGGTAACGCTCAGGGGTTACTCCTGGCTATGCACTCAGAAGTCGCTCCTGGCTTGGGGGACCATATGGGACGCTGGGGGATCGAACCGCGGTCCGTCTCCTAGGCTAGCGCAGGTAAGGCAGGCACCTTACCTCCAGCGCTACCGCCCGGCCCCTATACATTATTATTTTAATGTAGTAATTATTTATGTAGTCCTCTAGTAATACTAATTTGAATGCAAATTTTAGCATGCAGTTGTTCTGAGTTCCTGAAAACTTCCTTTTACCATTGTTTGTAATCTCAAGTTTTAATGAATATATTGAAACGTGGTCAAAATTATTGGCTACCATTATGGAAAGTAATATGAAGATCTGTAAAAAAAAAGAAAAGTAATAGAAATACCATAGAGATACCACTTCTTGGCAACTGTGCCCAAACTACAAAAACAATCTATATGCCCAACTACAGATGAATGAATCAAGAAGTTGTGTGATATGTGTGTGTGTGTGTGTGTGTGTGTGTGTGTGAGTGAGTGAATGAATGAATGAATGCAGCTCTCAGAAAGAACAAAAGTATGCAATAGCAGCAGCTTGAATGGAACTAGAAGATATCATGCTAAGTGACATCAGTTAGAGGAAAGGGATAGATAGAAAATGATGTTTTTCACGTGTGGAGCTTAAAGAAACACAGAAGGATAGCAACAGAGGTCCAAATGCAGCATAATAGGAGATTGATCCATACAGTTGAGTTGGAGGGAGAGCTTGATAGGGTGTTAGCATCCTGAGGAGAGGGAGATGGGTACACTGGTAATGAATGGTATGTTATTATGTGCCTGGGAAACCATTCTTACCAGTATTGTAAAGCACAATCTCAGTTAATTAAAAATATTGGCTCCAAGTTGTGATAATTTCAATAAAAATATTTCCATTATAGCTAAGTTTTTATGACTTATATTTCATTCAGTTTTCACAAAACAAGTAGTTTTTTAAAGAGATGTAGAGCAATGTAAGCTTTAATGTAAAACTTTTAAAATAGATTTTATCTAATTTTTAGTCGCTTTTACTATGCTTTTTGTATATTAGTTCTATTTAAAATTAAGATACAATTTATATGCAATATGCTCTACAGTTTTCATTGGCTTCTAGTATCTTTCAAAAATTGTGCAATTCTCACTAGTCTATAATTCCTTAACATATTTATATCCCGCCTATGAGAAACATATGTGCATTTTCAGTAACTTTTTTTCTCCTCTACCAGGTATTGGCAACCATTCATCTCCCTTCTGTCTTTTTGAATTTGCATATCTAGACATTTCATGAGGAGTCAAACATTATGTGGTCTTTTGTGGCTCTGCTTCTTGCACTCAATATGTTTTCAAATTTATTCATTTTATTCACTTGTAATTTTTTGTTTCTTTTTACAATGAAACTGTTTCTCTGTATGGGCACACCACATAATGTTAGTCTATTCACCAGCTGATGGATATTTTTGACTATTGTGAATAATGTATGAATATCCCGAATAAGAATGTTTTTTTCTTCTTTGGGGTATATTTGGAATAGAATTTTGAAAGTTACATACATTGCTTAGGAGAAAATAAAAGCAATCTTGAATATTAGGTGGCAATATTGTGACATGTTGAATATAAAGTATCAGTGATAACAGATACTCAATGCTAAACAAATTGATAACTAGGAATGGATCACAACTGAGAGTAGCTTCAAGTGGTACAACAAATAATGTATGAGTTGTACATTCCTTTATATAATATCATGTTGGGGCAGGAAATGAATCCTTGAATGTTATATTAAATTTACTCTATATATAAGATTGCTAACTTATACAGCTAACGGTATGGGAACAAAAAAGAAAAATTTTATCTAGGAGATTTTGAGGTTATACACACACACACACACACACACACACACACACACACACGTACGTATCTTCATGGTATCAATTTTTTTTGGATTATATTTCTATACCATTGGAAAGTTTATACATCCAGAAAATTTTGGAAATTGTGTTATCTATAAATAGTTATTTTCTTTAGTTGGCTCAGTTAATATCATCATTCAGTTGGCTGACTACTTTCTTTTTGTTTTGCTCCACACCAAGCAGGGTTCAGTGGTTACTCCTGTCTCTGCACTCAGAAATCATCCCCGGTGGTGGGATGCTAGATATGAACCCAGTGCTGTACATGCTGCTCCAGCCAGACTGTTTTTTTCTGAAAAGAAAAAAAACAAATGCATCTGCCAAAGTGAAATCATAACACTTTGTGTCAGAGGGCTGTTATTGTAATTAAAATAATAAAGATTGTATAGTTAAAAGAATAAATTAAATGTTCTATAAGGATTTTGTGTTGGATTTGAAATTCTAAACGCAATCTCATCCTGAAATTACTATTTTCTTAGTCTCTGGCTTTTATTAATGAAACCCAGAGAAAATCTTTATCTTGTTTGTGTGTTTGCTTTGTTTTTGGGCCACACCTAGTTTTGTTCATGGCCTACTCCTAGCTCTAAGCTCAGATGTCACTTCTGGTGGGACTTTGGGAATAGGGATCATATGTTGTGTGAAGGAGCTAACCTGGGTTAACTGTGGAAGGCAAGTGTCCTACTTGCTGCATTGTAACTCCAGCCCCAAGAATCTTTATCTTTTAAAACTTTTTGGACATTTTTACAACTACAAAAGAATACAGCAGAACATGCATTACATCTATATTTAAAATATCAACATGTGTAATTCTTTTTATTTGTGATTCCCTGAGGCTTCTTTTTTTGGTATTCTTGAAAACTTCATAATGAAGATCACCACAGGCTTCATACTGTACTGAAATTTTTTTCCTTCATAAAGAAAAGATATTTATTAAAGAATTTTTCCTGATGGGACGGTGAGTATATTCCCCTGGAGAATATGCATGTAGCATGAACTGCAGAAAATTATCTCAAATATTAATAGTTTCCTGTTAATCTGTTAATGGGATTGATTTTATTCTCTGTGGGTGTTTTATGTTCTCTGTCAATTTCTTCTCTACTTTTGTTCATCTTATACAGTGAAAATAAACACATGGCAGAAATAAACCTGATCTAGATTGCCATGGCAATGTGTCTATACACATGAGGCTTTTCCTCTCTCTGCCCACCCACCTTTCATCACCATTCCCCTAACTGGTTAAACAAAATGCTTATGTATGGAAGTATATGGATAATGAAGCTTTGTTTATGATAACTTCCTTAACTCTGTAACAGAAGTTCTGACATATTTTAAGATAAGCCAGTTACAGACACACTAAAGCGCTCACTTTAGTTCTCTTGCCTATAGTGAGGAGAGCTCACAGTGTCTTTTAAGCAGAATGGTAAAACATTGATTTCTCTTTTTTTTCTGTCAGGAGAAGATCTTGCTTCTCAACGTCCATTTTCATTTTCAGAAATAGGAAAGTGAATGGAGCTTAGGAGTATTGTAATATGTTCCTCTATCCTGGATACTTAGGGCCATTTTTAAGCAGTAATGATAGAGTATTTTATCTGAGGATTAAGGTGCAGTGATTTAGCATTCAGTCATTTTGGGAAATTTGAGATAACTAACTTCCTCATTCCAAAAACCTGAAGATTGATGGGGTCTCTAAAAATTCTCTAACTATTCCATTAGGACATGAGATTAGCCATGAATTGATGTGTTAAATTTATGGAATTAGCTCCTTTCCACACAGATACTAAAATATCATTTATCTCTGACTATGTTAACTCTTAATTATTTGACCTCTTCTCTTTTGCTGTTAAGGGCAAATGCGTATATGAAAATGTGTATAGTGCCTTTGTACCAGCAATAATGGTGTTTTATTTATCTTTAAGTTCTTGTGCATCAGAGCCTTTTGCAGTACTTTCTCAGCAATCTTTTAGAAACAACTGCTTTAATAATATTTTGCAGTAGCAAAAGAAGAGCCCCATAGAGCTTCCCCCACCCCCGTATTGATCTGTGTAGGATTACACAATCTTCATTTGCCTACTTAGTAATAAAATGGCTCAGATCTAAAAGTAAGAAAGGTAAATCAAAATGAGGGTGAAACAATAAAAATAACTCAAAAACCTACTATATTTCACTACAAATGAAAAATTTTACTCACAGCATAAAGCAACTTTCTTTGTCACTGCTGCCAAAGTACTATGATGGGATTCTTTGATTTGTTTCTGGGAAAGCAAAAGTAAAATCAGTAGATAATTGGTAAATTCATACTTTCTATTTTGCATGCAAGTGACACAAAATATGTCTGAGGTTGTGAACTATAAATTATAAGTATAAGCATAAACAGAAGATTAAGTTATAGGCTTCTTAGAAAGGCAACCTAACCAGGCTGTTCCATAGATATATAATAAACCACTGCTTTCATATATATATATATATATATAAAATATAAACTGCTGCTTTTATATATATGCATATACACATATGTATATATGTGTGCGTATATACACATGTATTATGAATGTGATCAGCATTTGAATTATTAAAATGCTTTTTTAATTTAAAGCATATGTTATACATTGAATAAAAAATTCAAAATTGATGTAAACATCAGATCTTTTCATTAGGCCTGACTCTATTGACTGGAGACTCTTGTCATCTCCTTGTATAGAACACAAGCTTGTCTGGTGTTTCTAAATGCTAGTTTCCTTACTCTAGAACAAGGACTTTGGTAGATTTTCTTCTTTAAAGATTTCATTGTTTTCCCGAGATATTTATCTTAGTTTTGATAGAAACATCTTTTTATATAATTATATTTCCAGTATTTAATATTAAATTATATCATTGCAGACTGCCACAAAAGGGATAAGAATGATCATAAGTTTTTATTTTAACTTGGGAAAATGGTATGTTACTGATGAACTTAAAGCCCCTTGACCTAAACCTTAGCCTATTGTGGATTGCTTGCTGCCTATTTTCTTTTTTGTTAATTTTCCTTGCAGATAGAGTTGTTCATGATGAGTTACAGTCATACAGTGTACAAATCTTCACCAGTTGTTGCCTGTTTTAAAGTGCAAACATGGAGCCAACTGCTATATAAAGTGGAAATCAATGCACTTGGGGACTTTTCTTCTGTTGTTTCGCAGGTGTCTCTGTTTTTCTTTAGAGACATTTACCTATGATAGGTTCCTATGGCTAACTCTTTAACAATCCTGGTGAGGTGCATTGTTACAGAGCTGAATTATTTCATGAATTCACATGTGAAAACAGCAAAAGATCTGTTTTCCTGGCTCGTTACTCAACCATTATTCTTTCTACAAATTCCCCTGGTGGGATATATTAGCATATTCCTCTCTGTCCCTGATAAAGGCAAGTAAGAAAAAGTGAATGTACAAAAACTCATGTAATTTTAAAATATATTCTCTGTTACATGACGTAAATATAAGCTAATATTTATCTAGAGACATAGCTTAGATTCTGAAGTCAGGATAACAATTATGTCCAATTCATATTTATTTTATTCTATGGAGTAGCTTGACTTGGAGAATGTTGGCAAATTACCAAACCATTCCTGCTTCTTTTACTGCAGTATAAAATTAGGAATTAGTATCTGCCATGTGGAATTTCTGTGAGGATGGAATTAATTCATTCATGTAATAGTCTCAGAATACTGCCTGGTTCATAATAAGAGCACCATTAGTGAGAGAGACTGCCATTTTTTTTCTTGTTGAAAGGAAAGACTTGTATTCAGTAAGTCCAGACATGACCTCTGAAAGAGTTCACGGGAAGGGGCAAGGGAAGAATTCCTGTGGAGTACAGAGATGGCATCAGTATCATTTGCACTCTTGTCAGAAGTTAAATACCATCTCAAAGTCCAAATAAAATAAGTGAACAAAGGAAATGATGAGAATTGGATCAATTTGTGAATAGAAATAGAGTGGAATTAACTGTGAGAGTAGACATTAAACCTTCCCTTCCAGGTTTATCAAAGTAAAATTGACAAAATTATTTGCATGCATGATATACACTGTATTTTAATACACATATGCATTGTGGAACAACTATTACAAACAAGCTAATGATCTATCATGTCACATGATGGTGAAAAAGGAACTAAGGCTTTTCTCTCAGGCATATTTCTAGTATACAGATTAATATTTCTTTTTTGTTTTATTTTCAGCCACACCAGCAATGCTTAAGGGCGATTCATTGCTCTGAACTCAGGAATTACTCCTGGTGGTGCTTGGGACCTCCTGCGATGCCAGGAATTAAATCTGGGTTGTTGGCTGCATGCAAGGCAAAAGCCCTACTTGCTATGCGATTGCTCCCCTGTAAATTAGAAAGAGATCCTAAAAATTATGAGATCAACATGTAGTATTTGTTTTGTGGCCACATCAGGGATCACTTTTATAATATATTTGGATAGTTTGATGAAAGCTAAAATTTCCTAGCAAATATTAATTTATAAATGAATCATGAAAATTATATTTAAGTTGATTTCTGTTATTAGAAGTAGCTTTTGATGACTGTGGTCTCTTTGAAGGAAGTATTGATGACCAATTTGTATCTTTAAACTCCCAACACTGGTGCCTAGCACATAGATGTTTGCTTAGTAGATACAGACTGACTGAATAAATACCTGTCGAACCAACTAAAATACTTTCCTTTCTTCAATAAGAATTAGCAGCAGAGTGCCTGTTCCAGCGACAGCAGGGAGTTGAGGGGTCTACAGGAAATGGGGGACATTGGTGGTGAGAAAATTGCACTAATGAGGGGTTGTGTAAATTCTGTGACTAAACCCCGACTATAAACATTCTGTAACTGCAATGCTTAGAGAAATTATTAAAAAAATGTATAAACAGGCAAAAAAAAAATTAGAAGCTTATTCACCAAAAAATAAAAACAAGAAACTAATGATTTCATAAACACATTCTTTCAAGTTTTCTAGGAAATAAGTTTCTGTATTAAACTGTTTAATATTTTCATGAACTGTACATAAAGGGACAGCTATCCAGTTCACTTTGCCCCTTTCAGATTTGACCGAGCGCTGAAAACAATGTGATAGACCTGGTTCAGTCATGCAAAAAGCCAATATAAGATTCTGTCAAGTCTGATCTAACAGGATATTAAAGGAACTTTAAAATCACAATGTATTCATTGGGGAGGGAGCCAGTGGCTATTAGGTCAATAAAAAAAAATACCTTGTTATCTTAGCTGATGTCAAAAAAGAGTATGATTAAACTTAATTATTATTCCTTATTAAGTCTTTAGTAAGATGAAGACCACTTTAACTTAATAAAAAAATTCTAGAAAAGCCAATAATCAGTATACTTTATGACAGGGATCTCAAACTCGCGGCCCATGGGCCATTTGCAGCCCTCTGTACAACATTTTGTGGCCCGCAGCCAGCCTTCAAATATCGCAGTAGTCGTGATAATTTGCTTACCGAATAATCGCAATAAAAATCGCATTAGTAAGAAAAATTGCATTAAACATTCGCATATCCCAAGCAGTTCCGTTCGGGGTATGCAAATGTTTAATGCGATTTTTTTCTTACTAATGCGATTTTTTATTGCGAATATTCGGTAAGCGAAAACCCCTGCTTATGATGAAATTCTAGAGACAGTTCTGTGAAAATAGGATAGACAAAGATGAATTAATGTCACCATTAGTTTCCTTCATCCTCTTCTTCACTTACAAAAATATTTTTCCTTGTGTTATATGAAAGAAGAGAAGGTTAGTACTCCCCTTCACAAGAATGGAAGAGGCTTTAGCCTGCAATATGCATATGGTTATATGGTTAAGGCATTGATTGCCACCTACTTTGTGGCATCTAACTGATTTTTTTCCCCCTTAAATAGGGCACACCTTTAGGGATCTTCAAGCTTGTGGTGCTCCAAGTGAGAGCTTCAAAGCTGCTCCAGAAATTAAGTCAGGGTCTTCCATGTACTAAGCCTGTGCTCTACCACTTGAACTGTGCCCCTTGTCACCTTTAAGTTCTTGTCAGTGTAGTGAAACAACAAAAATTGTAACTAGGATTTTGGAAAAAGATACAGTTGCTGTTTTGAAGGGTTAATACTATAAATCAAATGGAAAGTTGAAATTATTTGAATTTATTCAATTTAATAGGAATTGAGGCCAGAGAGGTAGAACTTGCCTTGCATGCAACTAGCCCCTGTTCTAGCCCAGCAGTACTTATGATTCAAGCAATGCCAGGAATGACTTTGAATACAGAGCCAGGAGTAAAATACATACTTTTGGGTGTGGCCCAACACCAATTTCCCCTTCACCCATGAATGGATAAGAATTAATTAGAATGTTGCAGATGAGTGAAAGATAGTATTTTTTCTTTAAAATAATAAAGTAGGAGAATGCACTGGAAACATATTCTAATATAGCATCAAGAAATATTTAAAAGAAAAAAGCTAAGGCAAAGAAGTGAAGGAGATTTTCAAGTTCTACTGAGAGACTTTTAAAAGAGAATTTAAATAGAAAAACCATGATTCATATACCTAATGATACAATTATACCATTCCACTCTTAGGTATTTATCCAAGAAGACTGAAAACATATGTTCATTCAAACACTGGTCCATAAATAGTCTTATCAACTTTATACACATTAGCACCTACTATACTACTAATATTCTGTTTTTGCTCACAATACTAGTAACACTGAATTTGGGTCTTCCTTATTAAGCATTTCTCAAATTCTCAGTGTGCATCGGATAGGTGTCCAACAATTCAAATTAGTTTCATTTTATTTCACTATACTGCTGGAATAGTATAGGTCACCAATCCTGTAAAACTGCTCCTACTTTATTTAGATGCCAGTCACATGCAGCAGGTGTAAGATTATTCTCAATTTGCTCTGACTTGGTTACAAATTAAGTGCTGCAGAGATGTATGGAGGTTAAGACACTCGTACAACATGCCAGTGTTTTGATTCCCAGCACCACCTGGCCCCCTCAACACAGCATCAGGAGTAGCCCTCAGTCATCATCAGACGTGACTTACCCTTGCTCACCCCAAAGAAAAAGTTACATGGGATAAGATCTGGATGGGTTGCATGAACTGGAGCTATTTTTTCCTTTATATAGTTTGGGGTTCACCATTTTCCTCAACCCAAACTTCCTTATGACCCCATTGTTGAGAGGGTTTTTTGTGGTTTGTGGTTTTGTTCTCAAGTCCTTAGTTGAGTACTGCCTCCCTTGAGGTGAATCGTAAGATTAAAAGTTCCAATCCTTTAGTCATATGGTGAGATGCAAGACACTCATCTCACTGACATAAAATTAGATATGGTGGAAAGTAGCTTGTTGTGGATAATAAGAGATACTTCTCACCCTCAGCACTCAGGATGTTGCTAAGTTTTAAGAACGTTGTGCTAGGACCAATAAAAACATATATTGCTCATGCCATATGCATACATACCATAGAAAAAGACACTTCTCATAATCTCCATCTGAAAACAACCCAAATGACCATCAGAACGTATTGGATTACAAAAAGTGGTCTATTTAGGGGCCAGAGATAGTATAAGGGTTAAAGTGCTTGCCTTGCACAAAGCAGCTCAGTTCTTTGAATGTCACCAGATATGGTCTTCAAAGAAACGAATTTTATACAGAAAATAGTTGTATAGGAGATATGCTGCCACTCAGAAGTAGAAGGGCGCTGATAGAACAATGCAAATTAATCTCAAAATCATTATATAGAATGAAAGAGGTCAGACACTAAAGACCGATAAGATTACACTTAAGTAAAACACCAAACCTGTAAAGGGGAGGGCTAGGGAGAGAGCTGAAACTCATACTTTGCATGTAGATATCCTAGATTTGATCCTAGCAGTTCATTGCCATCATTGGGCATGATCCCCCAAACACTACTAGGCATAGTGTCCAAAACAAAACTAAACAATAACAAAAGCAACCTGTAAAATCTATGGTGATATTGGCAGATCACTGGTAACCTTTGCACTGTAAGGAGTATGAGAAACTTCCTTTTTCGGGTTGATTCTATATCCTGTTTTCCAGGAACAATTTTTTCCACACACAATTTTATTATAATTTTAATATAAAGCCTTATTTAAGTACCATGATTACAAGCATGTTTGTAGTTGGGTTTCAGTTATAAACAGAATACCAGTGCAACAGTCCCACCACTAATACCCCCCTCCTCACCCACCTCTGCCTGTATTTGCGACAAGCATTCTACTTCTCTTATTCATTGTCATGTGCTAGCTGTTAGTGTACTTATTTCCTTAACAGAGTTCACCACTCTTTGTGGTGAGCTTCAAATTGTGAGCTAGTCCTTACAGTCCGTCAAGCCCTTAACTCTATTGTCTCTGGGCCTTATTACAGTAATGTTTCAGGAACAATTTTATCTTTGTTGGGGTAGCAGTTTCATTGGTATATGCTTCAGTTAAAACTCTTGGAATTGTATACTTTAAGTGGATGCAAAGCAGGGCCAGAGGACTTACTTACTTTGCATTTGGTCAACCCAGGTTCAACTCCATATGGTTCCCTGAGCCCTGCCAAATGATTCCCGAGTACAGGTGGGAGTGCCTCTCTATACCAAACCCCTAAAATAAATATGGATGCAATACATTCATGCTATACCCTATGTTTGTATTTTACTTACTGAGTATTGTATTGTTGATATGTTTCTCTTGTCTACTATATCCATTTAATCAGCATCTTCTGATGCTGTACTTTTAGAAAGAATGCAAGCCAATGATTGCATATCATGTACAGTGCTGTCTTAACAGTCTATGTCACCAGGATCTTCTGCTTGTATAGCTGTTCTAGCCTTTTAAATGATCTTGAGATAATGCACTTGCCTTTAGTTCAGTTATCATTATTCATTTGTCATTATGTTAAAATGGAAGTCACATCACCTTACTTTCCTTCCTTTACTGTATGCGATACCATCTTACTTAAAGTACATGGAGTTACTGGAATCATGCGTGACCTACAGGAGTGTGCAGGATGTGGCTTCTCAGTGTCTCATCTCATCTCTTACTTTCTTTGCTTCATGCATTCGAGTTATATTCTAGCTATATTACCTTCCTTATTACCTCCCTTTGAATAGTCTAGATGCATTTCTACTTCAGGGCCTTTGATCTTGCTACTATCTTCCCATGTAGACATCTTTCAGATGTTTATGTAGCTTAGTCTCTTACTTCTTTAAATGTCATTGTCTCATGGATCCTTCCCTAGCTGCAGAGTTACACTTGTTAACCCCGTCTTTCCTCCACAGCTCTTCTCCTTGCTCACAACTGCATATATTCTCAGCAAACATACAATATTTTATGTGTAGGTTTTATCTTTTCTTTATTGACTTTCTTCCTTCTCTAGAGTGCAGACTTGAGGAGGCAAGGTTTTTGTTTCTCTTTCTACCCAGCTATTCATATGTGGATTAAATGAAATTTTTTACAACTCCAAACTCCAAAACTTCATTTAAACTCATTGGATAGATGAAAACTGGGATAAGCTTCTAAAAGAATACTTGTCCAGTAGATAGTTTTTATTTAAAATATGAAATTATAGGGGCCTGAGAGAGAATACAGTGGGTATGGTGTTTACCTTGCATGTGGTAGATGTGAATTTGATTGCTGGCACTGCAATGGTCCCTCAAGCCTCCCAAGAGTGTTATCTGAGCAGAGTTAGGCATCAGCTGAAAACAAAAATACTCCCCCCAAAAGAAGAAACAATTTAGAGAGTTAATTTGATTTGTGTCATGCTTTGTCTCCTTTTTTTGGAAAGAAGCTAGATAAATTGAACTGTAGAGCTTCTTTTTGTTTTCCAAGGGATACTGGTATTAGGATGCTGAGAAACAATTTGTTTCTCCTTGATTGGTGTCTTTATTCCTATTCTACTATTCTTTCTTTTAAGAAATCTCTAGAGGTGCAAATCAAAACAGCAGGGAGCTATCACCTCATTGAAGAGACTGGAACACAACAAAAAGAACAAAAACAACCAGTGGTTGCATGGATGCATGGGAGAAAGAAACTCTTATCCTTTCCTTGAGGGAATGTCAACTCGTCTAACTTTTTTTGGGAAACAATATGGACACTTTTCAAAAACCTAGGAATTGAGCTTTTATTTGCTCTAGCAATTTCATTTCTTAGAATATACCATAAGAACTTTCCCCTTTCCCCCCTTTGGAAATCCAACTATCCCTTTACTCCTCAATCCCATCCACACCTCCCACCATATTAAAACTCTTCACCCTCAGTCCTTAATCCATTAGGCGTCAAGACTGACCTCCTACCCCAACCCAGCACCCAAGCGAAGGGACACCCAGTCAAACGCACACCTGGTCCCCTGCAAGAAAAGGCAGCCAACTTCCCTGCGGACTCATGCTGCGAGGCCCTCCCTACCAACTCCCCCTAACATGGACTGTTACTTAAAACCGGACTTAGCTCCGAAAGTATCCCCAATGCAAGAACTCTTCCAAGACCTCCCTGCCGCAAATCTTTTGCCAATCTGAAGAAGGTCAGGGGATGTGATGGAAAGGTGCCTGGGAACCCATACACCACAAGAAAAACCCAAAAGACAATGGGAAAACCTGTACTTCCAACGTAAGTATAAGACCTTTATTACACCACCTCTTTACCTGCTTTTCCCCAAAAGCAAGGTAGTCTTTTGCATCACTTTGTTCCTTTAAATACTTTGTTAATCCATTTTTTAAAAAACGTTTGTTCTACATATACATATGTGAACACATATATTTTTATTCCTATTTTTATCTTTTTTTGGGTGTGTGACCTGTTTCTGTTTTCCTCTCTGTCCACCCCCAAATACACCGACAATATAATGTAGCACCATTTTTCCCTGCAAAGGCACACTAAAAAAAGGGGAAATCATACATGTAAAAAAGAGCTCTTATCCACTACGGATAGGAACTCATAC
Organism: Suncus etruscus; assembly: GCF_024139225.1. Taxonomy (NCBI): domain Eukaryota; kingdom Metazoa; phylum Chordata; class Mammalia; order Eulipotyphla; family Soricidae; genus Suncus; species Suncus etruscus. The sequence continues at coordinate 10,684,982 of NC_064866.1, read as the reverse complement.
TTGTTTACAATACAGGGATATCTCCTACCTTGAAAATATGTCACGGGGACCCAACTTAGACCTCAAGTGATTAGACACCATCTGTCCAGCCTTGAACCCTGGATCCCAGACATAGAAACGACACAGTTCTTCACAACAGCTACAGGAAACAAATCCCATCTGGGACAACCTTAATACTGCTGGGTCACCAACAAATGCCAGCTCTAATATGATATCCTGACAATGAGGAAAATGGGAACAACCTGACCTAAGAGCAGGTTATCCTACCTTACCAGCTAACAAAAAGACAAAATCAGAAGACTTGTCACCCTTTGGTCTGTCCAAAAACCAAGGTCGCGATTTACAGATGACTGGCTGCTAGAACCATGACCAGACTGTATATATCTTGGGACCAATAAAAAAGCCCTAGTCTAGGGTTTGAACTACGACCTGCACAATCACCATGATCCCCAGTTCCAAAGGTCTGGCAGACACAATTGCAACGGAATGGAGCTTTTGGAAACACAATGAAAGACGCTATCCTAGGTGCCATCCTAGGATCATTGCACAGACCAACACCAACCACAGAAGATGGATTAAAATGACACTGAGGGAACAGAACTTCTAGAACCACAAAGAAAGGCTTCATCATAAGTTCCACCCCTGGACCTGTGCAGATACTGAGATCTCTAGATACAGAGATCTGATTTTATCACCCAGGACGGAGCAGAAGTCTTCCAAACACCACGAAAGCACCACCAGGAGAGTAAATGAATCTGAACGGAGTCTATAGTTAATCCCATGACAGTATACTCCAAGGGTGGAGTATATCTACATATCTCTTAGGCCAAGTGAGTATATGGAGCATATCCCCATATCTCTTAGGCCAAGTGAATTCCTTTTCGAATGACCCCAATATTTACTGTGCCAGTGCAAAAAAAAAAGCAAAAAGCACAAAACGTTTTTTTTATTTTTTATATATTACTTTTTTATCTTCATTTATTATTATTATTATTTTATTTTATTTTTATTTACCTATCTACTTTTTGTCGATTTCTTTGTTTTGGTGTGGTTATTGAAGTTGTTGTCCCCATTTATACTTTTTTTTCTCTTTTTCTTTCTTTATGTGCTCTGCATGTTTCTTATCTCAAGACCATGATTTTTTTTTTGGGTGCTTATCATTATTGTTGGGGTCCTCACTGGATATTTGACACTTCTTTTTGTACTGTTGGGGTGTTTCACCTTCTTTTTCTCCTTCGTCTCTCAAGCCGATGATGAGAGCCTCTAGAAGGATTCCGCCCATTTTCGGCATTTTAGACTTTTACCCCAGTTTATTACTTTTCTCTTCTTCAAACAAAACCACATAACTTGAACTAGCTAGTCCTGCCTCCCAGTTAGAGGGGGAAATAAGGGAGGCACCAAGACCAAACAGGTGCAAGACTACCAAGTAGTAAGCTAGGTACAGAGGGGACCACATTTTCTAGCAGCCCCGAGGGTGAGGGAGGAGGATATGGGAGGTAGGACGAAAACGGAGGTGTAGGGAGGACAAATTGGTGATGGGAATCCCCCCTGATTTTATGTAAATATGTACCTAAAATATTATTGTCAACAATATGTAAGCCACTATGATCAAAATAAAGATTATATTAAAAATATAGAAACGAAAAAAAAGAAATGTCATATTTTTAGTGTTTCTGGATGACTATATAATAGCTATACCTGTCCCAAGAATATTTAATGTTATTATGATAACTATTCTAAAAATATAAAGAAATACTCTAATTTATTTCATGACATCAGTTGAATTTTTGGAATTGGTAGATATTTAAATTGTACACATAAATTTATAATAAAGATATATTAAGTATATTTAAATATCGATGATTCAGAAGTATATTGAAATTACTGTAAATAAAAATGAAATCATAATTGAAAAAAACCAAAAACAAAAACAACAAAAAAAGAATATACCATAAGAGCACAAAAACAAAATGGAGAAAAACACTTGCACCCCTATGTTCCGTGCATCCATAAGAGCCCAAATCAAGTTTCCAAGACTAGATGGCTAGATAGAGAAACTATGGTATGGATATACACACTATAATCCTTGGTCATAAAAAAAATGAAGCCATGCAATTTGCTGCTACATGAACAGAACTGGAGAGTTTTAAGTTAGTCATGCTGAGTTAAGTTAGTCATTTCACTAACTTAAGGGAGAGAGACTGACAGAATTCTCTCTCTCACATGTAGGATATAAAGTAATAAAATGGTGAAAAAAATGAATAAGACAGAAACAAAGTATAATGAAACAAAGAACACAAGAATTCTCTTCCAAAAGAAATACACCACTTGGGGATCTGGGGGAATAGGACAGGGAGGGGTCAATGACTGGCATTTGACTGAGAGGAGGAGGTAATGCTGGGAAGTAGGAAGCTTTATGCATGAAATTCTTCAGTAACAACTGTAAACCACAGTGCAGATATTATTGTTGTTATTATTATTAATAGGTTTAAGCACTATAGTTACAAAATTGTTCATTGTTGGGTTTCATTCATAGAATGTACACCAACCTTCACCAGTGCACCCCATATCACTGCCAATGTCTCCCCTTTTCCTTCTACCCCCATCTCCACTCCCGCCTGTCTCCAGGGCAGGTGATTTGTGTGTGTGGGGGCTCTTTTTGACACTGCTTTGCACTGTAATGGAGGTGTGTCTTGCATGTCAAGCCTCTAGTTACTAGTAGGTGGGAGGCAAAACAATGGGGAGGCATTGGAAGAGGGAAATAGACTTGGCAAAGGGATTGCTGTTGAAACATTGTATGCCTGAAACCCCATCATGAATAACTTTGTAGTTTCACAGTGACTAACTTTGGGTGTGACCCCAAAAAAAAAAAAAAAAAAAAAAAAAGACTAGATCTAGTACTAGAGTTGGGTAACAATGAGATTTGACAAGAAAATGTAATCTGAGTAGTAACCTGGACGTTCTTTTGCTCATTGATTGATGGCAAATCCGTCAATAAGGATTATGGGTTATGCCCCAGAAGTTGATTTCAAACGACGAATGTAAGTCAGGAAAGAAAGCGGAATTTGATCTGCTATATTTTATAAATAGCAGTGCCTCTGTCCCTTATATAGACGGACTTTAAAATGTCTGAAGACACTAAAAAAAGATACTGAAGACATAGCTCTTATTCCTTTGTGCTTGATCTGAAAAGTCAAGCATGTACCAAAAAGTGAAGAGTACAATAAAAGATACAATGAGTTATTTTTATTATTCGAAGCAGTTTTCTCATGGTTTTGAATTTCAAGATAGTATTGATAATTGGGTTACAAATATTCTTAGCTTCATTTACCCTTGCTTTTGAAGATAGAATTACTTTTATACTTTTTATCAATTCTTATTTCACTAAACTTTGGAAGATGCTTGTGCCACTGATGAATTTTTCTGAATGATCAGTTTTTTTTATGAATGTGATATATAGGTTGATGGTTTTTTTAATTGCCTTTTCATGCACAGTTCAAAAGAATCAGCTGTTATATAGTTTTAGTTCATCATCATCGTTATGTTGAACTGCCTAGATATTTGTAATAACTACTATATTGAAAATTATAGCAGTACTAGTGACATTCTTACAATCAGAACACATGTTATAGGTTGGTTATTTTCCTGGCAGTACATATGTTTTTGAGCTGATTTATCCAACCGCTTTCCAAGTCCCATTGTACCTACTGGCTGTGCTTGCTGAAGTTGTTTCGATACAACATGCTTTCATGAGTTACGGAAGTAGAGCTGGCCATCCCCTAGATTCTTCTGAGCCCCATTTATCATTTCAATAAAATTAAGTCAGAGGTTCCCAAATGTATATGACCTTCTGCTTTCTTTTCAGGGAGAAACAAACAAACAAAAACAAACAAACAAACAAAAACAAGACTTAGTATCCTAGAGATCAATCTTATTCATGCATATGAACAGAAAGAACCACCCTGCCCCAACTCCACACCTAAGACTATTACTACCCCACTGTCCCTCATACAGGATACATTCCTGTATCCTCCTGATATCCTACAGTACTATCATCCTTGGGAGCATGGAACTAAATCGGCATAAATGTAGAAGGAGAAAAGAATTGAGTAGAAAAGAATTTCAGTTTGATGTTTACACATATGTAGCTTTTTGAAGGAAGGCAGAGATACTGTTCTCTTTTAACAAATGTATCTTAAGAAATAGTATAGGCATTTGCCTTGCCATGCAGCTGACCCCAATTTAATCCCCAGCACTACTTATGATTCCTGGAGCACCACAGAGCACAGAGCTAGGAATAATCTCTGAGTACCACAGATCTCCTCTCCCCACCACCAAATACATCTTTAATTCCTTTTTCCCCCAAATAGATTCAATATACTATAATAGTGGGAGTCTTGAGATTGTGATTATATGGCTATAATGATCAATTTATTCCTTGTTCACTAATAAGGGTATTACTGATAATAAGTATAATACAGAGCTGACTTTTGATAGTAAATACGTATAAATAACTGATGATGTATTGAGTGGAAATTATGTGCTAGCCTTTAACTTTCCATATTGTCTTTAGCAAGGTGAGGAGATTCTCAAAAGAGAATCTATACACTGGTCTACCTATGCTGTGCATGTTCATCTCCTCTCCCCATAATCTCTGGAAACCAATTTTTACATAGTTTCACCTTTCCAGAATGTAATCTTCCGATTTATTTCTTTCACTAAATGGCATGTATTTACATTTCTTATATTTCTTTTTGCTTTGTTTTGGTGTCACATCCAGCAGTACTCAGGGGTTTCTCCTGGCTATGTGCTTTGGAATTATTCTTGATGGGCCAGAGGACCTTAAGTGATACTGCAGCTCAAATCCAGTTCAGCTTCATGCAAAGGGCCTGCTGTACTATTTCTCTGACACCACCTCTGTGTATTGTTTTGTTTGGTTTTTTTTTTTGTTTGTTTGTTTTTGGGTCACATCCAGCAGCACTCAAGGGTTACTCCTGGTTCTGTGCTCAGAAATTACTCTGAAAGGGACAAGAAGTTTTTGTTTTTCATAAATGCATATAGTTTGAAGTTTCCCTAAGCTTACAAGGCGTCCTGTTTCGTGACCTTCAGAGCCACAGGCTAGCTAGAATCTGGCTCTACTCAAGGAGGGCAGTATATGCCCAATTTGCTCATCCTTTCTGTTATCTTTGCAAAACTTTTAGTAAAGTGAAGTAAGGCAGCCACCCCCACCTCCAGCCTTAAGGTAAAGAAATGTGACCTTAAGTTTAATATTTTTCAGTAGGATAAAAATGTAACTATTAGTGGTGGTCTGTAAAGTTTTAGCAATTGTCTCTGTGTAACTTTTAGTGGTGGTCTGTTAGGCTTTAACGATTGTCTCTTTGTGTAACTTTTAGTGGTGGTCTGTTAGGCTTTAACGATTGTTTCTTTGTTTGCTAAATATCTCTTTCTTTTAACTGAGTTGTGCTGTATTCCTAAGTAATATGTAACAAATGGAATACTACTTCCATGGCATGTGCTGTCCCTTTGGAAAAGTGCTCTATAAAAACACTGCTTCAGTAATGGTTCGGGGACTTTGCTCTGGGGTTCATCCCTGAGCACTGACCCTGGTGTCACCCTGGCACCAGAAAAATAAATCACCCTTTGCAAATTTGCATGGCTTCGACTCTCCTTGAAACGCTCCAGACACCCCTCGAGAGAGGGGGACTGATCCCCGCACCTCAACAACTCCTGATAGGCTTTGGGGACTATATGGGATGCCAGGGATCAAATGACCCAGGGATGCTTGGGTTAGTCATGTGCAAGGCCAGGCCACTGTGCTATTGCTTCTGCCCCAGCTGTTTTTTTTTTTTTTGTTGTTGTTGTTTGTTTTTTTGGGGGTTTACACCTGGCATTGCTTAGGGATTACTCCTGGCTCTGTGTTCAGAAGTTGCTCCTGGCAGGCTTGGGTGACCATATGAGATGCCAGGATTAGAACCACCAATCTTCCGCATACAAGGTAAATGCCCTACCTCCATGCTATATCTCTGGCCCCAGCTCTGTGTGTTTTAATGTATGGGTAGCTCATTTCTTTTATTGTGCTGAATCATAGTCTATTATCTAGATGAGTCACAGTTTATTCATTTACCTATTGAAACAGGTTTTGCTTTTAAATTCCTTGGGAATTAAGGAAAAGCTACTTTGAACATCTCTGTGCAGGCTTTTATGTAAGCACAAGTTTTTAGGTAAATACCAGAGAAATATTGCCGGGTCATGTGGTAACTTTAAATTTTGTAAAAATTTTTGTAAATTCAAAATATTTCTTAAATAGAATTTTTGTTTGTTTTTAGCCACACCTGATAATGCTTTTAGTTTGGTGCTGGCAGGCTACGCCTACTGTAGCTGCTAGCTCTGCCAGTACTGGCAGTGTTGGGAATTGAACCAAGGTCTCCTGTGTGCACTCTAGCCCATGAGTTTTCTCTCTGGCCACCTATAGTCATTAGAGTGTGCAATGTTGCAATTTCACCAGCAGTCTTTGGTTAAATAAATGTCTGTTAAGGCTTTTGGTTTCATTTGGTAATTGAATGTTTTCTTAACATTGAGTTTTAAAAGTTCCTTGTACTTGGAACCAGAGAGATAGGACAGTCATAGAGAGTTTGCCTTGAACACAGCCAACTTGAATTTGATCCTTTGTATCTTATGTGATCTCCCAAGCCTTCCAGGAGTGATGATTCCTGAGTACATGTAATCTGTACTGAGCACTGCTATATATGGCCCAAGAAAAACAACAACAACAACAAAACCAAAAAACAAACAAAACCCCCAAATCAATCAATAAATAAAAGTTCTTTATGCATTTTGAATATTGTTTTTTCCAATATGTCTTCTAGAAATATTTTTCTCAGTCTGTGGTTTGTCTTTTTATCAATAGTGAGTTTTATAGAGCATAGAAAATTAAATTATATGAAGGACACTCAATTTAATATTTTTCTTCTATGGGTTAGAACTTTGTTATCATCTCTAGAAAGTTATCACTAAAACAAGGTCATCTATAATTTTCCTATATTATTTGATTAGGATTTTATCATTTTGAATTTATATTCACATTCTATTCATTTTGTGTTGATTTTTTTTGTTTGGTTTTTTGGGCCACACCTGTTTGATGCTCAAGGGTTACTCCTGGCTAAGGGCTCAGAAATTGCCCCTGGCTTGGGGGGACCATATGGGACGCTGGGGGATCGAACCACGGTCCTTCCTTGGCTAGTGCTTGCAAGGCAGACACCTTACCTCTAGCACCACCTCACCGGCCCCTGTTTTGTGTTGATTTTGATGAAAGTTTTAGATCCGGTTAGACTTTTTTGCTTTCACATACATGTCCAGTTTTTAAAAAGATAATCTTTTAGGGCCGGAACGATGATAGCACTGCAGGTGGGGCGTTTGCTTTGCATGTGACTGACCTGGGTTCAAACACTGGAATTTCATATGGTCTCCCGAGCCTGCCAGGAAAGATTTCTGAGTGCAGTGCAAACTTTTTAAACGGGTCCAGTTAACTGTCCTTCAGACTGTTGGAGGGCCAGATTATAGTAAAAACAAAAATTATGAACAAATTTCTATGCACACTGCATACATCTTATTTAGAAGTGAAGAAACAAAATGGGAATACATACAATATGTGGCCCGCGGGCCGTAGTTTGAGGACCATTGCTATTGAGTGTTGCTGGTTACTGCCCCCAAACCCAAAACCACAACAAACAAACAAACAAACAAACGGATGATCTTTTCTCTATAGTGCATTGTACTTTCCCCTTTCTGGATCCAGTAGACTGTATTTGTGTGGGTCTTTTCTTGACTCATCTGTCTGTTATTTCACCAATATCAATCACACTGACTTGATCACAGACATTATTGTGAGTCTTGAAGTTAGGTAGTATGAGTCATTGAACTATCTTTCAATGTGGTGTTCACTGTTTTGTCTTTCCGTATTCAGGGTTTACTCTTTGCTCTGCTGTCAGAGATCACTCTCCTGTTATGGTTCAGGAGACCATATGGGATGTCAGGGATTGAACTCCAGTCAGTTGTTTGCAAGACAAGTGCTCTACCTGCTGTACTGATACTTTGCCTTCATATAAAACTTTTTGAATTAGTATGTTTACATCTGCAAAATAACTTACTGGCTTTAAACTCAGTTTTTCTTTTCTTGTAGGGACACACTAAAAAAAAAAAAAACTGTGCTCAAGGAAAGTCCTAGCTCTTTGTCAGGGATTCTCCTGGCAGTGCTCATAGAGAACCATATATAGTGCTGGGATCAAACCCAAGTTGGCCTGGTCCAAAGCAGGTGCCTTCAACCCTTGCTACTCCTTCTCTGGCCACTAAACTCAGTTTGTTAATTTTGTTTTCTTAGTAGTGAATGCATATGCATATTCAAATGGTAAACATCATTAATATAATCTACAGCTTATCACTTGCCATTCATAAGCCTGGAACAGATACATCAACTCTATATTGATGTCAAAATTTCAGAAACATTGCTATTTAGACTGTAGCTTGTTCATTTTTATTCTTCCATTTTTGTTATCAAAAGGCAATACATTTAAAAATTAAAAAATAAAAGAACTGAAAAAATACATTAAAATAAGGCAGTTTGAGTTGCAGCGATCACTCAGTGGGCAAGTGGTTCAGGTTCAGTCTCAGAACTGCATTGCTTCTTGAGCACTGCCGGGAATGACCTCTGAGTAACACTGAGCTGAGAGTAAATCTTAGTAACATCAGGTATGACCCCAAGCCCCAAGAAATAAAATAATGTTAAATGACAAGGCTTTTGAAAAATTGACTGCTGATGGTTTGTTGAAGATGAATTTTCAGTGAAATAATTTTAATATTTTAGATGTTTAGTTCAACTATAATTATCAATCCATTGATTTTTTTTTTTTTTGAGCCATACCTAGTGATGCTCAGGGTTTACTCTTAGATCTGTACCCAGGATTTCTCCTGGTAAGCTTGAGAAACTATATTTCATGGTTGGCTGGCTGTGTGCAAGAAAATCACCCTACCTGCTATGTACTATTGCTCCATTCCCACCAGTGAGTCCTCCCTATTTCTATGTTATGCTTCCTTCAGTACACCTTGATATAAATACTTTCTGTCAGCATTTATTCATTTCAGAAGTTAGTAGCATATTTCATTGCATAATCACAAGATGAAAGAACAGTGTTCTTTTAGGTAAAATTGATAGCTCCTTTGTATTAAAACTCACAGAGGGTCTCTTCTTTTCGAATTGATGATGGATCCTGAGTTCTTCTCTACTTTAAAAATAATGATTGTATAGTCATAATTTCTTAGATCTGACAAAACTGATCTAATCTGTTAACTGAAGATTTATAATCTGAAATTTTACTACTATATTTCTCTGTACACTTAGCATTATTACACATCTAATAACTATTAAATATCATTAAAACATTCTTCTCCTTGATATTATGGGTGTATAATGAAATATTCTGAATTCTTTTTTTTTTTTTTTTTTGGTTTTTGGGCCACACCCGTTTGACGCTCAGGGGTTACCCCTGGCTATGTGCTCAGAAATCGCCCCTGGCTTGGGGGGACCATATGGGATGCCGGGGGATCGAACCGCGGTCTGTTCCTTGGCTAGCGCTTGTAAGGCAGACACCTTACCTCTAGCGCCACCTTCCCGGCCCCAATATTCTGAATTCTTAACTCCATTGAGCAAAATCCATCAAAGAAAATAAGGATAGTACCTCTAGAGGGGCTTCTTTTGAAGATGAGGCAATACATTAGAAAAACTGTATACACTGAGAAAAGCAAAGATATTTTCCTTCTAGGCAATTCCACTCTTTGTTATTAATTTTTAGCATAGTTGTAAATAATTGATATGCAATGATGAAGTAATTTCCAGAATGATGCATAAGTAAGATATTTCAAGATACAAGAAAAATAGGGTCAACAAGGCCTTATAATGTTAGCTTAGTATTATAAAAGGACGTATATGCTAACTGTAGTATAAAAGGAATTTTATTGGACTGGGAGATAGTTCAGAAAGAAGGCTAAAGTGCATGGTGAAATTTCATCTCTGCACAACATGGGCCTTTAAACACCACCCGGTTGGCCCTTAAAGGGGAAAACATTTGTTTTTCTAAAAAAAATTATTTTAATTTTTTTATTCTCTAAGGAGGATGGAGGGATCAGAAATAAACATAAATATAATTTCTAAAATAAAATGTTTGAAAACACACTTTGAATCCAGTATATATTGATATTGTTATAAACAGGGACCGAGTCTGAAATCTTTTTAAAGATAACTAAATGGATTTGTGGAGTAGCGTGGGAATATATGAGTCTTCGATTCAGGAGACAACCCCTGGTGAGAGATTTCTCAAGAGAGGTACAAATCCATATGGGGTCTTTTTATAAAGTCTTGGGTCTAGAAGAGGTTATATCAAGAAGGGAGTATAAGTTTAAAAGAGGATAGTCCAGAATGAAGCCTTAAACTTGCTGGATGTTGTTCTGCCCACCCTCTTTCTTTTCATGGTTTCTAAATGTCACTTGTATTATTGAGAACAGATTCTGAAAAAATATTTGGTATTTTGACTTATAAATAATTAAAATGGAGGAAAAAACTTAAAATATTTATTGTAGAAATGATATACTGATTTGTTTAATACTAAATATTAACCAGTGAGAACTTTTATCACTTTAGGTACTATTCTGTTTACTAAAAAAGAAAAAGTTTCTTGAGGTAGTGTTAAGATTGTATCCAATGAAGTTGACCACAATCACTTTAGAACGATTCTTTTTATCTGATTTAGACTTAAAAATATTTACATGCGAACCAGATTTATAATACTATGGGTAAAGCTCTTGACTTGTAAATTCAATCCCCAGCACTACATATGGTCCCATGTGTACCTCCAGGAGTGATCCCTGGGCACAGAGCTAGTAATAAACCCTGAACATTGCTGGATATGCCCCCCAATTTAATTGGGATATATAATAGTGTCAACTTTTATTATCTTATCGAGAGTATCAAAATATCTTCCTTTTATTTTTTATTTATTTACTTATTTTGTATTAACATTTTAATCCTCTGTTATTTGCTAGCTCAATATTGTAAGCTTGATTAGACAGTAAAACTTTCTGAACAATTCTAAGTCATGTTACAGGAACCCAATGACAGTTAAGCATTGCAGATGTCTTTTGGCTTTTGAAATTTTCATGATTGGCTTCTACTAAATGAGATTGTTGGATGTAGAAATTTTGTATCATTGTCAAAAGTCCCTTCTGAGTAATTTTCAAACTTAATATCTACAGCTCTCCATGGAAGCAAGATCTCAAAACTTCTAATATTTAACTATTTAAAGGACCTTGGTTTACTAATGTTGTTGCTTTGATTTGTTTGAGTAATTTAGCTAAACTACTAATTTACATATTTCTCCATATAAATTTTGTTACTAACATTTATTTTAATATTTTTTATTTATTGAAGAAAAAGCATCACTAGTTGACATAACTGATCATAGTACAATTGTTTCAGGAAGACCAATAGCAACATGATTAAAAAAAAAAACCAGAAAATTGAGAGAAAAACTAAAGAGATGGGAAAGGAAAGAAAATGTTCAGTTGCAAGTATATTTTTGAAAATTATTGAATCACCAATGAACTCATTAAAGCACTAGCAGAAAGTTTAGTAAGCTCTCTTTTTTTAAAGGATAAGAGTTAAAAAATACAGTAAAAACGGTGTGAGTGGCAATTGTTGTTTGCATAAGCCCAGCAAAATATGGGGGAAATGGAAGGGAAAAGCCTTGTCTAGTTTCAAGGAGACCTTACTCCTGAAATTTTCTGGCATAAGACCGACTCTGGGCTCCAGACATACTAGGTTGTCTAACCCCTGAGTCATCTCTGTGGTCCCAGTAAAATTTTTTCGCAGATTTGCTGTTGTTGGTGTCAGGTTTCTGTAATTAAAGATTCAGGTTTCTGTCATCTTCTTCATCAAAGTCTGGATGATGTGGAGCGTCCTTTAGTTTCACCTCATCCTTAGCGGGCAATGTGGAGAGCCCTGCCCTGCAAGCAGGTTGTTGCTGTTGCTAAGTCGTCTGGTAGTTAAGAGAACCCTCTTTGGAGTAAGTCTATGCCAGGTTAACAGTAGGGTCTTCCCAGTAGAGGTTTGCTTCCTGGTGATGTTATAGACAATTGTGGATGTTTCTGAAGATGGTATCCATGGTTCAGGGGTGTATGGGCAATGCCTATTCTTTGAGGCCTGAGCCAAGTCATTATGATCATGTTCAGGATGTAAGGCCCCCACTGCATTACAAAATTTGTTTTCCTATTTCTATTGGATAAGAACTTGTTTGCATATATAATATTTTTCCATTTTAATGTGGCTATTAAAAAGGGGGATGATGCCACAAGGTATTATTGGTGCATACGGGGCCGAGGGAACAAGTCATTTATCTAACCTTTTGGGCTGAAGATACAGATTTCTTTTTTAAATTTCTCTTCCCACTCACTCCTTTCACTATTGATGTGCTCCTAATTAAAAAGATTTAAAAAAAATTTTTTTTTGTGCCACACTTGTCAGTGCTCTGGTGTTACCCCAGCTTTGTACTTGGGATTGGTCCTGGCATTGCTTAGGGAGCAATCAATGTTGTTGGGGGATTGGACCTGATTTCTCACATGCAGGCATACTCTTAGCCTTTGAGCCTTTTATATTCTCTCCTGCCTGTCTTAAATAGTCCTTAAGTTGAGTGAAAAAAAAAAAAAGACTTTCCCCCCCAATAAATCAGGGTAGTAAAACAGTCATCCAATCTGTCAATCTTGGAAATTTCTATTTTTTTTTCTATTTCTTCTGACAGATCATCACCTAATGTATTTCTCATAGGCACATTTTGGTACTATTTCTTCTGTGCTCTTGCTATACCTTGCAGATATTTATTTTATAGAAATTATCTAAATATGGTTGGTTATGGTACATTTATCTTCTCTATAGACTTGCAGTGTCTAGTAGAGCAGTTAAAATGTTGCTACATAGATCTAGGGAGTTAATTTAAATTTTTATTAATATAAATTAAATGTCAGTAGGTATGTGATGACTGTCAGCACATTTTGCAACTTTGGTGGGAATAAATTTCCACTTGATGTAATAGACTTCCATAGTACTTCTGCTAAAAAAACAGAAAAGGCATGGGCATGTTTATTTCCCTGTTGCTTTCTATTAACATTCCTACTGAAATTTTTATTTTCTATCTAATTGAAAATACAGTATGTTATTCTGAATAAATCTTATCAAATGAATAGTCATGAAGCAATAGGATATAATATTCAAGGGAAAAGATGCAGTCTTTTTTTTTATTTTTAATGTGCTGCCACAAATTTCCATATATGCTGATGCTTTTTTCCCCTGTTCACATGATTCTTTTTAGTATTGACAGACCTATGGAGAATTAATACATTTGTAAGGGTAATCTGGAAATATAGCTAGAAAATTATGCTGTCAAAAGATGTAGATAGATTCTAGGTAGTGAAATAAATTTACTTCTGGGCATTGTCATTTTGTATTCAGAAAGCAGGTTTATTTCTCTTGCATTCTCTTGAATCTGAGTTGACTAGCATCAAGTTGGCATTTCTGAAACTTGGCCGTCTCTGATCCACATCATTCATTATCCAGGGACTTCTGAGCTTTTTATATTATCTCCCCACCCCTTGTGGTCTTGCTCTTGTATGCAAATACAAATCTCTGCCATCAACATCAGACCCACATTCTAGTCTGTGGAATAAAGAAAAAAAAAAAAAAAAAAAAAAAAAAAAAAAAAAAAAACGATGGTATTGGAATAAAAACAGACCCTCAGATCAGTGGAATAGGCTTGAGTACTCAGAGAAGGTTCCTCAGACATATAACCACCTTGTTTTTGATAAAGGAGCAAAAAATCCTAAATGGAGCAGGGAAAGCCTATTCAACAAGTGGTGTTGGCACAACTGGTTAACCACTTGCAAAAAAGCGAACTCAGACCCCCAGCTAACACCATATACAAAGGTAAAATCCAAATGGATTAAAGACCTTGATATCAGAACTGAAACTATAAGGTATATAGAACAACATGTAGGTGAAACACTCCAGGACATTGAGACTAAAGGCATCTTTAAGGAGGAGACAGCACTTTCCAAGCAAGTGGAAGCAGAGATAAACAGATGGGACTATATTAAGCTGAAAAGCTTCTGCATCTCAAAGGAAATAGCGCCCAGAATACAAAGGCCACCCACTGAGTGGGAGAAATTATTCACCCAATACACATCAGATAAAGGGCTAATATCCAAAATTTACAAGGTACTGACAGAACTATACAAGAAAAAAACAACTAACCCCATCAAAAAATGGGGAGAAGAAATGAACAGACACTTTGAAAAAGAAGAAAGGCAAATGGCCAAAAGGCACATGAAAAGATGTTCAACATCACTAATCGTCAGGGAGATGCAAATCAAAACTACTATGAGGTACCACCTCACGCCACTGAGATTGGCACACATCACAAGAAAGGAAAACAAGCAGTGCTGGCGGGGATGTGGAGAGAAAGGAACTCTTTTTCACTGCTGGTGGGAATGCCGTCTAGTACAACCTTTATGGAAAGCGATATGGAGATTCCTTCACAAACTGGAAATTGAGCTTCCATACGATCCAGCTATACCACTCCTAGGAATATACCCAAGAAACACAAAAATACAATACAAAAAACCCTTCCTTACTCCTATATTCATTGCAGCGCTATTTACAATAGCCAGACTCTGGAAACAACCAAGATGCCCTTCAACAGATGAGTGGCTGAAGAAACTGTGGTACATATACACAATGGAATACTATGCAGCCATCAGGAGAGATGAAGTCATGAAATTTTCCAATACATGGATGTACATGGAATCTATTATGCTGAGTGAAGTAAGTCAGAGGGAGAGAGAAAGACGCAGAATGGTTTCACTCATCTATGGGCTTTAAGAAAAATGAAGGACATTTTTAACAATATCTCAGAGACAAGAGAGATGAGGGCTGGTAGGTGCAGCTCAGGACATGCAGCTCATCACATAGAGTGATGAGTGCAGTTGCAGAGATGACTACACTGAAAACTATCATAAAATGTGAATGAATGAGGGAAGTAGAAAGCCTGTCTCGAGTACAGGTGTAGGGGGGTGGGGAGGAGGGAGATCTGGGAAATTGGTGGTGGGAATGTTACACCGGTGAAGGGGGGGTGCTCTTTACATGACTGTAATCATACAACTATAATCATGTTTGTAATCACGGTGTTTAAATAAAGATAAAAAAAAAAAAAAAAAAAAAAAAAAAAAAAAAAAAAAACGAGCTTTTGAAGGCACCGAAAACTTTATGCTCACATATCATTGGTTAAAACTTAGTTACATGACACGTCTCTCTGCATATGTAGTTGATATATGGCCAAAAGGAAAAAGAATAAGTATCAGAATATTATCAGTCTCCCATGTGAATAATTTCCTTCAGCACCTGCTATATATTAGACATTATTACTCTAGGTAAATCAGAAGTAATAATAATGAAATCTCAGGGTAAGTCATTCCAGAATGTAAGTGGAAGATTTAGAATTGGAAATCAGGGTTTATGCGTCTCCCTAGAGGTCATGACTGGAAAATGAACCAGATTAATTAATCAAGATTCTTTTTTTTTTTTTTTTTTGGTTTTTGGGCCACACCCGTTTGACGCTCAGGGGTTACTCCTGGCTATGTGCTCAGAAATCGCCCCTGGCTTGGGGGGACCATATGGGACGCCGGGGGATCGAACCGCGGTCCGTTCCTTGGTAGCGCTTACAAGGCAGACACCTTATCTCCAGCGCCACCTTCCCGGGCCCTAATCAAGATTCTTAACCCAAAGAAAGTAGAAAGATATTATATGCAAAATCCAGGCAAATTTTTAGCAGGATGATCAGGAAGTTAGTTCAGTGTATTTTAAATTTAATCTACTCATTTATATCTAAGTGAAGATAGAGAGAAGGCAGTTGTATATGAAGACCTGCAGGTCGGAACAGAGTTTTGGACTGAGATGTTAATTTGATGGCTGCTGGTTTAATAGATGGAATTTAACATGGTGGATTAAATGAGGCAATTAAAGGACTGGGCCTATGCTAAGAGAGTTGAGTTCAAAGATTGTGCCTTTAGGCATTCCATCCTTAAAAGTTCTGGGAGATAGAAGAATTAGAAAAGATTGCTTGCCTCGATAAAGTGTGATTCTTCCCATCAAATTTCTCAGTATGTTGCAGTACTTTGTCCTTGCATACAGAAGTAGAATGCTCCATCCTCTCTTACTTAGGGTTATTTTTGAATTTACATTAGCAAATCTTTTATCATTCTAAATAGCACAAATACATGCAGTCATTGACTTTGAAATTCTTGAAGTATAGCCAGAAGTATCAAACCCAAAAAAGCCAGGAAGAAGAATCTAATAACTATTAATAAATAGTACTCTATTAAACTGTAATCTGTGTGCTATCTGTACAGTACTATTAATAAAGCTATAATCTGAAAGTGGATTTTTCATATGCTCATTCCTGGTTTTGATACTGTCAATCTACACACATTACCTAAATAATAATGTACCCCCTCTAAAAATGTCTTTTTGAGGTAGTGTTCTAATTGTTTTGCTTTGCATTTAATTTTTCCTTGTTATTTATTTTTTAATTTCTAGAAGAGTGCATCTTAGCAAGCAATATACAAGTATTTACAATTTTTTTGGCATAGTCTTGACTTAATTTTATCCATCCAAACTCATAAAACTAGATTAGTTTATGTATTTTACCATCTAAATTTATTTTATATATATATATCTAACTTGTTAAGGTAGAGTTGTTACCCTCAAAGAAAGAAAGCTGGGGATATAATAACATATTTTAGCATAATAAATGCTTTATATGCAAATCCACAGCTACTATGATAACAGAGGTGAGAAGCTGTCAGCAATTTTAAGTTTGTAGTACTTCTTCAGAGTACTTTGACAAGAAATAGAAGAAATCAGAATAGATATGAACTATCATTATTTGCAGATGAAACATATCTAGAATACCGAAAAACAATTGATGGTTGTGACAGAGTGGCCTATTACAAAATCAATGTACAATAATCTTGCATACAATAATTTTGCATTCTTGTATGCAAAACACAAATGAGAAGAAATTAAGAAATCCCATTTACATTTGCATCCAGAAAAATCAAAATACTGGGAATACCAACGGACGTGGAAAATGTAAAACTAATAGAACTAGACATTAAGAACTGGACACGTTGTGCCTGGGTGGAGGAATGAATCTAGCCAAATAATTAATTCTGTCATAAGTAATGTACAGATTCTCAATTTACTTGTGATTCTCAGAGGTCAGAAAAGGGAATAGATTGTTTCAGTTGTAGGGTTAACTGGCCTGCACCCTTAACAATTAATGGCTTCTTTTATGAGCCAAAGACCCATTTGGGTGGGAAGAACTTCTAGATAGATTTTTCACCTTAGTTCCCTACAACCCTATGGGAGTGGTCCTAACTTTCCCAAAATTCTAAAGACTCACCAGCCTCTTCCTCTTGCTCTACAATGGTGGAAAGGTTTTTGGAGCCATGTTTCACCTCTCTTCAGCCCTGGTTTGGATTATTTTCTATTGTGGCCCTGCTCCAGACCCACTTCCCCTTTCTCTGTGGAATTATGGAATGTGGAGCAATATACAGCAGTCAAGGTGATGATTTTATGGTGCAGAGTCGTGACCAATCTGCATTTTTCTTCATACATATAAAAATCTCCTATAGTCTGTGGCTGGAGCGGTGGCACTAGAGGTAAGGTGTCTGCCTTGCAAGAGCTAGCCTAGGACGGACTGGACCTTTCATCCCCCGGCATCCCATATGGTCCCCCAAGCCAGGAGCCATTTCTGAGCGCACAGCCAGGCGTAACCCCTAAGGGTCAATGGGTGTGGCCCCAAAACAAAAACAAGCAAAAAAAATCTCCTATAGTTTTTGGGAAATTATATCAATTAAGTAATTGATATTTAAGTTTTATATTTAGTTTACATTATTTAAAATATTTTGGTGGGTTTTCCCAATACTCCTAAAGATACTCAGCCCAACTGTGCAAACACAGAGAACTAATTAGTGCTTGGACCAGATGATCTGGTGCTGGGAGTCACCAAGGCCATTTGCTGCCCAGGGGCCATGAAGGCTACATGCAACGAAGTGTTAAGAGGTGTCATGAGTGTCGAGAATCTGACTTTGGGCCTTAAAAGTTTATTTCATTTTTAAAATTAAATCACTGTGATACACAGTTAAAAAGTTGTTATTTATAGTGGATTTTCAGTCATACAATAATTCCAACACCAATTCCATCACTAATGTTTATGTCCTATCCTGTTGCCTTCCCACCCCATTATCAGTATGCTCTAGCACCTTGAACTTGATAACCAGCCCCTTTTTTCATTCTTTTTAAAATCCATAATATTTATTTTCTGCCAGAATCTTGTGTTTTACATGAAAATGATTGTACATTGGTGAATTGACGCTTAATCATGAAACCTTTCTAGAATTGCTTTGTCAATATCAGATACACCTCAAAACTTTATTTGATGATGGGCTGCAGTGGTGGTGCAAGCCGTAAGGCGTCTGTTTGCCTTGCACGTGGCTAACCTAAGATAGACCTCGGTTCAAAAACCCCCCCCCCCCCCCCGGTGTCCCATAATGTTCCCCAAGCCAGGAGTGATTTCTGAGCGCATAGCCAGGAGTAGCCTCTGAGCATTACAGAGTATGGCCCAAAAACCAAAAAAAAAAAAAAAAAAAAAAAAAAGAAAAGAAAAGAAAAGAAAAGAAAAAAATTTTCAAACTTTAGAACCAAGTCCACCATTGTTAGGATAGGGCAGAGTGATTCAGATGGGCCTTTACATATTAAAGGAAGAGAGGTTTTAGGAAGGAGGAAGTTGGGGGGACACCTTTTTTGTGGTTAATAGCTGGGATTCATCTTATAACTATCTATATTAATATAGTTAAAATTATTACTTTTTTAATAATTTGTTTGTAGACATTTTACTTCCAAATTTTTCATCATGTGTCCCATTCTGGAAATTTAACATTGATCTATCATTAGGTATCATATAGTTTATAGGCAAAATTTCCCAGATCTTTGAATTCTGAAAACAAATGATTTGGGAGGTAGGGGTGGTGGTGGTGGTGGTGGTGGAAGTGTGATTTTGGGGATAAACCCAGGTCCTCACTCACAAGACATTCTCTGTCTTTGAACCACATCCCTAGCACCAACAAATTATATTATTTGGAGTTGGGTGTGGTGTTGGCACCACATTACTCTTGTGGTGCTTAAGTTATATGGTGGCACTGTATATGGTGGCAGAGAGGGAGCTAGACAT
Organism: Suncus etruscus; assembly: GCF_024139225.1. Lineage (NCBI taxonomy): Eukaryota > Metazoa > Chordata > Mammalia > Eulipotyphla > Soricidae > Suncus > Suncus etruscus. Next base: position 10,665,597 of record NC_064866.1, on the reverse strand, counting down.
GTAAGGCAAACATCTTAATTCCTGTACTATCTCTTTGGCCAGCTGCAAATGATTTTAAAAGGCATTTTAGTTGTTTGTTTGTTTATTGTGAAATGTGAACATCAATTAGAGTAATCTGGAGTTTTAAAGATTGTATTATTTGGAAACTGTTATAAATTCTAAATGAATGTCCTAGAGTATAAATTCTGAGTATCAAGAGAATTCAGTGTGAAATTTTTATATGAATATGAATTTTTTTTCTTTTATGGGCCACAGCTGCCAGTGCTCAAGGCTTAACTCCTGGCTCTTTGCTCAGAGGTCATTCCTGGCAGTGCTTTGGGGACCATATGGGATGCCAGACATAGAACTCAGGTCAGCCGAGTACCAGGCAAAAGGTCTACTCCTGTGCTATTACTCTGGCCCCTGGATGTGAATTTAGATAAAGTCTTGTGTCTAGTTATTTTCTTTTTCTTTCTTTCTTTTTTTTTTTTGGGGGGGGGGGGGCACACCCATTTGAAGCTCAGGGGTTATTCCCGGCTAAGTGCTCAGAAATTGCCCCTGGCTTGGGGAGGACCACGTGGGACGCCAGGGGATCAATCCGAGGTCCTTCCTTGGCTAGCACTTCCAAGGCAGACAGCTTACCTCTATTGCCACCTCTCAGGCCCGTGTCTAGTTATTTTCTAACTGTAAAGCTCTATGATTTTAATAAGGTAACAAATATTAAATATTTACTAACTGTGAAATTGTGCTATTTCCTCATAATGGAAGATCAGGGCTTCATATCCCTTATATGTGTGTGTGTGTGTGTGTGTGTGTGTGTGTGTGTGTGTGTGTGTGTGTGAGAGAGAGAGAGAGAGAGAGAGAGAGAGAGAGAGAGAGAGACAGACAGAGAGACAGAGAGACAGAGAGACAGAGAGAGAGGAGAGAGAGAAAGAAGAGAGAAAGAGGAGAGAGAGAAAGAAAGGAGAGAGCGAGAATTGTGGATAAGATGCTTGTCCTACCTGGTCATTGAGCCACAGAACTAGGATGTAAGCCCTGAGCACTGCCAGTGTGGCCCATAAAAGAAAAAAAATTCATATCCATATAAAATTTTCACAAATGGAAAAGATAATCCTCCAGACAAGCAAATGATCTATTAAACTATGAGAATAACACACACAAAGTAATAATGAAAATTAGTTTCCTAGGGCCTTAGAGTTAGCATGGAGGTAGGGCATTTGCCTTGCATACAGAAGGATGGTGGTCTGAATCCCGGCACCCCATGTGGTCCCCTGAGCCTGCCAGGAGCAATTTCTGAGCATAGAGCCAGGAGGAACCCCTGAGTACTGCTGGATGTGACCCAAAACCAACAACAACAAAACAAAAAAAGAAAATTCGTTTCCTAAAAGTTGTAAAATGTTAACAAATGCATTGGAAGTTCACAGTAGAAGTTGGGTTAGATAAGAGAAGAACAGATTTAATTTAGATTAATATTTGCTTATATAAATCTAGGTTCTTTGACTTTCCTATTTCTGTTTGTGTAAAATTTTAACTGAAATTAACTATTAATAAACACAAAGCATATATAACTCAATTTGATTAGCTGATCAAGAGTCATAAATGATATATGGAAAATAAACATAACCTATTAAATTTTAATGAAAAGAATATGTGATAGTAAATTTAAGTGTAGAAATATATAGATTATACAACTGTTATTTATTGCCACTTCACAAACATATTATCTATTAACATTTCAGCCTGTGTTCTCTTCCATATATTGTAAATATCACTTAGAGAAAGTCTATTTTTAATTAATTTTTATTTTTGTAAGCTTTTTCTTTCTTCTTTCTTTTCTTTCTTTCTTTCTTTCTTTCTTTCTTTCTTTCTTTCTTTCTTTCTTTCTTTCTTTCTTTCTTTCTTTCTTTCTTTCTTTCTTTCTTTCTTTCTTTCTTTCTTTCTTTCTTCTTTCCTTCCTTCCTTCCTTCCTTCCTTCCTTCCTTCCTTCCTTCCTTCCTTCCTTCCTTCCTTCCTTCCTTCCTTCCTTCCTTCCTTCCTTCCTTCCTTCCTTCCTTCCTTCCTTCCTTCCTTCCTTCTTTCTTTCTTTCTTTCTTTCTTTCTTTCTTTCTTTCTTTCTTTCTTTCTCTCCCCTTCCTTCCTTCCTTCCTTCCTTCCTTCCTTCCTTCCTTCCTTCCTTCCTTCCTTCCTTCCTTCCTTCCTTCCTTCCTTCCTTCCTTCCTTCCTTCCTTCCTCCCTCCCTCCCTCCCTCCCTCCCTCCCTCCCTCTCTCCTTCTCTCCCTCCCTCTCTCCTTCCCTCCTTCCCTCCCTCCTTCCTTCCTCCTTCCCTCTTCTTTCCATCCTTCCTTCCTTCCTTCCTTCCTTCCTTCCTTCCTTCCTTCCTTCCTTCCTTCCTTCCTTCCTTCCTTCCTTCCTTCCTTCCTTCCTTCCTTCCTTCCTTCCTTCCCTCCTTCCTTCCTTCCCTCCCTCCTTCCTCCCTCCCTCTCTTTCTTCCTTCCTTCCTTCCTCCCCTCCTTCCCCCTCCTTCCCCCCTTTCTTCCCCCTCCCTCCCTCCCCCCTCTCTTTCTTTCTTTGAGAGAAAGAGGAGAGAAAGAGGAGAGAGAGAGAGAGAGAAATGTGGATAAGATGCTTGTCTTATCTTGTGGCTTGAGCCACAGAACTAGGATGTAAGCCCTGAGCACTGCCAGTGTGGCCCATAAAAGAAAAAAAAATTCATATCCATATAAAATTTTCACAAATGGAAAAGATAATCCTCCAGACAAACAAATTACCTATTAAACTATGAGAATAACAGACACAAAGTAATTAAGTTTTCATTTCTTATGGTCTCCTTTGCTTATTTTTTAAAATGGTTTACGTATAACAGGCATTTAGTTTCAGGTATGTAAGGTTATGATTTGGCATTTGTTGTGAAATGACTGCCACAATAATAATTAGCATGGCTTATTCATTCTTAGATATGCATGTTTGGGTGAAATACACCTCCAGAACATGCACCACTGAAATTCTAGACCCATTAAAGAAAAATTTTCATTTTCTTCTCCTCCCGACAAGTAAGGTGAAACAATCATCTTACTTTCTATTTCTATGAATTTGGCTGGATACGTTATGTAAGGAGAATCATATATCATTCGATTATTTTTGTCACTGGGTTACTTAACAGAATGTCTTTGGGGTTCATTCATGATGTGACATATATTAAAAATTCCTTCATTTTAAGGCATAATAATATTGCTTTATGGGGCTGGAAAAATGGTACTGGAGTATATATGCTTGTCTTGTATACTTCTAACCCCATCTTAAACCTCAGCACTGTATAACATCCCCAGAACAAACTGAGCACTGCTGGGTCCAGTCTCAAACCAAAGTAAAATATATGCTACACTGAATGAATATGCTATAATTTTTACTTTCATCCATTCATTAATGTATATTTGTAGTTTCCACTTAGCTGTTCTGAATAACTTTGCTAGGAATACAGTATACAAATCTCTTTAAGCTGTTCTTACAATTCTATTGGACATGTACACCTAACAAGAACTGTGATCCTTCAGTATTTCTAATTTGAATTTTTAAAGGAACTGGCATCACTTTTATGCAGTGGTCCTAGCTTGTGATACTCCTGCAAGATTGCACACAGAGTGCCAGTATCTCCATCCTTGAGCCAGCACTTGTTCTTTTCTGGATTTTATACGTGTGTTGTTTTTCCATACGAATGATCCTAATGAGTAGAAGGCAGCTACTCTATTAACTTTAATAGCATGTAAGTAATAATGTGTTATATTTACACCATATGTGTTGTAAAGACATACACTGTAAAGAATCACAAAAATCCAGTAACAGTAAGTGCCAACTGCAGAGGGCTCTAAGAATTTATGACGGTTTCTAATAATTACTTTTTTGTTATTTCCTTCCCATTCTTTGAATTTAATATCATGTGCATGAATGACCAGTTAACTACAAAACAAAATAAAGTTTTCGATCTTTACTGGTTACCATAAAGTTCTTCTAATTTTCAGTATCATTTTTTATTTGTTTCTTATTTCCTCACATGTTAATAGAGCCAGATTCAAACCCTCTTGCTACATTATACTGCATTGCTCAGAGTACATTACCTGAAGCACCGAGTTGAGAGTAGCCACCAAACACTGCCTGTGTGTGTCCTATCCACAAAAAAAAAATTTGGAAAATTAAAAAAATCAACACAATAGTAAATTACATATATGTGAAGGTTATATATGCATGTATATTTAAATGTAGTAAATACATACATATATATGTATAAATATGTATATATTAGTAAGCCAGGGCTTACTACTAGCTCTGCACTCAGGAATTACTTTTGATGGCACTTGGGGGACTCTGGGATGCTGGGGATCAAACACAAGTCAGTCAGTCATGTGAGCATTCCCTACCACCTGTGCTATTGTTCCAGTCGCTCATTTCTACTCTTTCTTTTAAAAATCTCTTCTCCGTAGAGACTTTCAGACTCTTTAAATATGAATATATATTCACTTACCAATAAATAAAACATGAATCTTTTTTTCCAACTTTTTTCTATGTGTTTTGTTCTTATTATACAAGGCACATTTGCTCAGTTATTGAGTCTAGAACTCTTATATTTGCCTTTGACTCCTTTTATTCTCTTATATTATACATCTTTCAGAAAATTCTAGAGACATAGCTTCAGAATATTTAATATCTTTTTTTTTTTTTTTTTGGTTTTTGGTTTTTGGGTCTCACCTGGCAGTGCTCAGGGGTTACTCCTGGCTCCTGGCTCCATGCTCAGAAAAGCATGGGGGACCATATGGGACACCGGGATTCGAACCGATGACCTTCTGCTTGAAAGGCAAATGCCTTACCACCATGCTATCTCTCCGGCCCCAATCTTTTTGCCAGTTTTATTTACCCTAGTCAAAATTACTTCCTGTAAGTTATGACTTAGGAGTCCACTGTAATGACTTTCCGGTCATTTCCCTCATGTCTACTCTTTTTTTTTTGGGGGGGGGGAGGGAGGGGAGGTTGTTCTACATTCGGCGATACTCAGGGATTACTCCTGGCTCCATACTTAGGAATTACTTCTGTCAGTGCTCAGAGGACCATATGGGATGCCAGTGATCGAACCTGAGTTAACCATGTACAAAGCAAACTTCCTATCCTCTATACTATCACTTCAGCTCCTCCTGTATACTCTTGCCTTTTAAAAATCTCTTCTCCATAGAGACTTTCAAACTATTTTTAAAAAATGTGTTTGTTTTTGTTTGCTTTCCAGTTAGAACTATCCAATGACCACTTACGCATATACCTTGGACAAAATGCATTTTTTACATGGCTTAGAAAACCTCTGGGCTGTGCTCTGGTAACCTCACATCATAGTGGCTCTATTTCTACCCTGTTTTCTAGTTTTGGCTTTAATTCCTTGAACATACAAATACATAAAAATACTTCAGCTTTGGGACCTCTCTCTTCCTCTAGGTAATAACTCTCCCCTCTTTCTCCTTTGCAATCAGATGTCATCTCTTTAGATCTTACATGGCCACCATACCTGCTTGGTTTCACATTTCCTTTCATTATGCTTATTTCTTTACTCTCTTAATTCTTAGAAGTTACTTCTTGGACACAATAATTCACATTAATGTATGTTTTTAATTTTTTTGTCCATAAGGATGTGGCACTGGGCTACTGTTGTTCATGCAGAAAGGGGAGTTTTCCCCCCTATTCTTCAAAGGCCCCAGAGGTATCAGTGTGGACCAAACTACCCAGGAAGTGTCAGCAACCATTGTTTTCTTTTGACGCTTAGTAGAAGAGCTGGTCCATTTTCGGCTGGCAAGATGGTGGTTATGGTTTGAAGCTTGTATGGATTGGTTATTTTTATTTCAGTTTATTCTTCAATTTGTTATTTCTTTTAGTGATCTTTTCTTCATTTCATGGAGATTGCAGCATGCTTTATTGTTTATTTTTGTTTGCTTGTTTTGTTTTTGTGCCACATTTGGCAGTGCTCAGGAATTTACTCCTGGCTCTGAGTTCAGAAATCACTCCTGAAAGTCTTGGGGGGCCATATTGGATGCTAGGAATCAAACCCAAGTCTGCTGCATGCAAGGCAAGTGCCCTACCTGCCATGGCATCGCTCTGGCTCATAGTAATCATTTTTGAATTATAAAGTTTATTATAGATGACTGCTTTAATCACTTTTAGATAATACAGGATATATGGAGCACATCAAAACTCTTATTAACCTCTGCCTCTGTGCTGTATAAATTTAGACCCCCCATATGTAAACTTTGCAAGATATGATTTTTGTTAATTTATAAAATAGTTGGGGTATCCACATTTTCATTTTGTTCATTATTTTATGTTTTTATTTTTCATGCTTCATTCTGAGACTATTTTTCTTCTGCAAGAAAGACTACTCTTATTTATTTATGTGCATATATATGTTGTTTTGAGTCAAATCAGCTGTGCTTAGAGATTATTCCTGACTCTGCACTCAGATATTTCTCTTGGTGGGCTCAGGGAATCATACGGGATGCAGGGGATCGAACAGGGGTCAGCCATGTGGAAGGCCAGATGCTCTATCTACTGTTTTATAGTTCTGGCCCCTGGAAGAATTCTTTAATATTTCATAAAGTGCAACTCTGCTGTTGGTTGACTCCCTTGACTTTTATTTATATAAGAATGTCTTATTTAATTTTCATTTTTGAAATGTATTTTTACTGGGTATGAAATTTAGGTCAGGCATAATTTTCTTTCATCTCTAAAGATTTTATTGCTATGTTTCTGATTTACTTTCTGTTCAAATGTGGAGATCTCTTTGCTGCCTTTAAGTTTTGCTCCCTTTAAAAAATAAGTTTTTACTATGATGTATAGTTTCTCACATTTTTACCCACATATTTTTTTATTCTACTTGGTACCCATATTGCTTCTTGAATATATGGCTTGATAGATAGTTTTGCTAAATTCTCAGCTATCTATCTTTTGTATATTGCTTTTGCTATAATCATTTTTCTCTGCGACTAAAGTTATATCTGTTAAACCATTTTTTAAATCATGTCTTGCATACTTATATATTCTTTGCTATATTTTGTAGCCTTTTCTCTGTTTTCTAGCCTATCCAGGATATTTATTTTTCTTTCTTCTAGCAAACTAAATATCCCCCACAAACACCCCATTTTGTAGAATCTGCTTGTAAACCTAATCCATGTAGTTCTTAATTTTACTTTTAGTTCTAGATTATTTTTATTATGATCAATACATTATTAGGATGAATACATTCTGTCACATTTATCTTCGTATAATAATCTTACATACATACCATTTGAGAATAGACTTTGTGATTCTTCTTAACTAAATACTTCTAGCTTCTGTCCCTTATATGTTAGCATTTTCTAGAAGAGTTTCTATTTATAAACAATTTCACATCTAAACATCACACAACTTTATAATAACATTTATATTATAATAGCATCGTATAAAGCATATGTTTATTTGTAGTAAAACATAAGCACTTAATATAAATAGAATATTTAAATTAGATTGTTCTATGTAAATTTTCCTAATTTCCCAAAGACATTTTTATAGCTGACAACTTTGATCAAGGATCACACATTACATTTAAGGGCCTTTTTGGTTTCTTTTTTTTGTTTTGTTTTGTTTTTGGTTTTTGGGCCACACCCGGCGTTGCTCGGGGGTTACTCCTGGCTGTCTGCTCATAAGTAGCTCCTGGCAGGCACGGGGGACCATATGGGACACCGGGATTCGAACCAACCACCTTTGGTCCTGGATCGGCTGCTTGCAAGACAAACACCGCTATGCTATCTCTCCGGGCCCCCTTTTTGGTTTCTTTTGTGTGAAGTTCTGTTTTTGTCTTGTTTTGGGGCCACACCAGTTGACTCTCAGGAGTTACTCCTGGCTATGCACTCAGAAATCGTTCCTGGCTTGGGGAGACCATATGGGATGCTGGGGGATGGAACCGCGGTCTGTCCTAGGCTAGCACTTGCAAGGCAGACACCTTAACTCTAGCACCACTGCTCCGGCCCCCCCTTTTTGTTTTTTTTTTGTATAAAATATTTTTCTAGCCCTCCCTTTTCTTGTGTGGGGCCAATAGATTTTTTTTGAATTATCATTTTTAGATTCTAGGTAATTGATTTCAGAGAATGTCCCTCAGTTTCGATATGTTTGATTATTGTTGATTAATTCCAATTGAGCACTTTAGGCAAGAAATACAGCACTTTTTTTTTTCTTAAGCAGTGCCACATGGTGGTACTCAGGGAATACTCTTGGCTTTGCATTTACAAATTATACCGGATATGCTCAGGCAAAAATATAAGGTTCCAAGGACCAAACCTGGGTCAGTTGCATGCAAGACAAATGCCATACCTGCTGTATTATCACACTAGTCCCGGAGCAATAGCACAGTGGTAGGGCATTTGCCTTGCACGTGGCAGATCCAGGATGGACCTGGTTTGATCCCGGCATCCCATATAGTCCCCTGTGCCAGGAGTGATTTCTGGGCACATCCCAGAAGTGCCTCCTGACCATCGCCAGGTGTGGCCCAAAAAACCGAAAAAAAAAAAAAAAAAAAAAAGCAAAAGTAAATCTTACCAAAAAGGGAAGAGGGGTAAATTTAATAAACCTATTAGAAATGAACAGGGAGTGATTACTATAGCTACTACAGAAATTCAAAGGGTAATCAGAGATTACTTTTAGGAACTCTGCCCCAAAACAAAAGAACCTGGAATAAATGGATGAATTTTTGAATTCTTTTAACCTCCCAATATAAAACCAAGATCATCTGGCATATCTTAACAGATGTATCATTATTGAGGAAATTAAAATGACCATCCAAATTCTTTCAAAAACAAAAGCTCATGTCCAAATGGATTCAGTAACAAATTCTTTCAAACCTTTCAAGAGGACCTACTGCCAATCCTTTATAGGCTCTTTCAGGAAATTGGAGAAACAGAAATATTCCCAAATAGTTTTTTTCCCCAAATATTTTTTATGAAAATAATATCACCCTGATACCAAAAGCAGACAGTGATGCAAGAGAGAGGGGGAGGGGGAAGGAGAGAGAGGGGAAGAAGGAGAGAGAATGAGAGAGAGTGTGAGAGAGAGAAAGAGAAAGGAAACTACAAACCAATATTTTCCTGATGTTCATCAGATGCAAAGATCCTTAATAAAATCCTGTGAATAGGATGCAAAGGCTCATAAGAAGGTCATACACCATGACCAAGTAGGATTGGATTCATTCCTCAGTTGCAAGGATGGTTTAACATATACAAGTCAATCAATATAATATACCATATGAATAAAAGGAAAAAATAAGACCCATATTTTAATTGATGTAGAGAAAGCATTTGGTAAGGTCCAATACCCCTAAAAACTCAACAAGATGGGAATGGAAGAAACCTTTCAATATGTCAAGGTCATTTCCACAAGCCCATGACTAATATTACACTCAATGGAGAAAAACAAAGTTCTTTTCCTAAAATCTGGCACAAGTCTGCCCCATTGCACCACTCTTATTCAACATAATACTGGAAATATTTGCCATAGCAATTAGGCAAGAAAAAGATATCAAGGGCATCCAGATAGGAAAGTAAGTAGTCAAGGTCTCGTTGTTTGCAGATGACATAATACTATAGTTAAGAAATTCTAAAGACTCTACAATAAGCTTCTGGAAACAGTTAATTCTTATAGCAAAGTGTCAGGCTACAAAATTAGCACACAAAATTTAGTGGACTTCTTATGCACTAATTACTGGTAGAGAAGAAAGAGACATTAGAAAAACAGTCCCATTCACAAAAGTACCACAGAAATTCAAATACCAGGGCCCGGAGAGATAGCACAGCGGTGTTTGTCTTGCAAGCAGCCGATCCAGGACCAAAGGTGGTTGGTTCGAATCCCGGTGTCCCATATGGTCCCCCGTGCCTGCCAGGAGCTATTTATGAGCAGACAGCCAGGAGTAACCCCTGAGCAACACCGGGTGTGGCCCAAAAACCAAAACAAAAAAAAAAAAAAGAGAAAAAAAGAAAAAAGAAATTCAAATACCATGGAGACAACTTAAATCAAGAGGTCAAGGACCTATACAAAGAAAACTACAAAAGACTACTTCAAGAAATAAAAGAGGACACACGAGGAAATTGAGACATATATCTTATTTATGTATTAGGAAGATTAACTTCATTAAAATGGCAGTCATCCTAAAGCACTGTACAAATTTAATACAGTCCCTCTAAAAATACCCATGACATTTTATAAAGAAGTGGATCAAACATTCCTGAATTCATCTGGAACAAAAAATGCCCACAGATAGCTAAAGCAACCCTTAGGAAAAAGATGGTAGGCATCACTTTCCCAACTTTCAATTGTATTGTAAACTAATAATCTTTAAAACAGCATGGTATTAGAACCTCATATCAACGAATAGGCTTGAGTATTCAGAGAATGACTCCAGACATACAATTAATTAATCTTTGATAAAGGGGCAAAAAGCCCCAAATGAAGGAAGGAAAGCTTTTTCAACAAGTGATGTTGTACAACTGTCAGCCACATGCAAAAACAGGAACTCAGACCTCTATCTATCAGCTTGCATAAAAGTCAAGTCAAAATGAATTAAATGTTTTGATGTCAGACCTGAAACTATAAGGTATGTAGAAGAAAATGTAGGCAAAATACTCCATAACAGTAAGACTAAAGGCATCTTCCAGGAGGAAACACCACTGTCCAAGTGGTAGCAGAGATAAACAAATTGCACTAAATTAAACTGAGAATCTTCTGCACCTCAAAGGAAACAGTGACTAGGATACAAAGGAATGAGACAAACTATTTACCCAATACCCATCTGATAAGGATTTAATATCTAAGATATACAGTGTACTGACAGAACTTAAACAAGAAAAATCATCTAACCCCATCAAAAATGCAGAGAAAAAATGATTAGTTTCTCAAAGAAGAAATATAGATGGTCAAAAGGCACATGAAAAAAATGCTCCACATTACTAATCAGGGAGATGCAAATCAGAACAATAATGAGTCAACAGGAGTGATAGCACAGCAGTAGGGCATTTGCCTTGCATGCAGCCAACCCTGGACAAACTCTGGTTTGATTCCTGGCATTCCTGAGCCTGCCAGGAGCAATTTCTGAGCACAGAGTCAGGAGTAATCCCTGAGCACCGCTGGGTGTGACCCACAAATCTAAAAAACCAATGAGTTATCATCTCACTCCATAGAGACTAGTACACATCACAAAGAAGGAGAACAACCAGTGATTGTGTGAATGTGGAGAGAAAGGAATTCTAATTCACTGCTGGTGGAAATACCATCTAATTCAACCTTTCTGGAAAACAATATGGATATTACTCAAAATTATTGAAATTGTACTTTGTATTTCCATTTAATCCAGCAATACCACTAATAGGTATATTCTCGTGGAATACAAAAACACAATACAAAAATGCCCTATATCATGTTTGTAATCACAGTGTTTAAATAAAGAAATTATTTAAATAAAAAAGAAAAATAAAATAAAACAAACAAAAAAAACCCAAAAAAGCCCTATGAATTCCTATGTTTATTGTAGTGCTGTTTACAATAGACATAATTTGGAAACAACCCAGATGCCTGTCAACAGATGAGTGGCTAAGGAACTTGTAGTAAATGTATGTGATAGAATACTACTATGCAGCTCTTAGGAAAAATGAAGTCTTGAAATTTGCTTCTGCAGGATGGACATGGAGATGATTATGCTGAGCAAAATTAGTTAGAGGGAAAGAAACAGGCACCAAAAAAATCTCATACTATTTAAGAAAAATTAAAAAAATAGAATGGTAATAATACCCAGAGGAAAAAGAGATGTAGGCTGGAGGAAGTAGCCCGTGATATGAAGCTTAGCACAAAGAATGGTGAGTGCAGTTAGGGTAATAACTACACCAAAACTACTATGACAATGATAGTGAGAGAGAGAGAGAGAAATAGATTGACTGTCTTCAGGAGATGGCGGAGGAGGGAAATGATAAACAATGATAAACATTGATAGTGTATATTTGATGACAGAACTCAACTACACACATTTTTGTAACAGTGATTTTTTACAATATTTTTTACAATATTTTTTGTAAACAGTGATTAAATAAATAATTATTGATTAAGTAAATAAATAAATTTATTTAAAGACCATACCAGACATAGTTCATCATTATTCATTTGTTCCAAAGAAAGTGGGAGCAAAATTATTTTGAAAGGAAGGAAGGAAGAAGAAAAAAAGAGAAGAAAAAAGGTATAGCAATAAGAAAATTATTGTATCTTGCAATGAGGTCATTGTCATTGTTAGAATTTTTAGTAAGCTCTTGTTGCTAGTTAGTCATTCTGTTACTTCTTTTGTATCTGAAAATAGGTTGGTCAGATTGACATCTAAATTGGTGTGTTCCTATGAGGGATGACAGTATTTAAAATATTGTAGTTGTTTTGCAAACGTGACTGCATAATAGAGGAATTCCAAGCATTATTGCTGAAACAGAGGCTTTTGTGGGGATGATGTTTCTGTTGCCAGGTCCTCTGGAAGTATGAGATAGCAGTAAGGGGAGGGTACCTACTGTAGCTCCAAACACATCCTGGTAATAGTTGCAACCTGGAGTTTTTTCAGATTGTGTCTCTGCAGAGAGCAGTAGAGAGATGGCGAAGTAGGGACATTGACCAAGAGGTAATTGTGGATGAAGTGGCATGGTATCTCTCCATGCTCTGTTGTCTGCAGGTGGATGATGTTATGTTTATTTCAAGAGATCTAAAATATTTGGAGCCAGCATAATGGTTAGTGATTAGAAATAAAAATAGATTGAGAAAATCAGAGTGAAAAATTAGAGTGATTTGCTTTTTTAAATTCATTTACCTGGCTATCAGATAGCTGTAGCATTTAACAACACATTCCATGTGCCTTTTTATGCTTTTAGAATTTGAGATGATATTTAATTTGTAAACTTCTGAAGAATGTTGGCTTTCAGTTTGCTTGTTTTTGAAGATATTGATCTTTTTTTTTAATGCTAGCTATACTGCGTATTTGAACTTGTAACTTTGTAAGTCTGTGAAGGTGAGCTATTCATAGTAGGAATTAAACCCGATTAAGATCTTCTTGTCTATGTAATTAAATTAAACAAACTGAATAGTGCACTTAGGGCCTTAAGTTTTATCTTTGTTATTAGGGATATATATCTTACTCACTTTTTTTTTTTTAGGGTTACACCCAGTAATGTTCAGGTCTTACTCCTGTCTCTGTTCTCAGGGATCACTCCTTATGGAGCTCAGGGGACCATCTGGGATTGAAACCAGGTTAGCCTAATACAAAGCTGTACTATCTATCATTTTGATGCCAAATATCTCACTTTCATTACCTTTTGGCTCAGGAGATAGTTTAAGTATTAAGAAACATGCTTAGCATGAATAAAGCTCTGAGTTTGATCCATGTGGCACTGGTGATCCTTGAGCACTGCTGGATGTAGCCTGAGTTCCCCCACTGCTTTTAGCATCTCAGAAAGGAGTTCTTTTTTCTTTTTAATAAATATATAAATATCTTCTAGGAGTTTACAGAATAACAAGAGACTGAAGTGTAACCCATTACAATCAAGTACCTACCATAAAGACTCTTGGCATTCTGGAAACACAGCAGAGCTTTGCCAATACTGCCATTGTTAAAATGGAGCTGTAAGAATTGTGTTATGACTGTATAAATCAAAGCGGCTGGCATCATTAAATTGCTGTGAGTCAGAGAAGGTTTTGTCTTTGGCAAACATTTTTGTTATGCTCTAGGTCTTTGCTTAGGTTTTTTATTTTTAATATGGTAGATAAAATTTGGCCAAATATTTCAAAGTGTTGCATAGTTAGAATCTTTTTGTCAACTTTTCCTGTTTGTTTACTTTAATTTGATGCTTATTTTGTTTTATATATATGTATATATACATATACATGTATTTTTGGTGGAGAAGATGGGAATTGAAAGGATTGAAACCTAATACTTTAGTTTGCTACTCTGATAAATGAATTGCTGGTTTTTTTAATCTACTGTGAACGAATTTTTGGTGATTTTCTAAGTTCTTGTTGTACGATAGATATCTCTGAGTGCCACTGAGTGTGGCCCAGAAACCAAAAATAAGAAATACCATTTTTAAAAAAATAAAGAAAAGAAGAAAAATGAAATAGATATTTCAGTAGATAGTATACATATTTCTTATTTGTGACCATACTTGATATGGTCAGGGAGACATGTAAAGCTGGATATTGATTTGGGCACTTCTGCATGCAAAGCAGAAGTACTAGTAACTAAGTCAGTTTACAGTTTGCTGAAACTTGTCTTTGTTAAGAGTGAAAATTTTGGCCCATAGAAATTGAACTGTCCTTCCAGAAAATGTTGCATGTTGTTTTTAGTTTGAGATACGAATGTGTGCCAGCTAGTGCTTGCAGTGGCTCACTGTTTCTGACGTTCTACTTGAATTTGTTAAACATGAATGTCAGCACTGAGTAAAACAGTTAAGTATATTCAGCTTCAAATAAGGCTCTGTTTCTGAAATTCCTATACTGATTTGGCCTACCACCTACCTTTCGAAAAATAATACCCACTGTCCTTTGGAAATCTACCTTTAAGCAAGCAGAAAATGTTCCCCAGTTGCAGAGAAGCTACTACAGCACTATAGCCCCTCCATCCCCTCGTTGTTCAAGCAGCCTCACCCTCCTGTGTTGGAAGGTGAGTGGACATTATCACCCACTTTGGAAACTGCAGTCTACAATCTCAGGATTTTTGTTTGTTTTTCTTGGATCACAGTTAGTGGTGCACAAGACTTACCCATGTCTCTGCATGCAGGCAGGGGACCAAATGTTGCAGATGAAATTCAGGTCTGCTAAATGCAAGGCAAGTGCACTGCCTGTTATAATATCACTTCAAACCTCCCATGTCAAAATTTTACAGAAGGAACAAGTCTCTGCCTTGATGGAATGAGGATAAATAATGAGCTTCTCCTTTGTTTTTCTCATTTTTTGTTTACTTTGTCTATTTCTGATGTATTGGTCGCAATCATGATTGTATTTCATTTGGGTTTTTTTTCTTTCTTGCATCACATTGAACTAATTTTCAGTTGTTCATGTTTTCATATTTTTGCTCAATTGGAATTTACTGATTACAAAAACCTAACTTTTAGTAAGCAAGTAAATTAGCTTACAATGGTGGACATGATTTACTTATAACAAATTTTTATCCAGGCCAGATTACCCTTTAAAGGGTTTTGTCTGAGGCCTCTTAAATTACTTACAAATGTGTCACATTTCTGACATGAATATTCTGTTGTCTAGGTAAAACATTATAATTATAGATTAGTTGATGGAACCAGATTTAAGAAAGCAGTGCTTTTAATTCTTTCAGTACTGTAAATATCTTTTTTAATCCTTAGCTTGATATGCAGCACAATTATTATAGCTGATTTTATCATTTGCATAGCCTGTATACAAAATATTCAGTTATGCATGTATATCTCACATATTCTACTTTTTCATAATCTTAAGACCATAAGTTGTATTTTTATTCTTTTTTTCTATTTTATTTTGGTGTGGGGGGGATTATATGGGGTGGTCCTATATAGAACCTACATATGACCTAATAGCATCTATTCCCCAATTATAAAGAGATCAATCTGAAAAGATATTTATGCACTCATGTTCATTGCAGTGCTTAATAAACAACTCAAATGTCCAATAACAGATGAATATATAGAAGTTAATACACATACACACAAACACACAGGGAAATACTATGCAACTATAAGAAAAGATGAAATCATGGAGTTTTTTGGAAATTGAATGGAACTCTGGGAGGCATCATATTAAGAAAAAGAAGCCTGAAAGAGAAAGATAAATACTAGAAGATCTCACTCATATGTGGTATAGGGAGAAATAAAACAAGGGAATAGATTATATTGAACAAGTCTTTATTTGGATTTTGGATTACAAACCTATTAAGCATTGGGGGATATGGTAAGGATGGATGGAGAGGTGGACTAGATGTGACATAGGGACAAGTGTGGAGAATTGGGGGGACTTTGGTGGTGGTGGGGTGCAGTAATTTTGTACATCAAAACCATAAATATTGGTCTGGAATGATAGTACAGTGAGTAGGTGCTTGCCTTGCATTGGCTGACCTGGGTTTAATACCCAGCACCCTCAAAGGTTATTAAAGCCTGCCAGGAGTGGTCAATAAAGTACATATTAAAGTTATATCAAGCTATCAGTTTACTACATAAGAATGACAAAAATCAAAACTATCAGAAATACTTGGAATAGGGATATGTGGAGTTATTTGAATATATTGTCTATAGAAATATTGGTGCCATCACCATTTTTATAAGTAGTCTGTTAAAATCTATTAAAATTGCAAATGCACATATTCTGTGACCTAATATTTGGACTCCAGGGAATCTTCATTAAACATAAAAACACTATTATATATGTACAAGGGTGTTATGTCACAAGTGGAATATTGTATTGCAATCAAAATCAGTCTTATGAACTAACATAAAATAATTTACTGTGAGATGTTACTGAGTAAGGAGAGAATTATATACATAAGATATTTATTAATATATTCTATTTTGGCATGGTGTGATTGCTCAAAGGGCCAGAGCACCTACTGTGTATACAGGACCCCAGGGTTTAATCATCAGGACCAAATGGTCCTCTAAGTACTAAGTTCTCTAAGTTCCCTGAACACTGTCAGATGTGAATCTAACCTCCTTTATTCCCTCCAAAAAATATACCTTGTTTTGACCGAAAACCTGAAGTGGGCTTATGTATGCATATGGCTATCCATACTTTGAAAGGATAGTAATGATTAAAGTACTGTCTTGTACATCTCAAATAATCTCAAACAGGGGCCGGGCGGTGGCGCTGGAGGTAAGGTGCCTGCCTTGCCTGCACTAGCCTAGGACAGACCGCGGTTCGATCCCCCGGCGTCCCATATGGTCCCCCAAGCCAGGAGCGACTTCTGAGCACATAGCCAGGAGTAACCCCTGAGCGTCACCGGGTGTGGCCCAAAAACCAAAAAAAAAAAAAAAAATCTCAAACAATGTGTTATGTGTTCACATGGCAGTATTAACTAACAACATTGAAAAAAACATTCTGGAAGGTTGTGTTTGTGTGCATAGTTAGTAATAAGGTAGCAGGAGTTGGAAGAAGGGTTCGCAATACCAGGCATATGTGAAAATTTAGGAAATCAAGATTTAAATTTTAGAGTCACTATAGAAGCAATATTAGATTCCAGTGAAAACCATGACTAACTTCTTAGCATCTATCTGTATTTTTTGTGACTATTCTATTGTATCTTTATCATCATAGTTGGAACTCAGCAATAGGTTTTATATCTTCTACTTAACTGGCTTGTATAAAAATATACTAGTTAGGGGGCAGAGTGGTGGCGCAGTGGTAGGGTGTTGGCCTTGTACATGGCTGACCTAGGATGGACCACAGTTCAATCCTCTGGCATCCCATATTGGTCCCCTAAGCCAGGAGCGATTTCAGAGTGCATAGCCAGGAGTAACCCCTGAGCATCACTGGGTGTGAGCCAATAACCAATACACACACACACACACACACACACACACACACACACACACACACACACACACACACACACACACTATATCTTTAAGCTTACTTTGTTGTTTTTTGTTTCTGTTTTTTTTTTTTTTTTTTTTTTTTTTTTGGAGTTTTTGCTCTTTTTGCTTTTTGGGCCAAACCCAGTGATGTTCAGGGATAACTCCTGGCTTTGAGCTCAGAAATTGATCCTGGCTTGGGGGACATGCCGAGGGATCAAACTGTGGTCCATCCAAGGTCCATACTTGCAAGGCAAACACCCTACCTCTTGTGCTACTACTCCGGCCCCTACTTTGTATTTGTATTTAGTTATTTAATTTTGTTTTTAGTTATAATTAATCAATAATAAAGAATAAACACTATTAAATAAGACATATGGTTCCTATCTGATAAATACAGATCACATAATCACTCTAATGACAAAACATGTTGAGGACATAAAAAGAGGGACAGAAAGAGAAGAGAAAGTAAGTTACATTTTTATAAAGGGTAGGTAGAAAAGATTTTTCTGAGGATGTGAATTAGACAAAAGATCTGAGTGAAATGAAGAATATAGCCAAGTAGATATATGGCAGAAGAACAAATCAGTCTGGCTGGAACTAACTTGACACATTCTAGAAACCAAAAGTCTGAAATAACTAAAACATGGAGAGTAAGAGGGAACGTGTGACTTAATGAGTTTGCACAAATTTACTCATGTCACTAGTTAGATTTTAATCCATTTAGTCTATGGAAAGTTATTGGAGGGTCAGGAATGTTTGCTGTTTTGTTTGGATCTAAGAACATTGGCTGCTGGGTAGAAAAAAAGGTCTTAATGTGTAAGTGGAGGAGCAAGGAACTCTACTGGACTAGTGTGGGCCTGCGATAAGTATTTTCTATTAGAGTGCTCCTAAAGAAAAGTAGTGACAAAGGGATCAGATTTTAGATACATGACCAACTAGGCTGGAACCTGAAGAGCACGAGAGATTCGTTATCTTTTGAGTCTAGCTTGGAATCGCACAGAGTACATATTGTAGAATGTGAATATACTTAAGTTTTCTTAATAGTGCAGAATCCTTTAGGGGATTAAAAATTAGAGCAGATACATTAAAAGAAGGGTAGTGATTAAAACTCCTCTGTACTGTACATTTCAAAACAATGACAAGCCCTGTCTAAACTTCCGTCTGCTTTTTTTGATGGTAGTTGGAATCACTTCAGTGTTTTGTCTTTCTTTGTTCAGAGCTTGCTTTTTGGCCGCTCATGTTGTAATGGTTAAGAGTTAAGATATGTGCAAGGTATTGATTAAAGTGATTAAAGATTTTTTTAATGTTATATCTCTTCATTTTCATGCAGTTCTGAGAGGTAGCTGTTATCACTTTTATTTTACCCGTGAGTTAACTGCTAGCACATTTGTATTTAAAGTGGCATTAATCTCTGCAATCAAGCTTTCTTAGGGCATCATATTACATTTTATAGCATTCTAGCCCGATTTGTGAAGGGATAGTATTTGTTTCTATACCCAGGGATCTTTTTTATCTTTCAGTTTTGTCTAGTGGTGAAAAAAACTGCATACAAAATTTGATGGATTTGGTTGAAGATGACTCATTATGACAAGTAAATTTTGTCTTTTGCTGTTGCATTTCTGACTTTGTTAATGACTTTTTTCTCTAATGACCCAGGTATATTTGGAATTACTGTGCTTTAAAAGCTAAGTTAGCTCTCAGATGGCACCTCACATCTAGAAATTGTACAAAAACCTTTTGTCAGATAACATGAGGTTTCATTTATGAAATAGAAAAACCTTGCTTTTCTATTCCCATTAACCATCACAACACACAGTCAATGCTTAGTAAACATTAACTAAATGACTACATGGAGAAATCAGTTTCTCTTTGTAATATAATTATTTTTAGCTGCTTAAAGAAAGATTTCCTTTGTCAGACACTAACATATTGAATCAGTGGCATGCGTTATGACTCACCAAGTCTAGATGACATTTCCCTTCTAATGCCCAGTGAAGAGATTGATCTCTTAATCAAAGATAAGATTTAGGGACTTTGAGTAAACCACAGCTATCATTGTTTACCCCAGAGATAAACATGGAATTAAAACTTTACCAATTCAGTCTTATCTCTTTTCATTATTTCTGTTCTTTTATGGAGATGTGCAAGTTAGGAAAAAACAACAACAAAAAAACTCCTGGCTATAACCAGGGGAATGTACTCAATAGTGTTTTTGTTAAGAGGAAGGAGCAACTGTGAAGTGATTGAAAGATGGAAATCCTAAGTGTGATTACCCCTTTTCAAGTTGCAATCTAGGTTGGTTGCAGCCCTGCTCATTGCCTACTGTTTTTTCTCACAGACTCAAAGGTTCATTGAAGTGATAAATATATGCACTTTAGAGTTCTCAGAGCTCTTCTTGTTTACCTAAACTTGTTTTGTAGGCTGTTTTCCTGGCCCTAATCAGCCAGGTCTGTTTCTGTTCTCTAAGGAGAAGATGTGAGAGAGATAGTCAGGGGTAGGAACCCTTTGGGAGATGGAACTGAGTGGGAGCTGAGAAAGGTTCCCTTCCTTCATCAGGGCTTTCATCATCTAAAGACATCTGAGTGCTGCTTTTTGTTCCATTAATTGTACCCTTATCACATTTTGCTCTCTGCCCAGAGTCTTCCTTAATGGAAGAATGGAGTTTCAGAACAAGAGGAGACATCTGAGTATTATTGATCTGTGCTTATCCTACATCACTTCTTTCCTCAGTAAAAATGATTGATGTTTTAAAAATAACCTTAAAGGATCTTTACTAGTTCATAAAAGGAAGGCAATTATGCCTACATTATATGGAGAGAAACTCTTTTATTTGTACTTTATTTTCTCCTTAAAATGAGTTGGAGGAAATCATACAAAGTGAGTAAATAATGGTATTACTGAGAACTTTTGCTGAGGTGACCCTCACATTAAGCAAAGGACCTTTGTAACGACTTAGCTTATGTATTTGTATATTTACCACAACTTTTTCATGGGGGAGGGGTGTTCTTAATGAGAGTTTTGAGATCTAGAAAATTTTCCCAACCTCAAATTAAAAACCCATAAATATATAGTGGAGGGGTGAAAGGTAAGAAAAAAAGGAAAAAAACCCACAAAAATCCTTATATTAAGAACAATTTCTTGGCAGGATGTGGTGTGAAAGGAACTCTCATTTACTGTTGGTGGGAATGCTGCCTGGTCCAACCCCTATGGAAAACAGTATGGAGGGTTCTCAGTAAACTCAAAATTGAGCTGCCATATACTCAGCAATCCCTCTTTTGGGTATATGTTTGTCTCTAGGACAGAAAAACATCCAAAAGGATGTAAGCACACTGCTATTCACTGCAGCATTCACTACAATAGCTAAGACTTAGAATCAACCTAGTTGTCCAACAACAAACAATTAGATCATGAATGTAGTATATAAAAACAATGGAATACTACATAGCTGTAAGGAATGATGCAGTTATGCACTTTGCAGTAACATAAATGGAACTAGAAGATATGTTAAATGAAGTAAGCCAGAAGAAGGATAAATACAGAATGATATTACTTATATGTAGTATTTAGAAAATACCATCTGCATGAAGAAATGCAATGGTCTGAATGGGAGTTGTCTTGAACTTGGCCTCAGAGTATCGCAAGGAGAAGGCAAGGAATTGAGTGGAAGAGGAGAAACACAGATATGAAAGGGTGGGGAACAGAGACCAGAGATCAGGTGAATTGGTAGTGTTAAAAAAGGACAGAACTGGGGCCTGTGAGGTGGCGCTAGAGTAAGGTGTCTGCCTTGCAAGCGCTAGCCAAGGAAGGACCGAGGTTCAATCCCTCGGCGTCCCATATGGTCCCCCCAAGCCAGCGGCAATTTCTGAGCGCTTAGCCAGGAGTAACCCCTGAGCATCAAACGGGTGTGGCCCCAAAAACAAAAACAAAAACAAAAAAAGAACAGAATTAAATATCTAAGCGAAAGGCAACAACAATGGAATCAAAAGGCCCTAACTTTAACAATCTAAATTTAAAATGGGCCTGTCGGAATATCTCACTCATCTGTGGGATTTAAGAAAAATAGAAGACATTATTGTAATAATACCCAGAGGCAGTAGAGATGTGACTTGGGAGGACCAGCCTATGATATGAAGCTTACACAAAGAGTAGAAAGTGCAGTTAGAGAAATAACTCATTAACAACTATCAAATCAATGGTAGTGAGTGAGAGAAGTAGAATGCCTGTCTTGAATACATGCAGGGGGTGGGGTGCAGGGAGATGGGGGGCATTGGTGGTGGAAAGGTTGCAGTGGTGAAGGGGGGGTGTTCTTTTTTATAACTGAAACCCAACTATAAACATGTTTGTAATCATGGTGCTTAAATAAATATATTATATATGTGTATATATATTTTAAAAAAAGAGCCTGTTATACTGGCAGGCTGAGGTGGTATGGCATACATTTGGGGACATTGGTGGAAGGAAGTCAACACTGGTGGTGGGTTTGGCCCTGATTTGTTGTATGTCTGAAACCCAACTATGAAGGGCTTTATAAATCACAATGGTTTTAATAAACTAAAATTTAAAAAGAAAAGTAACAGTAATGGAGCTTAGTATTTCAGGGCTAAGACTCTGCATGTGTCTAATCCTGGTACAGTTCTTAGCATTGTATGTGGTTCTCTAGAAACTCCACTAGGAATGGAACCCTGATTACAGAGCCAGGAATAAATCTTGAGAACAGGTAGTTGTGGCTCCCAAACCAAAACTAATAAAAAGAGACTAGATAAAACCAAAAAAATCCCAAGGGGCAGGTGAAAAGGCAACAAACCATACTATCTCAATTCTGAAATGAAAAATTTCATGGTTATTTTCACCTTCTTGGAAAGCAGCTATCTCACTAGCTATTTTCACCTTCTTACCTGAAATTTTGAACCGGTGTTCATGTGATCACCAATGCCTGCTATACCTTCCCATGGAAACAATTTCACTGTTGCTCTACATAACCATGCCTGTATTATCAGTGTGTCACCATCAATCAATTCTTTTTTTTGGGGGGGGTCACACCTGACAGTGCTCAGGGGTTAATCCTGGCTCTATGCTCAGAAATCACTCCTGGCAGGCTCGGGGGACCATATGGGATGCCGGGATTCGAACCACCGTCCTTCTGCATGCAAGGCAAATACCTTACCTCCATGCTATCTCACCGGCCCCAATCAGTTCTTATAGATTGCCTATAAATAGTATTTTCTATTTCTGTTTTGTTTTGTTTTTGCTTTTTTTGGCCACACCCATTCGATGCTCAGGGGTTACTCCTGGCTAAGCACTCAGAAATTGCCCCTGGCTTGGGGGGACCATATGGGACGCCTGGGGATTGAACCGGGGCCCTTTCTTGGCTAGCGCTTGCAAGGCCAGACACCTTACCTCTAGCGCCACCTTGCCGGCCCCAATATTTTCTATTTCTTTGTGTAATAATTTTATATTCTCTATTTTTCCTCAATAGAATAAAAATTCAATTAAGTTTTTAAAAAGAAAACCTCAGCCATAATTAACACATTCTGTTATTGTAAGTACTACTTAGGTTACAGAAACTTAATAAGTATTTGATAAGATTCTTCATTATGCAGAAGAACAATAAGATTCTAAAATAAGCAGGGTTATAAAATACAGTTAAACTCAGGACTTGACTAACTTGTTTTCTCATATATAGAATATTATCTATTCCCAAGAAATTTCAAATGTGTAATGTATATAGAATCGAAATCACTAATTGTCTATTTGGTTTTTCTATGTTCTATAACTTTATTTGCCTTTTATTTGATGACTTTATTTGCATTTGAAGCAGACTTTTACTGATGATCTCTCCCTGAAGAATTCCCATACTTCTATTATTTCTATTTCATACTGCTGCCAGGTTATGCTTCATTTTTTTAAGTCATTATTATATGTTTCATTTTTAAAAAAAGTCATTATTATATTTTTGTCACATGTTTACAATGTTAATATGCATAGTTTTGTTGTACATCAACCACCAAAGTGACCAAGACCCTCTATTAATGTTCTTTTGTTATTTCCAGTCCACCTCTACCTTCTCCAACCACCCCGTGTGGTACCTGACAGATTATCAAAGTCACTTTCACCTCTTTCCATTCCTTCTCCTCCTCTTCTTCTTTCTCCTCCTCTTCCTCCTCCTTTTCCTCCTCTTCTTCCTCCTCTTCCTTCTCACCTTCCTCCTCCTTCTCCTTCTTCAATTTGTGGTGCTGGGGATCAAAACAGTCAGCCATGTACAAAGCAAATGCTTTATCTGCTGTACTATCTCTCTGACCCCTGACCTTTTGTTGTTGTTGTTGTTGTTGATTTTGGTTTTGGGCCACACCCCTGACTTGAGGATTATATAGATCATGGTCCATCCTGGGTCAGCCACGTGCAAGGCAATTTCCCTACCACTGTGCCATTGCTCCAGCCCTAACCCCTGACCTTCTTAAAATAAATTCTTGATCATGTCATATTTCTGCACCCATAGTTTTTATATCTTTATTTAGTGGAAAAATCTCTAAGCCCTACTTCATATCTAAGATCCATAAAATTCTGACTTCTACCTAACTTAGTACTTCGGTTATCTCTCTGGGAGACACCCCACCCCTACCACCACACACACATACCATCATGTCATGAAGCCATATGGTACCACTTGCTGTTTCTAAGTCTCCTTTGTGCTTTGTGATTCCATCTACAGAGCATGGTTTGCCTTACACATCCTTCTCGTATTCTTCTAGCTCTGATTTCTTTAGGACCCTGTCTCTGTAATACACACCAAAACCTCCGGTATGGCACTAATTCATAACATTATCATTATCTAGATCTTGTCCATTAGATTTGGGACTCTGAGAACACATGGGCTAGTTAGTCTTTTTTTTTTTTTAATTTCATTTTTTTTAAATTCTCTTTCCTTTCTTCATTGCTATCAATGCCATGAGTGTGGGAGACTCTCACATATACCTCTAACTGGCAGCTTCCTGTGTCTGTAGTGGTGAATGGAGGAGTGTGTGTCACACACCAGATTGTAGCACTGACTCCCAGACTCAATCATACTGCTCATTGAGATCTACATTCCTTAGTTGGGGTGCTTGTATGCA
This sequence comes from Suncus etruscus, assembly GCF_024139225.1. Lineage (NCBI taxonomy): Eukaryota > Metazoa > Chordata > Mammalia > Eulipotyphla > Soricidae > Suncus > Suncus etruscus. Next base: position 10,640,885 of record NC_064866.1, on the reverse strand, counting down.
TGCTATCTGGGACTTCTTTCTAAATTTAGGCTCACAAGTGATAGTTGTGGTGCTCACTGAAGGTCACATTTCCTGGCTGTGGGCCCCCCCCCCCCTTTTTATTGAAGAGCTTGCTGGGGATTGTATCTTTTTGATATTCTTTACACAAATGTCAGGCTGCCACCATAATGCTTGATTAATGTGGGACACCAAGAACTTGAACTCATAACATTGTCTTTAAAGGCACATAACTCTATGCCATTCCTCTTGGCCCCAATAATTGATTTTTATAAATCCCCTCCCCTGAGCCTATAGTAGTATCTAAATGTAGATGGTGTTTCATATGCCTTTGGGCATTAAATTAGATATAAATACAAAAGTCTAAACCATTTTTCCTTGAAAGTAATTGAGCTATAAAATGTCTAAATATCTTTCCAGGACCAAAGTGATAGTATAGCAAGTAGGGCATTTGCCTTTAATGTGATTGAGCTGGGTTTGATACCTGGCATAATATATGTACTTGAATTCCATCCCAATCCTCTCCCCAAAAGAATATATCTTTTCTTTATATTCTTCCAAAGTAGGACATACTTAGAATATTTGTGCAACTAAGTAGGGAAAGGGCATCTTTAAATCATGATCTAAAAAGCCTTGTTAAACTATACTTGATAATAAATGTTTAAAACTGACTTCAATAACTATTCGAGGAGAGAAGTTATACTAACGGAAGATAAAACTTAATAAAGGAATGTTTTTACTTGTACTTGGACTAATATAACTAGACTTGTTATTTGACTTGTGTGTGTGTGTGTGTGTGTGTGTGTGTGTGTGTGTGTTTGCTTGAATAGAAAATAGTCGTCAATTCAGAGCACCAAATGTTGACTGCTTGGGAGTTTGTCAGTCAAAGCAGTGGACTTGCTTAAAGGTGGAAGAACCAGATTTGCTTATAATATTGGTTGCTTCCCTTCTTTAATTTAGCAACAAACCAGTTTCAAATTTAACAAGTATGGCTGGACTCAATATATTTGCTATGCAAATACCATAGATATGTGCTTTTCATTTTTGTGTCTCAGGGTTATTAATTTAAAGAATTTAATTTATGAAATGACAGGTGTCTCTGCCTCCACAAGATAATTACCAGTTGATTACATTTTATTGTTTCTGCTCTCTGCATAAAAATTTGCCTATTACTGCATAAAAAATTAGGCATATCACTATATTGAATAATTGCACTCATTAAGCAAGTATTTATCCTAGCCCCCCACCTCCAAAAAAGACCAGCGAATCTTTATTAAGTCAAATTAAGTCAAATCAAGTTAAATTGATTGTCACAAATATAGGAAAAAGAAAGTCATCTGCAGCGTTTAAACTGAAGGTATGTGTTCAGGACTCTGGGGGCCAGCTTATTTTCTTTTTCTTTTTTCTTTTTTTTTTTTTTTTGTTTGTTCTAGATTTAAAACTAGTTGTCTCCACTATGTCTTCATTAATGGTCTGGCACATAATGTGTTTTAAAAAATGCATGACTGAGAGTTTAGATCATGCATATATATATATATATATATGTATACATGCATGTATGTATGTATGTATGCTTCCATGGCAATACCTGGCCATGATCAGGGACCACTCTAAGCTCAGAGTAGCTGGTGTCACTGTGGGTATAGAGTATGCTGTGCTGGGGATAGGCCTGGACTTCATGCATACAAGACAAGTGTTCTTCCACTGAGCCGCACTTAAGCTCAAGTCCAAACAATTTTAACAGCTAAATGATATAGCCTGTAGTGACGATGTGCTGAGAGCAACTTGGGCTACACACGTCAGTTCTGAGGGAGGAGGAATAGGTGTGTCATTTTTGCACAGGGGGTGATCAAGCTCAGGCCCTCGCTTTGTGTTTTTCCCCTGGGGAATAGAAGTTCTTTTACGTGAAGTCATGTTAAGCAGTTGTACTTATTATTGTTTCCTCTTAATATTTTTTTCTTATATTTATGCCTCTAAACCATACAATGCCACAAGACAAGGCAACCCCTATTGTCATTCCTATTTAGCATCGTACTGGAAGTACTTGCCATAGCAATCAGGCAAGGAAAAGTTTTATCAAGGGTATCCAGATAAAAAAAGTCTGGCTTTCACTGTTTGTAGATGACTTGATACTATATTTAGAAAAACTCTAAAAACTACCAAAAAGCTTCTGGAAACAACAGATTTGTATAGCAAAATAGCAGGCTACTGTTAAAGAAAAAACACAAAAATCAATGGCCTTATATACAAATACTGAAAGAGAAGAAAGAGACATTAAATAAACAGTAACATTCACAATAGTACCACAGAAACTCAAATACATTGATGTCAACGTAACTAAAAAGGCAAAGAACCTATATAAAGAAAACTACAAAATACTGCTTCAAGAAATAAGAGGACACACGGAAATGGCTATATCTATATCTATATATCTTGTTCATGGATTGAGAAGTTTAATATCATTAAAATGGCATCCTCCCCAAAGCATTGTACAGATTTAATGCAATCCCTCTAAGAATACCCATGACATTTGTCAAATGAATTTCATTTGAAACAATAAATGCTCACGATTAGCTAAAGCAACCGTTAGGGAAAAGAAGATAGGAGGCATCAGTTTCCCCAACAGTAAATTGTTCTATAAAGTAATAGTCATTAAAACAGCATGGTATTGGAGTAAAGACAGACCCTCAGATCAATGGAATAGACTTGAGTAATCAGAGAATGAGTCCCTGACATACAATCAATTAATCTTTGATAAAGAGGCAAGAAACACAAAGTGTCACAAGGAAAGCCTCATCAACAAGTGGTGTTGGGACAACCTGTCAGTCACATGCTGAAAAGTGAACTGAGACCTCTTTTTAACATGAGACACAAAGGTCAAATCAAAGTGAATTAAAGACCTTGTTATCAGACCTTAAACTATATGGTATATAAAAGAAAACATAGGCAATACACTCCATGACATTGAAACTGAAGGCATCTTCAAGGAGGAAACATCACTATCCACGCTAATGGGAGCAAAGACAAACAAATGGAATGATGTTGAAAACTGAGGAGCTTCTGCACTTCAAAGGAAACAGTGATGAGAATGAGAAGAAATGAGAGAAACCAAGAATGAGAGAAACTATTCACCCAGTACCTACATGATAAGGCATACAAGTTACTGAAAGAACTTAACATGAAAATAACATCTAACTCCATCAAAGATGGGAGAAGTAACAGACATTTCCTCAAAAAAGAAACATAGATGGGCAAAAGGCATATGAAAAAAAAATGCTCCACGTCACTAATCATCAGGAAGATGAAAATCAAAACAACAATGCGGTATCATTTCACACCAGAGAGACTGGCAGATATCACAAAGAACAAGAACAATCAGTGCTGGCTAGGATGTGGGGAGAAAGGAACTCTTATGCCCTGCTGGTGGGGATTTCATCTAGTCTTGCCTTTCTGGAAAATAGTATGGATATTCCTCAAAATACTAGAAATTGAGCTTCCTTATGAGCTAGCAATACCATGCTTATGTTCATCGCAGCACTATTTATAATAGCTAGAATCTGGAAGCAACTCAGGACTCCAACAAGAGATGAGTGACTAAAGAAACTGGTACATCTACACAATGGAATACTGTATACTGTTAGGAAAAATTAAGTCATGAAACCTATACATGGATGCATGTACATGGAGACTATTATGCTGAGTGAAATGAATCACGGGGATAAGAATAGATGTAGAACAGTCTCACTCATATGAGGTACATAAGAAAAATAAAAGACAGTATGGTAATAGTATCTAGAAACAACAAAGATGATGGTCCATGATATGAAGTTCGCCGCAAAGAGCAGTGTCTGCATTTAGAGCTCCAGCCACTCTGACAACTACCATGGCAATGGTAGTGTGAGAGAGAAATAGAATGCCTGTCAGTTGTTACTGACAGGGAGAGGGGGTTGGGGAGGGAAGTGGAGTGACATAGGTGCAGGAAAATTGCACCGATGAAGGGGGCTATACATTTTATGACTGAAACCCAACTACTAGCATTTCTGTAACCATGGTGATTAAATAAGTAATTATCTTTTTTAAAAAAGAAATATTTTGGTATTTTTAAGAGGCTTTATGAAATCATTTATGAAAAGAGAAATTTAGTCAAGTGGATCTTAGGCTAGAATTGAAATGACATTTGACTTCATGGAAGGCCTAATAATTGAAAAACAGTTACCTTTGCAGTAAGCTGCTATCAGAGAGGGTAGCAAATTGTATATGGAATGAGTAGAATGAGCCCATTGTTTTTCATTTTAGTTGGAATTAATGAACTACAGACATGGATGAAAATTTAATTAGTTGAAGTTTATTCTGGGAATTTGGGTAAATATGGGAAATATGGCTATTAAAATTGTATTAGCATCATTGCATTTGTTGTCATCATTATACATACTCCCAAAGCTCCATCTCATAACTGTTAGAGTGGCTTGAATTATTGGCTCAAATGTCCTGGCTTTATTTTGTATAGGTGATATACATATATTATTTTTTAGTTTTCATTTTTATTCTGATTTTTTTAACTTAGAGGCTATTTAGTAATCTAAGGCAGAAAAACATTAATTTGAAAAGTGTAATTTGAAAACACTTTAATTGCAAAAATTATTTTATGCATTTCAAGATCAATAAAATAATTCTTATGTCTTATTAAGGCAAAATGATTTATATGTATTTGTGGGGAAAAGGGTTTCAATATAAAGAAAAAAAGCGGTTTCCTATGTGTCAAGCGTTAGATTTTTAAATCAGTCATGCTTTGTCTGCAGCTGTGTACACATATTAATCGTCTTTTCTGAGAACTAAAAAGACTTAAAAATGACATGTTAAGGTTGCTATTTAGCTTTAATTGTAAATTGTAGACCTTGTAAAGAGCATAATTAACACAATTACTACAGTGAACACGTAAAGATCTAAATATTTTTGAGTGTTTTATTTGAAAATTAAGGGGAGAACTCCTCTGTACAAAGCCAGCACAGCTCTATATTCTTATCATCTCTTAGAAAATTGTTGTATTAGAAAGAAATAAAAATATGCTTGAGGGACATACTTTTTAAGATTTTAAAAGCCTCTTATTTTTTGTTTTCTTCAGAATAGTCTGTTTAGGGACCATACAAAATGTACTTGTACCCTCTTAGCTTTTTCAAACCACAAATGCTAGATTTCATATATAGACTATACCTAATAGGTATGAAAAATGAAAAGAAAGAATGCTAAAGTGTGAAATTTGAAGAACAAGTAAGATTTTTTCAGTCATAACTATGACATCTTTTTTTAATAATCACTTTATTTAAGCACTATGATTATGAAATTGTTCATGATCGAGTTTCAGTCATCTAGTGTATACCACCCTTCACCATACATATTTCCCATCACCAGTCTCCCCAGTTTCCCAGCCACCCTCTCCCACCTTCACCCCTGCCTGCCTCTGGAGCAGGCATTTTACTCGCCCCCCCCACCCCCCACTATGTTTTTCACTATTGCTAATGAAGGCGTATTCTCTCTTTTGACACAGTGATTTTCGCTATTGATAATGAAGGCATATTCTCTCTCTTAACAATATAACTAACTAGGAGTTTATACATACTAACTTATTTAAGATTTGTATAAGTAAATTTATGGGGTAAAACAGATAAATTTCTTTATAATCAAAATAATTTCTGTAAAACTACTCATCCTCAAGATATGGTAAATACTCCTAGCTCTTCCTTATAGGTTTTATATATTGTGATTTATAAGGAATACAAACATTTAGGAATAGAACTTGGTCACTCAGAAAGCCAAAGTATACTTCCAGTGATGTTTGGCTTTGTTCATTCTTGTTCCTCAAACTTTTGGAATTTCCTCAGTGTTGATAATAACAAAGGTATCTTGGTTGATGAGGTGACTTTTTTTGAAAGCATGAAGTTGGGGACTGGTTGCCAGAAGAACCAGATTATAATCAGAATATTAGAATTTCAGTTACTGCATCCCTTCTCTACCACACATCTCCAGAGAGGGTAAGGGGCTTGGAGAAGGAACCATCCTCAATGGCCAATGTTTTCCTCAATCATGCCTGTATTAAGAAGCCTCCATAAAACTCTGAAAAGATAGATTTTAGAACTTCTGGTTGATGAACTCTTGCAGGGTTTCAAGACCAGCAGCACACCTAAAGATCACAAGGAAAACTTCCTTTCTCACATCTTTCCCTGACTCTTTGAGCTAAACATTCCAGAGTAATACTACTCTTTGTAAGCAATTGATGATATATTAAGTAAACATCTGAGTTTTCTAGCAAATTCGCCAACTCTGAAGGTGGTGGACCGTGGGAACCTCTAATTTATCTAGGCAGTACTTCAAGCACCATTGTATCTTGAACTTGCAGCTGGTACTTGAAATTTAAGAGGGTGTCTCTGGGAACTTAATTCTATAGTCAGCCAATGATAGTATCTGCAGAGGACTGTGTTGGGAGAAAGCCCTTATCTGTGGAATTGTACTCTGTCCTTGAGTGGAGATCATTTGTGACTGAAGTTGCATGAAGTTAAATTCTTGGCCACCCTGCTGGTGCGTAGAATTGCTTGTAGGTATTGGGAAAGTCCCTCCATGCTTCCTTGTTTGCATTTGAGTCTCAGATCCAGGCAACTCTGCATAGTGATTCTTTTCCAAACATGGCATTCTGAAAAAAGGGAAAGTTGACTTTACTCTGGTAAAACACTACAAATTCTACACAATCCACTGCTGAAGGCTACTGGCAGTAGCAGTGGTGTGGTGGGCTGAGGTTCTGACCAAATTCTTAGTATCTCATACCAAGAGTTGAACAAGAAACAAGAGGGAAAGGGTAAAGCAGAGCAAGAGTTTAAATTTAAAAGCAAAAAAGTACAGAGCAGACAGTGTGGCTTGTGGCTCTCTTTGAGAGCCTTATTTATTATGATCTAAATGGGAGTGAGTTGTTCCCAGGGGAAGTGCCAGCAGAGTGTGTTTATGGGGTGACTGGCCATCTTAGCAGATTCTGATAAGCAAAGGAAGAGTGTGACCTGATTCCTAGGGGACCCACATCCATCCAGCCTGGATTGGTGATCTCATTGTCTCCAAGTTTTGTCCTTTGACAACAAACAACATGTACCGTCTATGGCAGTGGTCGGCAACCTTTATTTTTTTCAACTGAGCCAAATCTCGCCAAAACCACAATTGAAATTTATTTTGAGAGCCACACAGGGTGCACACTGACAGAGGCTAGGAGTAGAGTCCTGACTCCTGGAAAGGCCGTCCAGCACACAGAAGAGCTAAATTAAAAGTGTAAAGAGCCACATGTTGCCGACCACTAGGGAAATGTGTCTACCCTAACTAAAAGGGGCTGCAAAGGTCCAGGTTGACATTAGGTAGTGTCTCCTTTGTCCTTGTTCCCTATCCTGTCTACATTAATGTCAAGTTGTACCCAACAAACACCCAGAATGTCATTTTTCCTCAGGAGTCTTCTTTCTAAAACAGATGGTACAGGAATGTGACTTAAGTGACAGGCTATGTGTGAGGCCCAGTGTTCTATCTCCAGTATCTTTTCCTTGTCACACCACATCCAAGTATGACCCTCATGCCTTCTGAGCATTCCAGGTGTGGCCCCATTATAATAGGGACAGTAACCAGACTAACCACCACAACACAACTCAGATCCCAATATGAGGAAAATGTAAAATAAATCCTGGTTGTGGGACATTGTCCAGATGTATGCATTGTATGCTGGGAATGACCATTATTCAAAATTTCCAGCATTATTAAAAATAAGACAAGTCTTTATTCAAGACCATGGCGTGATTTTTGTTTGTTTGTTTTTGTTTTTGTTTTGTTTTGTTTTGTTTGTTTTTGTTTTTTTTTGTTGGTTTGTTTGTTTTGTCTGTTCTTTGAGGTGCTTATCGATATAGCTGGAGCCCTCAATTCATGGGAGGACTGCCCTGGTTTGTCTCTAAGGAGGCGAGATTGGGGAACAGGTGACTGGGCTGCTAGAGCAGTTCACATGATCTGTGGTGGTTATTCATTGAAAATGTACCTCATTATATCTGCTTTTGCTTTTCTTGGGCAGCCCTGTCAGCCAACCCACCAGCTGTTAAGCAGTTTACAAGTAAATGTAATTTTTTTTTGTTGTGGGGTTTTGGTTTTTTTTATATTTTATATTACATTTTGTTTAAAGTCCTATGAATGTATATGTGTGATTAAAATGGCTTTTTCTGTTTGAAAAAAAAAATAAAAACCATTACAAAAAAAAAAAAGAAGGAAAAATAAGACAAGTCCATAAAATTGTCACTGCCAGTAGAAGGTGAGGGCACATTCCAGTAAGTATAAGTGATGGTCTGAATAGAATCCTTGACTTTGTAGAATAGAATCCTTGACTTCAGGTCAAAAATCAGGAAATCTGGGCCCGGAGAGATAGCACAGCGGCGTTTGCCTTGCAAGCAGCCGATCCAGGACCAAAGGTGGTTGGTTCGAATCCCGGTGTCCCATATGGTCCCCCGTGCCTGCCAGGAGCTATTTCTGAGCAGACAGCCAAGAGTAACCCCTGAGCAATGCCGGGTGTGGCCCAAAAACCAAAAAAACAAAACAAAACGAAAACAAAAATTAGGAAATTTGAATAAAATATGAGTTTAGTTAATATTCATGTTTTCATACTAATTTATTCATTATGGTAAGTATACCATTATATATGTGACTTTATATTATATATATGAATGAATGTGGTTTAAAGGAATCCTACATGTACTATATCTAATTTTGCTGTAAATCTAAGACTAAAAATGTTATTTGGGAGCTGGAGTGATAGCGCAGTAGATAGAGCATTTGCCTGCATGTGGCTGACATTAGATTCGATCCCTGGCTCCCCATATGGTTCCCCAAGCTTGCCAAGGGTAATTTCTGAGCACAGAGCCAGGAGTAACCCCTAAGCGCTGCTAAATGTGGTCCAGAAACAAAAAGTTATTTGAAAAATCACGTTGATAGCATAAAGGGTAGAGCACTGGCCTAGCACAAGGTTTACTTAGGTTTGATCCCTGACAGTTCATACAGTTCACTGAGCCCACCAAGAGTGATTCCTAAGTGTAGGGTTGGGAGTTACCCCTAAATATTGTTGGGTATAGCCCAAAACTAAAGGGGGAAAATTGTATTCTCCTGTATGGAGGGCATGAAGTTTGTATATCTGGCTCTGCAGTTTACATCTGTCCATATCCTAGAGTATGGAACTCATTTAATGAGATGCAGTTTAATTGCGAAACCAGAGAGCTGAAGAGGTAGTACAGTAGGGTAGACAGGGCTCTTTCCTTGCATCCAGCTGACCTAGGTTTTGTTCCTGGTACCCCAAAAGGTCCTCCAAGCCTGTTAGGAATGATTCCTGAATAGAGTTAGGAATAAGCTCTGAGCACCGTGGCTGTGACATAAACTATAAAAAGTAAAACCCAATCTGTCCTGTGCCTTTGTCCTTTCACCCAGAAATGTATGCATCCTAGATTCCTTCTCCCACTAACATCTCTGTATCTCCCTATTCCCTTTTCTCCCAGTAGAGCTTCTGTCGGTGATGAATTTGAAACAGAAACTTGATCCATCTACTTCCCTTTCTTTTAACTCTAATGATTCTTCACTGCTCCAAGCATGATTTTCCTCTTGTCATTTATTTATTTCAGTTTCTCTAACAATTGATCACTTCCTTTTTTGTGCCCCCAAATCTGTCTTTCTGGCTTCTGTCATAATACCAATGACATATCACTGATATTATTTCTTAGATGCAAAAGAAAGGAAAGCTTTAAGCATTTAATAATAGTAACTAGATCTTTTTTAATGTCTGTAAGCAAAAGACATTCTACTCAATTCTAGTTTAGTAGTTGGATAAAGCAGAGTAATTAAAATCCTACCAGAAAGAAACCTTGCTGAATTTTTTTTCTTATGTGTCTATGTTTAGCACTATAAGAGCATAATTATTTATATCTCAGAGTTGGTTGTTTGATTAGATATTGAAGCAGTTCAACTATAATCGGAATAGGAGTTTCTGCCTTCATACTGTGATTTAAAGTTTTGACAAAGCACATAATCTTTTAGTAGCTAGAAGAATTACTTCAAAGTGGAATTGCTTTGAAGCTTGTTAAGTCAAATGCATTTTCCTGTGATAGATGAAAAAATGTATTGTGTATTCTCTCTAAAGGGACCTTAAATCTAACCAGTTTAATTTTAAAGTAATTATATTTATTTAGAACATTTTTAATCATTTTCTGTAAAATAAGCTTAGTCTAAGAGAATGAATGCCTAAGAGTTCTTGTCAGTGCTTATTTATAAATGGAAATAATGTAAGTGGAAAGCTACTGAGCAGTGTTTGAGTTTATACTGTCTTCACATTTTATTTCTTTAGAAGAAGCTTTCTGAATTCAGTCTAATCCTTTCTTTGCAAACACAAAAACCTCAGGAATTTTATACAATCTTTGAGTTTTAGAAACATAGAGGTTGATCTATTGGAATGTATATGAACTTTTGGGGGAGTGGAATTGTACAGCAGTAAAATTAATCCCTCCCTTCCTTTATTCCCTTTCTCTCTCCTTCCTTCCTTCCTTCCTTCCTTCCTTCCTTCCTTCCTTCCTTCCTTCCTTCCTTCCTTCCTTCCTTCCTTCCTTCCTTCCTTCCTTCCTTCCTTCCTTCCTTCCTTCCTTCCTTCCTTCCTTCCTTCCTCCCTCCCTCCCTCCCTCCCTCCCTTCTTCCCTCCCTCCCTCCCTCCCTCGTTTTCTTCCTTCTTTCCTTCTCTCCCTCCCATCCTCCCTCCCGCCCCCTCCTTCCCTTCCCTCTCTCCCTTACTCCCCCCACCCCCTCTCTTTCTCTTTGTCATAGTGATGGGAATTCAGGAGGTACTGTGACTTGGTATTCATAGGTAACTATGCAGTGTTGGGGGATTGAGTGTCAGGGATTGAACCTAGTCCTCCTACAGGCAAAGCATGTGCTCCTTTCTGTTGATCTGTCTCTCTGGTCTTAGAAGTAAGCTTTCTTACGAATAATTTTATTACTTTGGAGACTTGAGATCTGGTTTATAGCTTAAAGTTTAATTGAATTCTCATAATTTAATTATCTTTTTGCTTCTCTATCCCATGAGGGAAGACTATATTAACTATTGAATAAAGGTAATTCTTCGTAATTCACAGTCCAAGTAAAAAATTTAATGTCTCATAGAGCCAGAACTGTAGCACAGAGGGTAGGGCATGTGCACATGTGCACATGACTGTCCTGGGTTTGATCCCCAGTATCCCCTGAGACCACCAGGAATTTCCCCTGAATATAGAACCAGGAGTAATATGAGCATTGTCAAATGTAACCCCAAATTCAGAAAAACAAAATTTAGTGTTTCTATTACCTTTTATTTTGATAAAACTTCTGATGGAAATAAGTTAAGTGTTTGATAATGTCCACTATCCCCCAAATGGGCAATTATGTATTATAAAATGACTATGCCAGAGTCTCTAGGTTCATATGTAGGTTCCGAAGCACAAGATTCAGTGTAGTTTTATTGATAGCCATAGTCTGTTACTGCAAAACGAGAAGGCAGTAGACACACAAACTGATGCCACTCGGTTCAAGAGCCTCTGAGTCATAATGGATGCCCTAATTCCACTAGCACTGAGCTATGTGAGCTGTGACCTCTCATATATAAGGGAAATTCATTTTGCGACCCACTGTCCTGTGCTTTTATGGGACCTGGCCTGTGTCTGATACATACCAAGTCTACAGAATTCCAGAGACAACAAATACTTGGACAACAGAAACCAACTTTTCATAGACAGTTTAGAAGTAGTCATTTGGTGGGGAGGGTTGTGGATTGGAGATGCTTGACTTGGGTAATACCCCACTGTGCTCATGAAGGACCTTTGCCAGTGCTTGGGGGATCAAATGCGTTGCTAGGGACCTTGCTGGGATTGGCAGGATATAAGCAAAAATCCTTTCTTTACCTTTGTACTCTCTCTCCAATCCCTAAAGAATGTGATGTTTTTATTAAGGGAATGGTGGAATCTTAACACAAATTTACAGAGGTGATTCAAGGGTTCATACATGTGATTTTTCAATAAACAGTACCCTCAGTTCTACTGCATTCATCTTTTTCTAAGAAATGCAGTCTGAAAAAATGCAGTATAACTGCATTATTATTTTAATTAATTTTTATTTTATTATTTATTTTAATTTATTGTAATTATTATAGCTTTGGTGCCATTTTATTATAGCTCTGTGGTTTGGAAAAATATTAGTAAATATAAAATGAAAAATAGGTCAGTTCACATTCTGATACTTTAAGCTATATACTGTTAGATCTAATGCTGTTTTTTAATTAAAAATTAAAGTTTTTTCATTAGAAATTAAAAATTACATTGATAGATTTAAATGAATGATATAAACCTTGATAGACAAGAAATAGATTAGGAAATCCATAGCTTTGTGATCAGTTTTGCAAACTTTAAAGGAGCTTCTTTAAGAGGAACATAAACTTCACAAACATGCATAATTTCTATAATGCAATGACAATAAACTTCATTTTAATAATCTAACTCAACATCATTTATTTGAACTCACCAATCAGTACATCAGAATGAATTAGAAAATTTAGCTTTCTGCTTTCTACAAGAGACACTTCTAGAAAGTCAGGGTAAATATAGATTCAGTCTGGAAGACAATATTACATGCAAATATCTCCTTTCACAAAGACTGGGATAACCATACTTGCATCAGACAAGTTAAGCTTCAAGTTTAAATAGGCTATAAATGACAGGGATGCTTACTTCTTAGTTATTAAAGGATCAATACACCTAGTAAACTCACACTTCTAATTGTATATGCACCTAATGATGAACCATCAAAATATTTAAAACAACTGCTAGTAGACCTGAAGAAAGTTATTGACAGTAACATGTAGTAAGTAGTAGTGTTTGGGGGACCAAATGGGATGCCAGGGACTGAACCTGGGTTGGCTGCTTGCAAGGCAAGTGCTTTACCCATTATACTCTAGCTCTGGTCCCTAGCATTATATACTTTTTTAAAAATGTAAACTACTCAAAAGGAATTTGCACACATTCTAATACTTCCAACATGTATTTTAAGAGTAAAGATTTCAAGAATAATCACAATCCCATTTCACATTCAAGAAATGTAAGAACAAGGGGCCAGAGAGATAGCATGGAGGTAGGGCATTTGCCTTGCATGCGGAAGGATGGTGGTTTGAATCCTGGCATCCCATATGGTCCCTCGAGCCTGCCAGGAGCGATTTCTGAGTGTAGAGCCAGGAGTAACCTCTGAGCGCTGTCGGGTGTGACCCAAAAACCCAAAAATCAAAAAAAAAAAAAAAAAAGAAAAGAAAAGAACAAAATAATAGAAGTATTTAATGTATAGGCTATATTCAGATCCTTTCTACAAGAGACATATATTCAAATGCAGAAATGTTCTTAAAAGGTCCCCCCCACCCTTTTCTCTGTTTAAAAATCTATGATGCAAACAAGAATCACATTACTTGTCTTGAATATTAATATTAATCACATTACTGTGTTAATTTAGACTTTTCTTTTATTTTTGTCATGGCACTGACATTTTTGAAGGGTTTTAAAACAACTGATTTGTAAAATGTTCTTTTAAAAACCATATATGGAGATTAAAAGATACGTAAATTTGTCAAACTGTTTTCTCTATAGTCTTCACCTAACTGGCATAGTTCAAAGCTTTGATGCCATAAGTAAATAATGGATAGTTTGGGTAATGCCTGAGAGATCATTAAAAATAAATGTTTTGAGTGGAATATTTCAGGTGAGATTTACAATACCATTAGTTTGGGAAGGGTGTTTTTTTTTTATTTTATGAAGATTAAAGTTGTTTTCTTGTACTTTATTAATTCTTTCATGATTGAGTTCTTTCTTGTTTTTTCTCAGGTTCCAGAAAGTGAGACAGATAAGTAGATAAATTCAGTACAGTATAATAAAGTATGTAGGTATACATATTTAATCAGGAGATAAAAGGGTTCTAGAGAATCAAAGAAAAGGCAGCTAACTTGGATCTTAAAGATTATGGAGAGGGACTGGAGAGATAGCACAATGGTAGGGCTTTTGTCTTGCACATGGCCGACCCAGGACTGACCTGATCATCTCGTATGATCCCCCTAACCTGCCAGGAGCAATTTCTGAATGCAGAGCCAGGAGTAACCCCTGAGTGCTACCGGATGTGGCCCCAAAACAAACAAGATTATGGAGAAATGATATCAAGAAATGACATCCTTGTGTATACACGAATGTGGAAAAAACTTCCAAACCAGATGTTAGAGGAAGAGTGCCTATAGCATATAAAACCACATATAAAACCATAGGAGAAAATCCATTGTGAATTGGAAGAATTTTTAGTGTTATGGATCCTGGAGAGCAATCTTCAGAGTAGCAAGAGAGAAAAGACTAAGAAATCTTACAGCAAAGTTTGAATCTTACTCTCGTGTAAAGCCATTGAAGGATTGTGTTGAAGGCAGGGAACTGATCTAGGAAGCTCTTGGCTTACTCAGGTTTCCTGGATGAGGCAGGGGCCATTAAATGAAAGATCTGAATGAGTTGGAGAAATATTTTGATGATAAACTTCAATACTCTTTGATGTTGAGTAGGAGGGATGATGTAGTAGACTATAGCCAAAACACCAACTTTCAAAGCTTTAAAAATCAATGTTTTTTTTTTGACCTTAACTCTTCCACTTTGTATCTTTGCTATGACAATTTACTAAACCTTTCTGTTCCTCAACAGTAAAAGAGAAACAACGCTTTTTATATTGTTGTAAGGGTTAGATGAATTAATATTACGCACAGAACTTAAACTGCTTCCAAGTATCTCCTAAGTACCTACTAAGTGTTAGTTGCTATAATAATTATAATTTTTATTACTGACTTGCTATATATTATTGAGGAAAAGCAAGAGCCAAAATTGATTCCTAGGTTTCTAACCTGCAGGGGACAAAATATGGTAAGGGTCTTATTTCTCTTTTGGTTGTTAGTTTTTCTTTCCTTTTGAGGGGGCAAGAGAAGTGAATAATTTGATTTTACCTTGAGGATACTAGGATACTAGATAAAAATATTCACTTAGTAAACAGTGGAGTTGGGAAATTGGGAAATACATAAGTTATGGTATTTTGGGGAGTTATTAGAATTTAATTGATAATGAGAGAAGATGTGGGAGCAGATGAGACCACTCCTGTGAAGAGAATGGTTAATAAGGAGGGAGATGACTGTGCTAGTTTTTTGGGGGAGGTGGGTGGTGGAGGTCAGAGGCTTGCCTCGTGCTTGGAAGGGACTCCTAGCAGTGCTTGGTAGATCAATGTGATGTCATGGATTCAAACAGTTGGCCACATGCAAGGCATGTGACTTTACTCCTGCATTATCTCTTCAGGCCTGTGGTACCTTTTAAGGTAGCTAGGAATGTATTTCACTGGCAGAGCATTGGCTTTGTATGAGGCTTTAGGTTGGATCCCTGATATATACATATACATGCATGCATATATGAGTGTATATGTACACATGTGTATATATATATATATATATATATATATATATATATATATATATAAAATCTTAAATTAAGGCAAGAGCAATAGTACAGCTGTTAGGGTATTGTCTTGCACTACCCCAACCAAGGTTTGATCCCCAGCATCCAGTATGGTCCTCCAAGTCTGCCAGGAGTGCTTCTTGAGTGCAGAACTAAGAATAACCCCTGAGCATTGCTAGGTATGATCCATTCCCCCCCCCCCCCAAAAAAAAAGACTTAAATTAGTTTTCAGCACATTACTGTTTACTTTAAATTGGTCTTCAGATTACTTTGAACTGAAATAAAGTGGAAGGAAATTCTCCTTTGTTAAAATCTAGAACCGTAAAAATTATAGTTTGCTATCTTAGTAAGGAAGCTACTATTAATTGCTGTTTTGCTTTAACTGTTGGAAAGACTGATGCAAGCGGCCAAAGGGATAGTGCAGAGGGTAGGATAGGGCTCTTTCCTTGCATATAGAGCCCTCTTCAACACCTCCCCATCTAAACACTTACTTACCACACCTTTTCTTTATAGTGTCATTGATTTGGTCTTTTATCCTTTGTAATATCTGTAACTTAAATTTAAAAGTGTGATTCTACTCCTAGTGAAATGTTTGCTAAGAGTACACATTATAGACAGTACTACATCAGAAAGATTTCAGATAATCAAATTACTGTAAACTTGTTCTTCACTGTGTAAAAAATTTCCCCCTTTGACATACATAAGCTATCTATGACTAATAATGACTTAGCATTGATTATGGAGGATTCTTATCTGAATCAATTATTTAATTGGGGAATATTTTATTTCTTTGTTTTTGAAAACCTCCTAAAATTTTAACTTATATTGGCTAGTTAAAATAGAATAAATCTATAAGACTTTTTAAAAAATGTGGAAGAAATACTATTTCCTATGACACTTTCAACACAATATCTTTTCCTATATTGAAATAGAATTAATTGACAGAATCTAAAGTGCTGAAGATAAGAGCAGCATAAAATGTGAAATGTTTGTCGCCACTGATAATATATGTAGCATGCTCTATTATTGTTTGTATATGCAGGGAATTCGGACAGGCAAATAAATGCCATCTACATGCCCCCTCTTTTTTTCCCCCTTTGGCAATGACAGAATAAATGGTTAATTCTTTCTTTTTAATTAGAAGTTTTGCAAAAGGAGCTTTGTGTGAATCCTCTCCTGGTTAGTGATGAGCTTCTTGTTTATCCACCTCTTTGCAGACTATTATGGGCTCATGATTTTTTTTTTTTTTTTATAATTCTTTATTATGAATTATGACAACAAAAGATGCAAAGAAAGAGGATAAGGTAAAGTTACAGTGGAAGGACAATCACCCATAACATAATTATCAGAAGAAGTCCCGTTGCTGATATCTTAACTTTGAATTTTCACCAAAGAAAGTTAAGATAAATAAAACAGAATCCATGTGCAATTACTTTTTCCCTCAAGTCCCCAGATTGTAGCACATTATAATATTTCTTAACAGCACACAAGGCAATCTAAAGCCATCAAACTTACGTAACTCCTTAAACATTAGAGGCATAGTATTTTTTACATTTCCATGTACATGCATATTACCTTAAGTTAACCTCAAATTTTAAGTGGGTGTGTTTTAAGGATTAGAGTCAAAGGAGCACAGTAAAAACGGTGTTAGAGTGGCAATTGTTGTTTGCATAGGCCCACCAAAATATGAGAGGCATGGAAAGGAATAGCCTTGGCCTAAATACAAAGAGATCCTACCCCTGAAGTTTCCTGGCATAAGACCAGCTCTAGGCCTCAGGAAAGTTATCGTTCGCTCCAAGACATTGTCCGTAGCGCCAACACACTTATCACACAGTCTCTGTTGTTGGTCTCATGTTTCTGTATTAAAGATTCTGGAATCTCCATGTCCTACATTGAAGTCATGATGTGGAGTGCCTTTTCGTTTCACCTCACCATGAAAGGGGAATGCAGGAAGCCCTGTCCTGTAAGCAGGTTGTTGTTGTTAAGTCTTCTCAGTGTTAAGGGAAGTCTCTTTTGAGCAGGACGATGTCTGAGCAGTGGTAGGGTCTTCCGTGGTAGAGGATTGCTTCCAGGTGATGTTATAGACAAACCTCACCATAAAGGGGCAATACAGCAAGCCCTGTCCAGTAAACAGGTCATTGTTCTTGTTGTCTTCTCAGTGTTAAGGGATGTCTCTTTTGAGTAGATCGATGTCAGAGCAGCTGTAGGGTCGTCCCTGGTACAGGAATGCCTCCGGGTGATGTTATATACAACCTTGGATGTTTTGTAAATGTCTTCTGTAGATCAAGGGGTAAATGGAGAATGCCCATTCTTCTGAGGCCTGTGCCAGGTCTTTATGTCAATGTTCAGGGTGTAAGGTCTCATTGCACTACAAGATTTGTGAGTTCCCATTTCTATTAGATAAGAACTTATTGGTATGTATAGTATTTTCCTATGTTATTGTGCCTACGCAAACAAGATATAAAGCCACGTGGTGCTATCAGATATATGGGGGCATAAGAACATTTCCAACAAGACCCATGACTTGGTTCAAACAAAAGTATTAAACTGAGGGATTCTTTCACACCAAATTCCATATTGAGCAGTTCATAAAGAGAAGATAAAAAACATGGGGGGGGGGATCATCACTGTATAAGAAAGTATTTAGCAAAAGTTATAGCCGTCAAAGAAAACACCCATAAAATGTTGAAAAGATATGTGTCCTTTTTATGCCTTTTAAAATAGTTGGGTGGGTGTTAACTCTAGGGCACCACTTTGGTCTGTGAATTAGGACTCAACAGTACTTAAGTTAGAAAGGGTAAAAAAGGAGTAATGATGATAGGAGTTAAAGAAGTTAAAGAGAAATATGAACTTATGAAGGGGTATGCAAAAGGGCAGAGTACAAAATGGACATTCTGCATACATAAAAACATAATTCAATGATAGTGAGTACTATTAATGTTTCTTGTGAGAGTACTATTAATGTTTCTATAGCCCCCGCGCGATTTTGAAAATGTAGACTGAACAGAGATTACCAGTGCCAGCCAAACCTCCTCCTGCTAGACTCCCGGCTCCCAGGAAGGAGAGATCCTTCAAGAAGCTGGGAGAACAGAAGTTCAGAGCCCCACCCAGACCCTCCCTAAGGAGCCGCATGGATAGTGGGGGAAGGC
Organism: Suncus etruscus; assembly: GCF_024139225.1. Classification (NCBI taxonomy): domain Eukaryota; kingdom Metazoa; phylum Chordata; class Mammalia; order Eulipotyphla; family Soricidae; genus Suncus; species Suncus etruscus. The sequence goes on along the minus strand of NC_064866.1, from coordinate 10,622,167 downwards.
CTAGGGTACCTTCAAACTCCACCAAGGGACCCAACTCACCGGCTTGCCCAGGGGTGTGGCCCGGGGAAGCCCTGGAGATCTGGAGCAAGGCGGCAGAGGGGTGCTGGGGTTAACCATGTCCCGCACCCCCCCTAGGCCTGGCCAAGCAGGCCTCCGGCATGGCGTGGGCCTGCCAAACCTCTTCCTGCTAGACTCCCGGCTCCCAGGAAGGAGAGATCCTTCAAGAAGCTGGGAGAACAGAAGTTCAGAGCCCCACCCAGACCCTCCCTAAGGAGCCGCATGGATAGTGGGGGAAGGCCTAGGGTACCTTCAAACTCCACCAAGGGACCCAACTCACCGGCTTGCCCAGGGGTGTGGCCCGGGGAAGCCCTGGAGATCTGGAGCAAGGCGGCAGAGGGGTGCTGGGGTTACCCAAATCCCGCACCCCCCCCTAGGCCTGGCCAAGCAGGCCTCCGGCATGGCGTGGGCCTGCCAAACCTCTTCCTGCTAGACTCCCGGCTCCCAGGAAGGAGAGATCCTTCAAGAAGCTGGGAGAACAGAAGTTCAGAGCCCCACCCAGACCCTCCCTAAGGAGCCGCATGGATAGTGGGGGAAGGCCTAGGGTACCTTCAAACTCCACCAAGGGACCCAACTCACCGGCTTGCCCAGGGGTGTGGCCCGGGGAAGCCCTGGAGATCTGGAGCAAGGCGGCAGAGGGGTGCTGGGGTTACCCAAATCCCGCACCACCCCCTAGGCCTGGCCAAGCAGGCCTCCGGCATGGCGTGGGCCTGCCAAACCTCTTCCTGCTCGGGCTCATGGTTTTTAATGTATTTGATTTGTTACAGTCAGTTGTAGTCATTAGTCTTTTGATGCTGAAATTTTCCCAAGTGACTGGTGGAAAGCCTGTCAAAACTGGCATTAGCGTGTCTTTGACAGCCCTTCATTAATCTTTCTTACTTTGTAGAGAAAACAACTTAAAGACTTAAGCTTTTCCTATACCTTCCCTACCCCGAACTAGTCATTTCTCAAAGGATCCGTGGTTCCTTGTAATGGGGAAATGCATTTAGAAAGCAAGCTCTGAGTCTCAAATATGTTCATAATTACTAGGATTAGTTACTGCTAAATAAGAGATACTTATAGTTCTCTTCTCTAACCAAATTTCTCTATTCCTTTAAAAATATATTTTTATCATATATATTATATGTATCTGCATATCTCATATTGGTACCATTGCAGATTCAATACAATATATTACTTTTTCTTTCCACTAGATACTTTGGTTCTTAGTGACATTTACATAATTACCTACTTTTTTAATCCTACAGGATAAATTAAGGATGTTCTAAATTATAAAACCCAATATTAAATACTTCAACTATAATATAAAGTTTAGGATTTCTTTGTAATTTGTATTACCCTTAGGGTATGTCCCAGTAAGAATGTAGGTCAAAAGTACTTCGTTTAATGGAAAATGACTTGAATCATTTTTTGCCTTTATATTACCAACTTTATAGGCAATTTAGATCATTTGTTCCATTTGTATCTATTTTTTGAGGTTTGCTTATTTATGTATTTTATTTCATTTTATAATCTTGATTATGTAAATGTTCTCTATAGTCCAAAAGTCTATTTTAAAGTATGTGTGAAAAAAATAATACAGCACACTTAGTTTTTAAACTCCTATTTGCTACCTTTACCCCTACTTTAGTTCTTTCACCACATTGGACCATTTCTGCCTTGACTTCTTGGTGCTTCTATCTGCAATTACATGATTTTAACTGGCCCTATTTGTGGGGATGGTGGCTCATATTTGGACCACACTGGCTATACCCAGTTCTTTATGCTGGTAAGTCAGGTGGTGGAAGTTCCTGTTCTAGGGTCTGAACCTGGGCCATACAATGCTTATGCTCAGGCTGTTATGTTCTCTCTCTCTCTCTCTCTCTCTCTCTCTCTCTCTCTCTCTCTCTCTCTCTCTCTCTCTCTCTCTCTCTCTCTCTCTCTCCCCCTCTCTCTCTCCCTCTCTCTCTCTCCCTCTCTCTCTCCCTCTTTCTCTCCTCTCTCCGCCTCTGTCTCTGTCTCTCTTCTCTCTTTCTCCTCTCTCTTCTCCCCTCTCTCTGTCTCTCTGTCTCTCTGTCTCTCTCTCTGTCTGTCTCTCTCTCTCCTCTCCTCTCCCCTCTCTCCTCTCTCTTCTCTCTTCTCTTCTCTCTCCTCTCTTCTCCATGGTGATTTGGATACTTGCAGAACCCATCTTTTTTAGAACATTTTCTTCTAGATGACAATATTATTTTGGCCCAAAAAAGAGAGAAAGACGGTCCCCTGAGCAGGAGTGATTTCTAAGTGCAGTGCCAGGGGTAATGCCTGAACATCATTAGGTGTGGCCTAAAACCTAAAAAATGGATTAATAAGTCTCTGTTTTACATGGCGATTTTTTTCTGCATTTTTTTTTCTTTTTCAAGATTGAAATAAAACCCCAGAATGAGGGGCCAGAGCAGGGGTGCAGCGGTAGGGTGTTTGCCTTGCACGTGGCTGACCTAGGAAGACTGCAATTTGATCCCCCAGCCTCCCATATAGTCCTCCAAGCCAGGAGCAATTTCTTTTTCTTTGTTTTTGTTTCTGTTTTTGTTTTTTGGGTCACACCTGGCAGCGCTCAGGGGTTACTCCTGGCTCTATGCTCAGAAATCACTCCTGGCAGGTTCGGGGACCATATGAGATGCTGGGATTCGAACCACCGTCCTTCTGCATGCAAGGTAAACACCCTACCTCCATGCTATCTCTCCAGCCCCACCAGGAGCAATTTTGAGCTCAGAGTCAGGAGTAACTCCTGAGCATCCCTCGGTGTGGCTCATAAAACAAAACAACAAACAAAATAAAAAAAAACCCAGAATGATAGCAAACATTGACACTATTGGCCCACTCCTTTCTTAACCAAACCTTCAGTAAAAATTACCCCTTTTGATTATTTTATTAAGGTAAGAGCAACATTTTTTCTTTATTGTCTTCTGCATTCTTCAATTGTTTTTTTTTTATATCTGTAAATATCCATTTTCTGATGTTGTATTGTTCTAGAGTTTATGACCTTAACTACATTTTCATGCATTGTTCATTAAAAGAGAGCTTTGAAGCTTTGTGTTTTACTTTTTATTGTTTGAGGCAGATTCCTGCTGTCTGCAAATATTTTTGTGTCTGATTATCTCATCTAAAATATCCTACCAGCATTTAAAAAACAAAACAAAACAGGGAGAGATAACCTAGAAAAGAGAAATAGCACACAGCTGTCTTTGTTTATTTCAGATCTATTGTTTCAGTGCAGGAATATGTAGTCTATGGTAGGAACTGGGATAAACTCTGCTTATACTGAGTATGAAACATATTAAAACATTACAAACAACTTTTTAAAATATCTTTATTTATACAATTTGATTACAAACATGATTGTAGTTGGGTTTCAGTCGTATAAAGAACACGCCCCTTCACCAGTGCAACATTCCCATCACCAGTGCCCCAAATCTTCCACCTCCCTACCACCCTCCGTCTGTATTTGAGACAGGCTTTCAACTTCCTTCATTCATTCAAATTGTTATGTTAGTTGTCAGTGTAGTTATTTCTCTAACTGCACTCATCACTCTTTGTGGTGAGCTGGGCCTTCCAGCTCTATTGTCTCTGAGAATTACTGCAAAAAATACTGTTCTTGGAGTCCGTTGAGCATCTTCCATATTGCTAGTCTAAAGTCCTTATCTGAGAGGTTGATTAGTTGGTTGCGATGAGATACCACCTCACACCCCAGAGAATGGCACACATCACAAAGAATGAGAATAAACAGTGTTGGCGGGGATGTGGAGAGAAAGGAACTCTTATCCACTGCTGGTGGGAATGCTGTCTAGTTCAACCTTTATGGAAAGCGATATGGAGATTCCTCCAAAAACTGGAAATCGAGCTCCCATACGATCCAGCTATACCACTCCTAGGAATATACCCTAGGAACACAAAAATACAATACAAAAACCCCTTCCTTACACCTATATTCATTGCAGCACTATTTACCATAGCAAGACTCTGGAAACAACCAAGATGCCCTTCAACAGACGAATGGCTAAAGAAACTGTGGTACATATACACAATGGAATATTATGCAGCTGTCAGGAGAGATGAAGTCATGAAATTTTCCTATACATGGATGTACACGGAATCTATTATGCTGAGTGAAATAAGTCAGAGAGAGAGAGAAAAATGCAGAATGGTCTCACTCATCTATGGGTTTTAAGAAAAATGAAAGACACCCTTGTAATAATAATTTTCAGACACAAAAGAGAAAAGAGCTGGAAGTTCCAGCTCACCTCAGGAAGCTCACCACAAAGAGTGATGAGTTTAGTTAGGGAAATAACTACATTTTGAACTGTCCTAATAATGAGAATGTATGAGGAAAATGGAGAGCCTGTCTAGAGTACGGGCGGGGGTCGGGTGGGGCGAAGGGAGACTTGGGACATTGGTGATGGGAATGTTGCACTGGTGATGGGTGGTGTTCTTTACATGACTGAAACCCAAACACAAACATGTATGTAATTAAGGTGTTTAAATAAATTAAAAAAAATAAAATACTGTTCTTGTAACCTAGGCACTATTTCCTTTGAGGTGCAGAAGCTTCTCAGCTTAATATATTCCCATCTGTTTATCTCTGCTTCCACTTGCTTGGAGAGTGCTGTTTTCCTCCTCAAAGATGCCTTTAGTATCAGTGTCATGGAGAGTTTTACCTACGTGTTGATCTATATATGTTATTGTTTCAGGTGTGATATCAAGGTCTTTAATCCATTTGGATTTTGGATTTGACCTTCTTACATGGTGTTAGCTGGGAGTCTGAGTTCGCTTTTTTGCAAGTGGCTAACCATTTGTGCCAACACCACTTGTTGAAGAGGCTTTCCCTGTCCCATTTAGGATTTCTTGCTCCTTTATCAAAAATTAGGTGATTGTATGTCTGGGGAACATTCTCTGAGTACTTGAGCCTATTCCACTGACCTGAGGGTCTGTCTTTATTGCAATCCCATGCTGTTTTGATAACTATTGCTTTGTAATACAGTTTAAAGTTGGGGAAAGTAATACTTTCATATTTCTTTTCCCAAGGAGTGCTTTAGCTATTTGAGGGTGTTTATTCCAACTGAATTTCAGGAGTGTTTAATCCACTTCTTTGAAGAATGTCATGGGTATCTTTAGAAGGATCACATTAAATTGTACAATGCTTTAGGGAGTATTGCCATTTTGATGATGTTAATCCTGCCAATCCATGAGCAGGGTATGTGTTTCCATGTCCGCGTGTCCTCTCTTATTTCTTGAAGAAGGGTTTTATAGTTTTCTTTATATAGGTCCTTCACATCTTTATCAAGTTGACTCCAAGATATTTGAACAACAACTTTTGAAATGAATGTGTGGAACTGAGTCCAGGTATATCAGAGGCCAAGTTGGAAGTCATTCAAATTGACTTCTCATAGAATTCATTGTTTGAGAAATAAATATGGTAAAATGTCTAAATTTGAAGCTTACATGCATATTACTAATAGTTAACAGTATCTGCAACGATTATTTACACGTTCCCATAGCCTAAATCTTTCCGTTTTCACTTACAAATTCTCTATGAAGAGTGCATCTCCTTATTGCGGGTACCTACTTGATCCACTTTCACAGCTTCCTCCTTAGTAAGCCGCTGTACCAACCTGCACTATGTAAATATGCCTGTTGTTTTTGTTTTGAGGCAACACTAGTAGTGCTTGGAAGCTATTTCTGGGTTTGTTGATGAGGACGGTTCTTAGCTTTGCCTGGAAAACCATGTAGTTCCAGGGATCAAATCCAGGATCTCACACATGTGAAGAAAGTGCACCTCTACTGAGCCATGTTCCCAATTTGCTATTTTTATAACCTCTTTCAATGGTGCTGGATTTTAATTAGTCTGATGAGTGAGAAATGCTACTTTAGTTTGTTTGAATTATATGGGATCTTATCATCTGATTATAAGTGAAGTTTAAAAAAAATGTGAGTCTAGAGGCCATTGCAGTTTTTTTCTTTTTGTACATTTTGTACTTTTGGAATATTTGGCAGCCGAAAACATGCCCCACAAAAGTCCTAGTGTCAGCAATAGTGCTTGGAATTCCTGGGCTGCGTGGCTGTTGTTTTATCCCTATAATAACACCAATTTAGATGCCAAAATGCATCTGAAGCCATCTAATGTTCAGAAACTAATGAAGTAACAGAATGGTCAATTAGCAACAAGAGCTTACTAGACCTTCTGACAAAGACTTTTTTTTTTTTTTTTTGGTTTTTGGTTTATCGGCCGCACCCGGTGATGCTCAGGGGTTACTTCCGGCTATGTGCTCAGAAATTGCTCTTGGCTTGAGGACCATATGGGATGCCAGGGGATCTAACTGCTATTCATCTTAGGCCAGGAAGGCAGACACCTTACCCCTTGCACCACCGTCCTGGCCCCCTAACAAGGACTTAATGACCTCATTGCAAGATACAATGTATTTCACCAATCTTCTTGTTGCTGTATTTCTTTTTTTAATGTTGGATATGTGAGGGCTTGAGTTTGATTCCTGGTATGAATTTTCCAGTGAGCATGATTAGGAGTAATCCTAAGCACTGGAAAGTGTGATCCAAAAACAGTTACATCTAGAAGTATTTTATTATTACTGAGGTAATATGGTTATAACAGTGTTATTGTTTATGCTTTTGGTGTCCCATGTTTCTGCCGATTACTCCCACCAAAGTGTTCAAACACTTCTATTTCCATCCTCTATCACATTTGTCTTTATGAGATTGTTCTTTTTTTTCTTTTTTTAAACAGTGTGATTACAAACATGATGTAGTTTGATTTCAGTCACACAGAACATCCCCCTTCACCAGTACAACAGTCCCACCACCAATGTCCCTATCTCCCTCCTCACCTACCCTCTGCCTATATTTAAGACAGGCATTCTAATTTTCCTACTCACTAACATTGTCATGGTTATTATTATGAGCCGGTCCTTCCAGCCCTCATCTCTAGGGATTAAACAATAATATCCTTTAGTTTTCTTAAAACCCATAGATTATCAGTGAGATTATTCTATGTCTCTTTCCCTCGGCTTATTTCACTCAGAATAACAGTTTCCATGGACAACCATGTATAGGAGAATTTCATGACTTCATCTCTCCTGACAGCTGCATAATATTCCATTGTGTATATGTACCACAGTTTCTTTAGCCATTCATCTGTTGAAGGGCATCCTGGTTGTTTCCAGAGTCTGGCTATTGTAAATAGTATTGCAATGAATATAGGTGTGAGGAAGGGATTTTTGTATTTCGTTTTTGTGTTCCTAAGATATATCCCTATATATCTGGATATATAGCTGAATCATATGGGAGCTTCTCTTTATGAAATTGTTGTCTTCTTTTCTCTTGAGTCTTTTTTTTTTTTTTTTTTTTTGGTTTTTGGGCCACACCCTGTGACGCTCAGGGGTTACTCCTGGCTATGCGCTCAGAAGTTGCTCCTGGCTTCTTGGGGGACCATATGGGACGCCGGGGGATCGAACCTTGGTCCGTCCTAGGCTAGCGCAGGCAAGGCAGGCACCTTACCTCCAGCGCCACCGCCCGGCCCCTTCTCTTGAGTCTTTTAATTCCTACTTTGATTTATTACAATCTTTCCAAATTTTCCAAATTTGCATCATTGTTTTTTAGTTAGTTTAATTCATTCTTTATCCTTCAAGATCTTCTATAATTTAAAGTTAGAGTCACTGTACTCTGGAAATCTGTGCATTTCCTTCCTGTGTCTACTAATTTATATTTCAGTGTATGTTTCTTAAATTGACCTCCTATTTCACCAATCCAATTTTCTGCTGCAGTGATTCTTCTATTACCCCTTCTACAAGGGCTCGGAGGCTGGAATAATACATATATTGTGTTCCAGTGCCTCCACTGTGTTCTCCTGGGTGAGTTTTGAGTGATTTCATCACTACAGAGTAATGTTCTGAGTCAGTAGCATTTGTTTTCACAACTAAACTTTTCATTATCTGAGTTCATGCCCAGCCTTCTAGTCCCAGCATCCCATATGGTCCCCCAAGCCAGGAACAATTTCTGAGCACATAGCTAGGAGTAACCCTGAGCATCATGGGTGTGGTCCCAAAAACAAAACAAACAAACAAACAAAAAAGTCTGCCACAGAAGCAAGCAGGATCAGGCAGGATGGGAGGACAGCAGGAAGGATGGGAGGGAAACTGGGGACATTGATGATAGGAAATGTGCACTAATGAAGGGTATTGTATGTTATAGGACCAAAGTTCAATCATTTTTTTATGATTTTATTTTATTTTATTTTTATTTTATAATTTAGTTGTTTAGTTTAGTTTAGTGTTCAGTTTAGTTTAGTTTTGGGGCCACACATAGTGTCTCTCAGGGGTTACTCCTGGCCAATCGCTCAGAAATTGCTCCGGGCTTGAAAAAATTTAATAAAATAAAGTAAAAAAATAAAAAAAAAGTTGCTCCTGGCTTGGGGGACCATATGGGACACCGGGGAATCGAACTCAGCGACTAAAGCTCAATCATGAACCACTTTCTAGCTATGAATATCACAGAGATTCAATGAAGAATTTTTAATGTGTTTTCTTACAATACTTTGTCTTAAAGTATTAAGGACAGTACTATACTAGGTCAGTGTTCCTGACACAAGTTCTGTGAGTAACCCATTAAAGATGTAATCCTGTACTCATTTCAAGATCAAATTACGCTTTAGGACACCAGGAACACCATCTCTAGCCTGATAATTTGGTTTCAAGCTGTAAGTGATGCCCCTATTTGACCTTGTATTCTGCTATGCTTAAGTCTGATCCCATGTGATTTATACTCCTTTGAGATCATGATTTTCCAGGATTATGTTGTATTTCAATTTTAAGAAAACTGGGGGTAGGGGAACGCTATTTAGATCATCTGAAAATGTTGTGCTTGTACTTTTTTTTTTAATCCTGCAAATACTATGGGAAACTATAAAGATGAGAGTAAAATCATCTTGCCACTCAGAAATACATATTTTAGAATATGTTTATGTACATAAATATTAAAGAATATGTACCCATTTTATACGTGCCACTTTTCTCTGGATGTTCTTCTCAAATTGTCTCTTTTTTTATTCACCAATATTGAGAGTAGATACCAGTGTACATCTATATATTGAAGATACCCCTAAACATTTATAACTCAATTTCTGTTTGCACCAGAATTTCTGAAAGTATTTAAATTTTTACCAGGCCAGATTTTTATTATTAGCTATATTCTAAAGACTTGTAACTTATAGCTCTCAAATAATCATCTTATAATTTTTACATGGAATCCATTAAACTCATATTCTAAGTAATTTGCCCAAACTATAATTTTGCCTTGATTCCTTTTCTTTTTCTTTTCCACGTTTAAGTTCCACTGGAACTTAAAATCTGGTCAGAAATGTCTCTTATGTAAGTCTTTTCCCCAAAATCTTCTGTCAATTAAATTCCAGAGCATATTATTTTTATTGACACTATTGCATACATTTAATCAGGAAGAGGTTATAGTTAATTATAGTTAATTAGCCCACAAAATTTAATTCTTTATTAGGCAGCTTGGATCTAAACTTTCAGGAAGCAGGTGTGCACCTTGAATACTTAATTTAATTACACATATTTAAAGTGAAATTTAGAAGTGCTTTTTCCCATTTTTTTTTTCTTATTTTATATAAGAAGATGTTCAGGGGCCAGAGTGATAGAACAGTAGGTAGGACTCTTGCCTTGCTGACTTGGATTTGATCCCCAGCATACCATATGGTTCTTTTTTTTTTTTTTTTTGGTTTTTGGGCCACACCCGGCAGTGCTCAGGGGTTACTCCTGGCTGTCTGCTCAGAAATAGCTCCTGTCAGGCACGGGGACCATATGGGACACCGGGATTCGAACCAACCACCTTTGGTCCTGGATCGGCTGCTTGCAAGGCAAACGCCACTGTGCTATCTCTCCAGGCCCAGCCCAGCATACCATATGGTTCTTAAGCATGCCAGGGGTTATTCCTGAGCAAAAAGCCAGGAGTAACACCTGTACACTGTCAGTGTGACCCCAAAACCAAAAGAACAATTGTTTAGACTCTTCAACAGATATGTGTTATTTTTTTCAACATTACTGTGAGTCATCAAACACAGTTTTCCAAATCATCTTCTCCTTTATTTCATCTCAAATATAGTATTATTTGAATCACTACAATGTCATCCCAGCCACAAGTATAATTAGGGCAAATTCCCCCCTTTTTCTGTTATCACAGATTCATGATCTCAACCTAAGCATAGACTGGTTAGTAATTTGAAGTGTTCATAAAACAGTTGACTGATAGTGACACCTACCACATGCAATTATGAAGTTATACACCAAAGACTCATTATTAAATCATTTTTTCCTTCCCAGGGGATATTGGTGGACATGGGTAAAGAGATTGGAACATTGAACACCTGAAACTTAATGAGTAACTTTTTTTCAGTTAGTGGTCCAATAAAATCCATAGTAATTTAATAAAATACAAAAATTAAAAAGGGAAAAATAGTTTCTCATTGGAGCTGCAGTGATAGCACAGTGGTAGAGAATTTGCTTTGCATGCAGCAAACCCAAAACAGACCCGGATTCAATCCCCGGCAACCCATATGGTCCCCCAAGCCTGCCAGGAGAGATTTCTGAGCACAGAGCCAGGAGCAAGCCCATGAGTGCCTCCAGGTGTAGCCTCCCCCAAAAGAAACCAAATTGTTTCTCGTTTTTATCCTCTTGATTTCCCTCTCTCTCAGTATTTATATCAGATTATCTCTTGAAATTTGTCTTCTGGACAGCATTTTCTGTTTCTCAAAATAAAGCCACTTACAGATCATTTTGTAATCTGAGGCTTCATCAGGCTCCAGTACAAGATGGTTACTCTTTTCTTCTAAGGAATATTTGGGATTCATGATATGAATGTGTGCAGTGAATCTCAAATCCAGCTATTTTTCTTTTTCATCATCATGAGATTTTTGACATAAAGAAATTGTATCTTTATTAGAATAGCACCATAGGACATGAACCATCCTGTTCTGCCTCATATTTCTGCCTTCCTACAATCTGAGGGAAAAAAAAGTGAATGGGACCCAGGGGCCAAGTAATCTCAGGAGCATTGAGTGGAAATAAAAAATAGTCAAATCTAAATACCCAACCCAAAGTCACTGACAATAGAATCAAAAGACCCAAACTACAACAATCTATATACAAAAGGAACCTGTCACACTCGAAGTCCTAGGGGAAGTCCTGGGAACTATGGTGGAGGGAGGTCAACATTGGTGGTGGCAATTGCCCTAATTCACTGTCTCTATGTACCTGAAATACAACTGTGAAAGACTTGTAATTCATATTGGTCTCAATAAAAATAATAGAATGGGGGGAGAGAGAGCAAGCAAAGGCAGGATATTTAAATAGCTGTGACCATAGGGAGGGGCACAATCAGTCAAGTATAGTATTGAAGTTTTGGTAATCTTCTGTTCTTGCCTAGGCACACATTTGTGACTTTCCTGTCTAAATTAAATTAAACTTGTTTTATTCTTAAAAAAAAAAAAGAGGGGCCGGGCGGTGGCGCTCGAGGTAAGGTGCCTGCCTTACCTGCGCTAGCCTAGGAGACGGACCGCGGTTCGATCCCCCGGCGTCCCATATGGTCCCCCAAGCCAGGAGCGACTTCTGAGCGCATAGCCAGGAGTAACCCCTGAGCGTCACCGGGTGTGGCCCAAAAACCAAAAACCAAAAAAAAAAAAAAAAAAAAAAAAAAAAAAAAAAAAAGAAAGAGGAGCTGGAGAGATAGCATGGAGGTAAGGCGTTTGCCTTTCATGCAGAAGGTCATTGGTTCGAATCCCGGCATCCCATATGGTCTCCCGAGCCTGCCAGGAGCGATTTCTGAGCATGGAGCCAGGAGTAACCCCTGAGCACTGCCCGGTGTGACCTAAAAACCAAAAAAAAAAAAAAAAAAAAAGAGGGGCTGGCATGTTAGCACAGTGGTAGGGTGTTTGCCTTGTATGCAGCTGACCCAGAACAGACCTGGTTTCAATCACCAGCATCCCATATGGTCCCCTGAGCCTGCCAGGAGCGATTTCTGAGCGCAAAGCCAGGAGTAACACCTGAGTGCCACCAGGTGTGACACTCCCCCCCCCATAAAAAGAATAGCACTTATAAATTCATTTGCCTCAAAACAACCAAACCAATCAAACATTGAAGCAAAAATATAGTTCCAATATAAAGATTATTGCTTCTCAAGCTCATAGCACAGGGTATCACAGTGCTCCTAAAACTATTTCAGTTAAAGGTTATAGATATCTTTATTTGTTATAATTCTATAACAAGACATGGCAAACTGAAGGTCTTCTGAAACTTTCATTTCTCTTAATTTTCTGGGAGGTTTGGTTCTCTCAGCTTCTTGGTTGTTGTGGAGGTTAGTTTAGGTGAGAGGATTTTAGTATTAGGGGGAGGGGAGCTAGGCAGAGGGTTAAGGAGGTTGGGCCAAACTCAGTGGTGTTCAGAACTTACTCCTGGCTCTGTGTTTCAAGGACTACTCCTAGAAGTGCTCAGGTGATCAGATGTGGTGCCAAAAATCAAGCCTGATTAAGGCAAGTGCCTTAATCCTATGCTATTGCTCTAGTCCCTGATTACCTTCAGTTTTGTTATTGTTTTTTTTTTTTTAAATAGTAATAAGGGTCATTTATGGCGATGCTTGATTCTCAGTGCAGATCTGATGTTTCAGTGTTGGGGACCTCCAGGGCTACACTTTCTGGTTCTTTGTGTTCATGTAGCACTAGGTATCAAATTCTGACCTTGCATATGTAGGCAAGTACTCTACCACTCGAATCTACCACTTGAACCATAATCCCAGCCCCTAGTATCTTGGATGCACATAGAAGTGACCTTTTCCAAAAATGGTCTATTTTTGTTCTTATTGTTGTTATTGTTTGTGTTTTGAAATCAAACACAACAGTGCTTGTGGCTTACTCCTGGCTTTGTGCTATGGGATCATTCCTGGCAAGGTTTAGGGGACTATAAAGAGTATCAGAGATCAAATTTGGGTTGACTGCATGCAAGGCAAGCACTATACTCTGAAGTCCCATTTGAAGTTTTTAGTATTTCTTATAACTTTATAAGGATAATATAGTGATCTGCTCAGATATGTTACTGATTAAACATTAGGATTAGAAATAAAAGTGGGGAGTTAAACAAATTTATTTTGTGTGAATAAATGTTGACTCTCCGTGATATCAGCTCACTTTGGTTGTGTAATGTAGTTTTAGGACCATCAACCCTTAAGTCATCTACTTTAGGACATTTCAAAGGATTAGTAAAGATTCCTACTTATAAAAGCTGCCAGAGAAAAAGCTATTACTTTTTAAATAGTGGTTAATTCTGTCAATCTACTGCCTGAACCCAGAGGTTGAATTTGTTTACATGGTATAATGCCTTCTAAAATATAGTCGGAGCTTTCTAATAGTTTTTTTTTTCCTGTTCAAACTTTTCTTTGAGCACATTAGCATTCCCTTCCAGCCATCTCTTTAGAAGTTGCTATAATGAAACATGAGTAGCAGATCTCTAACTCAAGCCGTGGACATTCTGTTGAAGTGCATAACTTTGATTTGTAAAGGCTGCTGAACCCAGTTACTCTGTTTTTAGGAAAAATGACAGGACACAATAGATGGCTTTGTACCTTCATGCCGGAAGGATGGAACATTAACAATATGATTCAGATATCTTTGTGCCAACTAAACTCTAGTGATCAGTCATCCTGATGTGTTTCTTAATGATTCTTGAAGTATGTCACAAAGGAAAAATTGTAAATAGCCTGAGGATAGCGCTTTAATAATACCATCTTTTTTCTTTAAGTACTAAATCTACATGCTCCCATCAAATAAAAGCTTTAAAAAAGAGCAAGAGCAGGGCCCACTTTTTTTTTTGTGTTTGGTTTTTGGGTTTTTTTTTTTTTTTTGGGGGGGGGGTCACACCTGGCAGCGCTCAGGGGTTACTCCTGGTTCTATGCTCTGCTCCTGGAAGGTTCAGGGGACCATATGGGATGCTGGGATTCAAACCACTGACCTGCATGCAAGACAAATGCCTTACCTCCATGCTATCTCCCACTTTTTTTTTCCTCTACTAGGAAGATTCATCTTTGCTTTTCTTGATACATGACTTTTTTTCCCCCCACCACATCTGGTGACGCACAGGGGTTGCTCCTGGCTATGTGCTTAGAAATCGTTCCTGGCTTGGGGGAACATATGGAACTCTGGGGGATCGAATCACCACGGTTCATCCAAGGCTAGCACAGGCAAGGCAGATACTTTACCCCTTTGCGCCACCACTCTGGTCCCCTTGATGCATGAATTTTTAAGGGGAAAATTGGTTTCTTTCTTTAGTGTCTTTTCTAGAATGTGGTTTTCATCTTTATTTTCATATGGTGGTCTTAGTTTATCCAGTAAATATTCTTATTAAAATCAAAGTACTTAAAATTTGTTCCAGGTAAGTTAAATCCCTTAAAACCAAACTATAATGAATAACCTTTTAATTGTGTAATTATGTTAATTAAAACAAAAATATGAAAATAAAGGAAAGTTTACACCTCTTCTCTGTTCTCCTTTGGAACTTTTACAAATGTTTGACATCATCATCTATTCTGTTAGGCTTCCTTTCTTTTAATGATCTTTGCAGAGCACAGGGCCTGGGTGTTTGTGGGAGTTGGAGGGAGCCCCAGATTAGGTCCATGACCCCCACATGGTTCTCTCATGCTATGAAGTGTGCCCCTTCCCCAAATATTTAAGTTTAAGTGTATTGATGTATATTACCTTACAGATTTTTTGGGATTTTGTTTTGAGATCTCTCTGTGGTAAAGGACTATCTGAGTTATCCCCGTCAGTGCTGGGAAGGACATGTAGTGTGGTGATTGTATGTGCTGGACATGTTCTCTAGCCCATTAATCTCTTACCCTTGTTCTGACAGATTTTGTGTTTGTTTGTTTTCCCCAGCCTTTCCTCAATTGTCTTTGAATGGAAGGTCATTCTGAATACTCAGCTTTTTTCATTTAAAATATTTCCTGAGCATTGACCACACAGTGTTCAAATCAAAGCATTGCTTTTAATGGATTTGGCTTATGAAAGGATTTTTGTGCCTTTGAGGTTTATAGCTAAAATACTTTTCAGAGATAAAATTCTCTTGATGAAAATTCTCTCTAGGCAACTGGAGAGATAATATAGTAGGTAGGCCTCTTGCCTTAACACTGCTAACATGGGTTCAATTCCCAATATTTCATGTGGTCCCTCAGACCTTGCCAGGAATAATTCCTGAGGACAGAGCCAGGAGTAATTCTCGAGTATTATTGGGCTATGGCCCAAAAAACGAACGATAAAAAGAATTCTCTCAATGTAGTTTTGCAATGTTACTTTGATATGCTTTTGAGAATCATCTGTATAGCATTGTTTTACTAATTTAATGTTTGGTACCAGGGAAAGAACTCAGAATGGCATATGCAAGCGCAGTGCATACTTGACCATGACTGTGGAGCTGCCTCAGCTCTTTATAAGCTACTGATGAACCACTGAAGTTTCTGAGTTCATACAGGCCATGATCCAGAGCCAGGGCTGACTCTACTGCACTGTTTGAAGGAGAAACAGGAGTGAATTATGTGGAGAGGTGATGTGGAGGGGGGATGGGAGGTTGGAGCTTTTCTCTTGGTATTCAAAGAGCAATGTGGACAGCTGCATGCATTTTGTGCTAAAGATTTTTCTCTGTAGAGAGTACCAAGGGAAGCCCGAGAGAATAGATGGGGAACCAAAATGAGGCAGAGGCAATCATTGGGTGTGGAGGTGTGAAGGCTAGGACAGGTTACTAATGGCTTCCTGTCTCCAAAAGAAGGCACTAATAACGTGTACTAGCAGCCTTTTCCTCTGGAGCAGCAACTCTCTTGAATAAAACAGGCCCTTAGTCCTGTGATGGCGACTTTTAGAGAAATATTGTTCTTTGCAAATATATCCTACACAGAAATATTTTATTTATTTAAGCAAATAAAAACTGTACCCTATAATTTAAAAAGTATGCAGTAGGATATAAGTTTTATTGATATGTACTTGTAATATAATAAAGCTAATTAAGTGAGGAATTAATGTTGACTCTTGCTTAAAAGAAGCAGGTTATTAGGCTTTTTAGGAATGGAGGGTTTATTTTTTCAGATGGAAAGACTAATTAAACCCAAGAAAATTTTTTCAATTGAACCTATTGTTTTTATTACTGTAAATGCATGTAAGTGAATAAAAAGCAAAGGAAAAAAGGAAAGAAAAGAGACAGAAAAGGAGAAAGGAAGAAAAGCAAAGAGAAAAACCACTTTAGGGACTAAAGGGCAAGATATCAGGCATGGAGCTGACCTTTTACATATCAGCAATGTAGAACCCAAGGCAGGAGATGAAATCTAACCCTTGTTGCTGATGTCTATTTCTAGAAACAAAAAGAAAATGGAATGTCTCATTTTAGTATGTACTATTGTCATAATTTGAAATATTGACCTCTGGCAGGGAAAGGTAAATAACTGAGTATTCTATTTTTCATGCAGAGTTTTAAAAAGCTAAACTCAGAAATAGAATATGGTACCAGCTCCTGGGGGGATGAGGGAAATTGGGGGCAAAGATGTTGGTTTGGGCTAGAGAAATAGTCCTGGGCTTAATGCACTTGCCTTTTACACAGCTGACTCCAGTTTGGTCCCTGGCACCACATATAGCCCCTCCCCCCCAAGTGTTCACAGAAGTGATCACTAAGTATAGAGCCAGAAGTAAATCCTGAGCACTGGGTGGAACCCCCTTTTCCCCAAAAAAAGATAAAAACTTTCATGTATAAGATGAATGAGTTCTAACAATCTAATGTACAGCTTGGTGTCTATAATTAACTGTACTGTATTAAATACTTGAAAGCAGTTTTAAAAAGTAGATTGTAAATCACCACCCACACACAAAAATGGTAATTATGTGAGGGAATGGATGATGTTATACGAAACATACTGTGGCTGGCATCTTACAATATCAAGTCACCCCATGTTAGACCTTCAGTCTCCACATGCTAGCTATCAGTAAAGTCTCTGTAAGTACAGAGGAGGATGTTTGGGGGGGGAATGAATACGAACTAATAGCAGGATGATATCTATGATGGGTGAAGGGTGCAGAGTTCTACAGGAAGACTTCAGTCTGGTGTTTTTTCAGAAGATAACTTTGAGATGATTAAGAATGGATTACTTGGGCGGAGAGATAGCATGGTAGGTAAGGCGTTTGCCTTTCATGCAGGAGGTCATCGGTTCGAATCCCGGCGTCCATATGGTCCCCCGTGCCTGCCAGGAGCAATTTCTGAGCATGGAGCCAGGAATAACCCCTGAGCACTGGCGGGTGTGACCCAAGAAAACCACAAAAAAAAAAAAAAAAAAAAAAAAAAAAAAAAAACCTTAAAAAAAAAAAAAGAATGGATTACTTTTAAAACCTGAAATGGCTCAAGATTCCAGATGTAATAATGCTTGTAAGATTTTATATTGAGTAAGAATGTGATGATATAAATTGCTTTTAAAAATCATTAAGCTCAGGATGGAGAGATAGTGAAGGGGTTAAAATGTTTGCCTTATATTCTGTTGACCCCAGTTCAGTCCCCAGCATGGTCTTCTGAATACCATCAGGTGTGGTCCAATCCCTCCCATTCCCTAATGATTAAGTTTCTATTTGCCTCTGATGAGAGTGGCTTAAAGAATTATGCAGATATAGATGGGCCAGAACAATCACGTGCGGCCAACTCAGATTCCATCCTTAACAACCCTGAGCACTGGGAAGAGTAATTCCTGAATACTAAACCAAAAGTAACCTCTGAGCATCACTGGGTGTGGCCCAAAACAGACAAAAGAATTAAACAGATACATGTCTTCCAAGTTTATAACCTTGAGTATTTATTCATATTATAACAAAACATTGTAATGAGATTACATCGGAATGTTGCCATTATGAACTGTAGAGATGACCAGTAAGAGAGTAATACATTCATAGTTGGCTTAGCTTATAGCTATTATCAGTGGCTTTGGAGTCACACCTGAGTTAAGTAATGTTCTTTTAGATTATTGTTAAAAGTTGTACTCTAGCTCTCTGGCTCCCTGGAACTCTTCAGCTTGTGTCAGTTCTTTTACATTCTAAGAGAACCAGCTTTATATGTAAAGTAATATGTATAATATTATAGTACTTAAAAAATAAATTCTGATCTCTCACTTCTTTCTTATACCAGAATAAACAGAAACAATTGTTGGCAGGATTTTTCCTACTCTGTAGTTGTTATCTCCAATAGATTAGAATGGAAAATTTAGCCTTATTTTATATTTCTGAATAGCAGCATGACATTTTTGTGAAAGGGTCAGAGAGATAGCACAGCAGTAGGGCATTTGCCTTGCACCGCTGCGGGACCCCCAGAATGGACTGACCCCAGGTCAGTTCCCAGCATCCCATTGGTCCCCTGAGCCTGCCAGGAGCAATTTCTGAGTCAGAGCCAGAAATAACCCCCTAAGTGCCTCCACTAGATGTGGTCCCAAAACAAAAAACAAAACAAACAAAAAGTAATAGTAGGTCTTGAGAGGTAGTACAGCAGGTAAGACACTTGCTTAAAGTAATGAAGAAATGTGAGGACCTCGGCATATAAAATAGAAATTTATAAAGATTTTAAATGAATATTGTCTTCTAAATTTTACATATTTGAGGATGGAAGAGAGTCAAATGAATAACTGAAAATGGAAACATCAAGTGGATTCACTCATTCTGCATGCCTAGCTACTGAAATCAAATCTGTAAAACACTGCTTGACCTTGATCTTTAGCTGACTAAGTTTTATGTATAACAAACTGTCCAGCTTATATTTGATTAGCATTCATTCCGTAGGATATATTTAATTATAAAATGTATAGTTTTGACTAGACATGTCTGATCAAATATCACTTTCCCTTTCTAATCCATTGAGGTAGACCAATTATACAATGTAGGAATCCCCATAATCTTTTCTGTTCATCTGGAAATAAGATGCGAGGGATAAGAAGAAAGAAGAAATAGAGAGATATAGATCACTGAAACTATTATGTTAGAATTATTAGATATGTTAAAACACATTAATTTACATTTTTTCTTATCATGAAAACCTTTGAGGTAGGTGAAATTATTATTTCTGGTTTATAGGTAAGGAGCCGAAGGTATAGAAAAGTTAACTATCTTGGACCAAAGATCTGTCAAAATAAGTAGGTGATCTTAAACAACATACTACTGGTCAGTTTGTGCTTGGGTCAATTGTGGTCTGATAGGTTTTATTTTATGAGACCACCCCCCCAGAACCAAGGAGCCAGATTAGAGATAAAGCTTGTATCTTTCCCAACATTTTAATGGCACTTTCTCATAGTGTCCTGGAGCGCAGGAGGTGGAAGAAAGAGTTCAAATGTGCTACTATTCTAATAGGAAGAAACTTGTTAGTGTCATGAGTGACATGACCATTGACATGGTTATATTGAGCGATTTATAGGGAAAGTCATCAGACTTTCATCACCGTTAGGAAGAGCTCTAAAGCATATTTTTTTAAAGTCATATAGCATCTGTAGGTTTGGCTCCAAAACTGAAGACTTCTAAAAGAAAGGTTAATGGGAAGTTATTAGAATGTTGTGAGCAACTCCTTTCTTTCTTCTTTCTTTCTTTCTTCTTTCTTTTTTTTCTTTCTTTCTTTCTTTCTTTCTTTCTTTCTTTCTTTCTTTCTTTCTTTCTTTCTTCTTTCTTTCTTTCTTTCTTTCTTTCTTTCTTTCTTTCTTTCTTTCTTCTTTCTTTCTCTTTCTTTCTTTCTTTCTTTCTTTCTTTCTTTCTTTCTTTCTTTCTTCTTTCTTTCTTTCTTTTTCTTTCTTTCTTTCTTTCTTTCTTTCTTTCTTTCTTCTTTCTTTGTTTCTTTCTTTCTTTTCTTTCTTTCTTTCTTTCTTTCTTTCTTTCTTTCTTTCTCTTCTCTCCTTCCTTCCTTCCTTCCTTCCTTCCTTCCTTCCTCCTTCCTTCCTTCCTTCCTTCCTTCCTTCCTTCCTCCTTCCTCCTCCCTCCCTCCCTCCCTCCCTCCCTCTCTTCTCTTTCTTTCTTTCTTTCTTTCTTTCTTTTTCTTTCTTTCTTCTTTCTTTCTTTCTTTCTTTCTTTCTTTCTTTCTTTCTTTCTCTTTCTTTTCTTTTCTTTTCTTTCTTTTCTTTCTTTCTTTCTTTCTTTCCTTTCTTCTTTCTTTTCTTCCTTCTTTCTTCTTTCTTTCTTTTCTTTCTTTCTTTTCTTCTTTCTTTTCTTCTTTCTTTTCTTTCTTTTCTTTCTTTCTTTCTTTCTTTCTTTCTTCTTTGTCTCTCTCGCCTTCTTCCTTCCTTCCTTCCTTCCTTCCTTCCTTCCTTCCTTCCTTCCTTCCTTCCTTCCTTCCTTCCTTCCTTCCCCTCCCTCCCCCTCCCTCCCTCCCTCCCTCCCTCCCTCCCTCCCTCCCTCCTTCTGTGACTTCTGGCTATGTGCTCAGAAATTGCTCTTGGCTTGAGGGACCATATAGGATGCCAGGGATTGAACCTAGGTCCGTCCTGGGTCAGCCACGTGCAAGGCAAACGCCCTACCCTGCTGGTTATTTATTCAGCCCCAGAAGCTCAAATTTTTAAAAGATGTGATTGGTGGATAGATCGTCGTGAGTATAATCACATTCTACTATGTGAAGTTTAAATAGATAAGTAGACTATAAGAAATAAACATTTAAGGAACAGGACTGTGGCTTGAGTGATAAGATCACATACTGTTCAAGGCAGATGAGGTAGAGAAGAGAGGAAAAAAAGAAAATTTTATTTTCTGTAAGGCAGAGTTTATTAAGAACTGAAAAGAGAGCACAGAGTTTTTAAGATTGTTTGGAACAGGAGACATGAGAAGGAAAAGATAGATTTACTCTTAGAAACTGTTATTAACATACCTATTTATAGCAGAAATCAGATCTCTGCTATTCTTACTTTGTTTCCATAATCCTGAGCTAACAAATACTTTTCAACAATAAATGGTAAAATTACCCAAAATGGAGAAGTTAAAGTTTTAAAACAATGAGAAGATAGTAAGAGTATTCTTTATTTTCAGTGACTTGATGGGACTCTCAGATATGATTTCTGGATTACTGCCAGTATTCTTTGTGAAACCATGCAACATGTGGAAAGTACCAAGTGACTAAAGAGATGTATGTCCCAGTTTCCAAAAAGAAAATGTAGATTCTGAGAACTGAAGGCCTCAACTTCCTCAAATATAATTTATAGCAATATGGAAGAGAACATAAAAAGACTATTCTAAGTATTTAGGAAGGGCAAATCAATGTGAATCTGTAAGAATAATTTATACCAAATTGACCTTATTAAATTATTTTATTCTCTTTTATAATTACTACTAGATTAGAAAATAGTAAAAACATGTTGTATCTTGACTTTAGCAAATTGTTGAAGTCTCCAAGGCCACTTTTTTTTGAAGAGACAGTCAGATACTGGCAATTAAATTAATCACTACTTGCATGGTCACATCTATGCCATAAGATTATTTATCATCTAAATAATAACCAGTTACTTGATACACTGATTCCTTAAAGAGAACTATTAGGAAATATTATTTATATATTTCCAGAAAGTATGGATTTGTGATTATGAGTTCTTTAGGCTAAGGATTTATATGTTCAAACTTGAGTGCTAGGACAACATACATGATTGAAATTTCAGCTAAGGACTTTTTTCCATCTAAGCTTTATGTATACAATATTATAGACTTACTTCACCAGACTTATTAGAAGTTAGTCACTCAGAAGTCAAAGAATAATCTTAATAGTTATAGTCATAAAAGTGTCCCTCATTTTCCTTGCCCATGTTCCTTTGAACATTGTATCTAGATTCCCACTAGAGCTAGAAGATGAAAAGAGTATAATTCTAGCTTTTATGATTATAGGTGTTTTTCTTAAAACTAGCTCAACTTTAATTCTCTGAACTTTGAGATCTTATTGGCCATTGAGTCAGAATACCTTTTTTTAAAATAAATAAATAAATAAATAAATAAATAAATAAATAAATAAATAAATAAAAAGAAAGATCTCCTCATGCTGTTACTTATGACCTGTGGTCTTTTTGTTTTTGTTTTTTTAGGTCATACCTGGTGACATTCAGGGGTTACTCCTGACTATGCATTCAGAAATCACTCCTGGTTATTATTATTGTTATGAACCTTGTCTTTGATTACATTTAATTTAATATTATTTGTTTTGTTTTGGACCATTTCTGACAGTGCTTAGGGTTTATTCTTAGCTCTGTGTTGGGAGGACTGTGTAGTGCCAGAAGTCAACCCCAAGATTTCTGCATGCAGACATGTGCTCAGCCCATTGAGCTAGCTCTCTGGCCCCAAATGGCTGTTTTTATAGATAAAAATACAACCTGGGTTCTCCCCATTTTATAGTTCTATGCTCTGACTTCTGTGCTCAGGAATCTTTCTTGGTGGGTTTACCAAATTATAAAACACAAAAGAGGAAAAAAATTGAGTTTTAAAAAAGCATTGATTAGTATTTGGGGGGGGGTTGTTGGTTTTTTTTTTTTTTGTTTTTGGGGGGCCACACCCATTTGATGCTCAGGGGTTACTCCTGGCTAAGCGCTCAGAAATTGCCCCTGGCTTGGGGGGACCATATGGGACACCGGGGGATCGAACCACAATCCTTTCCTTGACTAGCACTTGCAAGGCAGACACCTTACCTCTAGCGCCACCTCTCCGGCCCCAGGTTTTTGGGTCACAACCGTCACTGCTCAGGGTTACTCCTGGCTCTACACTCAGAAATTGCTCCTGGCAGGCTCCAGGGACCATATGGGATGCCAGGATTCGAACCATTGTCCTTCTGCATGCAAGGCAAACACCTTGCCTCCATGCTATCTCTTCAGCCCACTGATTAGTATTTCTTTTGCTATTATCTTTATTCCAACTAAATTTGTTTCTGAAAACATAGTTGATAGCAGGTTGGTAGGTATTGGAACCTATGTTATATTTCAGATGGGGGGAAAATAATGGTACAGTCTCTATATCTTTAAAAACCAAGCAAATCTTTTTAGATGCTACTAAAACATTTTAAACACCTACATAGCAACTCACCAAAGTTTTTGTTTTTGAAAAAATGTTGAGGCATGTCTTACCTAATTCTAAAGTACTTATTCAGGACTGGGGAGATACCTCAAAGAACTAGTATGCGTGTTTTACATGAGACAGCACTGGCTTCAATCCCTAGCACTTAGATGTTTCCCTGAGCATTGCTAGGAGCAATTTCTCAGCCTCCTGAACAACTGTTGGTGTCGCCCCCTAAAAAACAAAATTTAATTTGATAATTGAATATAGTTTTTAATATTCTTTTGTTCAGTAAGAAATAAGAATAGCCATTGTGGAGCATGAGCCCAATTTTTATTCTGCCAAAGAATGAATATTGTATTACAAATGAAAAAGATGAAAAAATTCATTAAAATTGGACAGGTCAGTAAGACTTTTTGTAAGTAGCAGTCTTTGAGCCTAGGGATTTTTCTATGTTGTCCTTATAAATAGCTTTCAGGTTTTCTTTGAACACACTATTTCCTTCCCTTCTATTTCTGGCAAGGCAAAAGATACTCTTTGAACTGTATTTGTTAGTTTATGGTATGAATGTTATCTCTAAACTTAAAACGTGCTCTAATTTCTTGCTTGTATTAGTATGCCATATAATTGTGTTTATACATGAGAAAAGACCAACAGAGAGGGGGTTAGAAAGGGCTCACATTGTGGAATAACAAAGGAATGAACTGATCTAAGGTAACTTTATGATTTATCTATCTGTTAAGACACTGCTGCTCCAAAATGAAAGCAGAGTAACTATTTCTTATTCAGTAAGACTGTCCATTTTGTCTTAGCATTGCTCTTTGCCAGTTGTCTGAAGTCTTGTCTAATCAACAGAGTTTGAATTGCTCTGGTTTTCATTTCAAGTTCAGCCTTTGCTAAAAATGTATTGCAGTCATATCTCTGCCAACCCCATATTTTTCTCTCTTAATAGCTATTGAAGGACCTTAATAATTCTTTTTAACTTCCATCTGCCCCCTTCAATCACCCACAATCTTTCACTCTCTTATCGATTTCCATTGAAATGTTGGAACCAAACACCTGAATAGAAAATACCTTTTCAGTCTAAGGTTAGGAAGAGACGCTCAGGAGTGCTTTAGATGGCTTATTTTATCTGTTCGGGTGAGGAGGAGGAGGATTTGAGCTGGAACAGAATGAATGTGTTTGGGACAGAGACTGATAGAAAGTATTAGAATATTCAGAACTTTCAAGACCTGTATAGAAGTTTGGATTTTATTCCAAATGCAGTTACAAATGATTGGATGACTCTAAACAGAGAAATGATGGATGCTGATTTGATAGATGCTTTGAATCGCGGGGTGGGTAGGAGAGGCAAGGTTGGTTGCCAGTAGGTGGTCCTCATAGGCTACTCCTGATTCTGTTCAGGGATTCTCTACAGTACTGAAGACAATGTGTTGCTGGGAATCAGGGTTGGCCACAAGTCAGGCAAGCATTTTAACTCTACACTATCTCTCTAGCTCTGATTTCTGTTTTAAATCTAACTCTGGGCTTGAGTAAGATAGTTGAAAAGGTTGCAGTGTATGCTGTACATATGGCAGCCCTGTGGGATATTTGATCCCCAGTATCAGCACTGAGTACAACTCCCAATCTTACCCTACTTTTTCTGTGTATAGGGAGAGCAGGGCAAAGATGAGGATGCAGAGAGATGACTACAAAATTATCTCAGCATTCTAGATGAGAGTGACTTAGAGTTGGTGGTGATAGAAATGGAGAGAAATACTTAATAGAGGACATGTTTTAGAAACAGAATTGGCCAATGAATTGGAACTAGGAGATAAAAAGAAAAGGAGAAACCAAGGATAATTTCTAGCATTGGGGTTTGTTCTGTTGTGGTTTGGGTGCTGTTGTTTTTGAGATAGAGAAAACAAGAGAAGAAAACAGTGAGGGTGGGTTGGAGACTCTGGGCTGTCTGAAATTTGAGTGGTATTTTTTGACTTCCAAATATATCTGCGATATATATAGATGAAGTTAATGAGTTTGGAGCTTGGTGGCAATTGACTAGAGAAAGAAACATAAGCATTGGGAAGGTATCAATATACTGATGGTACTTAGAACTATGGGATTGAATAAGTTACGTTGGGTAACTAAACTGTCGAATTTTCTCACCCATTTTCTCTCCTCTCACCTACCTGGTAAATATATGTCTGGTAAATAAATGTTTATATATTGCAAGTCTATCAACACAGATTTTGGTTTTGTTTTCAGGGCCGCACCCACCGGATCTCAGAGCTTCTGGTTCTGTGCTTAGGGATCATACGTAGTATCAGAGATTGAACCAAAATTGGCTGCATGCAGGACAAACATCTTACTCCCCTGTACTGTCTGTCTGACTCCTGCTGCAGGTTTAATGGCAGTTTCCTTTGCCCCCCCAAAAAAGGGTGTGATCATTATGTGAAGCTTTTATTTATTTATTTATTTATTTATTTATTTATTTATTTATTTATTTATTTATTTATGTTTTGGGGGTCGCATCTGGTGGCACCCAGGGGCCACTTCTGGCTCTGTGCTCAGAAATCGCTCCTGGCAGGTGCGGTAGACCATATGGGATGCTGGGATTCAAACCACCTTCCATCCTGGATCAGTTGCGCGCAAGGCAAACACCTACCACTGTGCCATCTCTCTGGCCCCTTATGTGAAGCTTTTGGAAAAAAAAATTGTGCCAGGGACTGTGAGCTGCATAGCTGATAGGGTGTTTATCTTGCATACAGCCTATCCAGATTTGATCCCTGGTACTCCATATGGTCCCTGAGCTTATCAGAAGCCCTGAGCAGCGGTAGGTGTGCCCCCAAATTATGCCAGTATTACTTAAAAACAGGGTGGTGACAATGATTATAAACTAAAATGCAGTAGTTTAATTATACTACTTGTAGTAATTCAATATAACCTAGTTTTTTAAAGATAGTCTAATTTTTTTTTCTCTTTATAGCTAAATTGTTTAAGATATGCAATCACAGTATATTTAATTGCTAATCTAATAATATCTCCTGTGGGTTTTTTTGTAGGTAAAGTCATCAATAAAGATTTACGGCATTACTTGAGCCTTCAGTTTCAGAAAGGATCAATTGACCACAAACTGCAGCAGGTGATCAGAGATAATCTCTACTTGAGAACCATTCCCTGTAAGTATAAGGTATAATGGCAGAAAT
This sequence comes from Suncus etruscus, assembly GCF_024139225.1. Lineage (NCBI taxonomy): Eukaryota > Metazoa > Chordata > Mammalia > Eulipotyphla > Soricidae > Suncus > Suncus etruscus. The sequence goes on along the minus strand of NC_064866.1, from coordinate 10,595,839 downwards.
GTCCTTATTTCATTGGACACCTAGAAATAATGGAGACTATCTCATGAGTTATTTAACTAGGCACTAATGTGAAGCAATAGTTGGATAATATTAATTTTGCATAATGTTCAATTTAACACGGCTTAATACTTTCTAGATAGCTTCATAAATAGTTATCTCTCAGCACTGCCTTTAACCTCACCCTTTTTTTCTTGAACTACTTTTTTTTCAGTGGAGAGGCTCCTAAGCAATGTTTAGGAGCCCTGAAACCAGTGTAGTGGTTCAGTATGAGGGTCAGTGGATTTGTGTCATCAGTAATTATCCCAGCCACCCAGCATTGCTCAAAGACCTCCACGGCTGCATACGCTGATGTGATAATCGGGGTATAATATACTGTTGGCAGTGGAACCAGGGTTGGCTACATGCATAGCATTCACTGCACTTCTTGTATTCTCTTTTAAACAACAGATAGCATTATGTAGAGGTAAAGAGTTACCTAAAAAGTGACTTCAAAATCCTGCTTCTAGCATCTTATTAGTAGCTAGCTTCATGTAGGCAAGTTGATCTCATCTCCACATAGGAAATGAGATGAACAAGATTTACTTCATGTAGTATTAGTTATTAGTATTAAAATACTAATCACTTCATGTTATTAGTATTAAAATGGGAATGTGGATATAAACCAATGGTTTAAGCAGTTTTGGCTGCTCCCAGCAGCCCAACTGTCTCCCACATCTCTAGCCCTTGTCTCTTCTGTCATCTCTATCATCTCTGGCTCTTGTCTTATCTGATGCTTGTCAATCATTCACCTGCACTCAGTTTGATGACTAGTTTCACCTTTTTAACAGGTATAAAATAGTTTTTATTTTATTCTTTAGTTTTTTGTTTTGTTTTGGGCCACACCTGGCAGTGCTCAAGGCTCATGCTTGGCTCTGGGCTCAGCGATACTCCTCCTGGTGGACTATGAAAGACCAACCATAGTGGGTTTTGGAGATCAAATCCAGGTTGGCCATGTGCAAGACAATCACCCTTGTTTTATCTCCAGCCCCAATTTCTGGTTTGAAATCTGATTCTTATGTGTTCTTTCCATAAATATTTTTCAGATTTTTATCATTGCAACACTTGCTTTCTTTTCCTTAAATTTGCCTGTCAGATCTTTGCCTATGTTTTTGTTCTCTTTATCCTTCTAAATCTCTTGCTATACAAATAGTGCTGGATGTTACTTAGTAGCCACCGTGCAGCTTTTGTTATATCTGTTTCTAGGATCAGCATTTTTTCCCCTCCATATTGCCATGTTTTCATTTTACTCCCACCTAGTCTTTTTATGTGAAACCTTTCACTATGACTATTTTATTTATGCTTTCTAGGAAAATTTGTATCTTCAGTCTAATGATCCCCTTCATAACTTTATGTAATATTCTATTATCTCATCCTTCTCTTTGTTTTTGTTCCTATTATGAGCTATATTAAAATTATCTCTAGTCATCTCTATTTCTCTTGATGTTATATTGTTTTATTCCCAACAAATACAAAATGTTTTCTTCTTTGTATTTGTACTCTACAAATATAAACACTTATTCTACTTTGCATATGCTTTCCTCATTTCCACTATTTCTTGATTATTGATTTGTGTATTGGTGAAGCAAACTTCCCTTTACAATCATTATTTATCTAATTTTTGTGTGAATACTCAGTGTATCTCTGGATCCATATATTAGTTGTTTCCTCAATAATGTGATTATCTAATACTTTTTCTCTACTTGATTTCCTAGAAAAAACTCACAAACTCATCACAGCAATGGGATTATGCTTTAAAATTATTTAGATGAGGGCCCAGCGCGATAGCACAGCGGTAGGGCATTTGCCTTGCACGCGACTGACCCAGGACAGATGGAGATTCAATCCCAGCATCCCATATGGTCCCCCAAGCCAGGAGCAATTTCTGAGCACATAGCCAGGAGTAACCCCTGAGCATCACCTGGTGTGGCCCAAAGCCAAAAACCAAAAAAAAAAAAAAAAATTAGATGGATAGGAAATCTTTGGCTCATAATTATTTTTCTTGATCTTAATTATACTGATCAGTTCTCAAACTGTCTTCAAGTATATAGCATTACTCTTAAATAGTCTAAAAAATGACCTGATATTCATATGTTCTTATAAGTTGCTTGGTGTTTTGCCTGGATGGGGTATTGGGGTTAGGACTGAGAGTGGGAGCAACAGGCATTTTTTTTTTCATTTCATAGCTCTAAAGATCCTCATTTCCTTCATAAGGTAATTTAAGAGTTGTGAGCTTCTACTTCCCGAGATCTGTCTCCTTGGCTGCTGTCTGCCACTTTTACTTGGATCATCTTTATGTACTTCTGATGTCCGAGTTTTATGGTTTCTACTCAGTGTGAGATTCTTTCCCTAAGGAAACTACAGTTGTTTTCACTTTTTTAATTTGGGGGCAATGCCTAGTATTTTTGAGAGCTACTTGTGGCTTTGTCCTTTGGGTTTGTTCCTGTTGGTGTTCAGGGAGCCATGTAGTTCCAGGCTCTGAGCCTGGGCCTCCTGCATGCAAAGTATATGTTCCAATTCATAGAGCTACTTTGACCCCAATGCATCTGAGTCCCCTTTTTTTTTTTTTTTAATTACTACTATTTTTGTTGTTGTACTCTGTGCAGTGCTTGGAACTGAAACCAGATCTCCTCTGTATGCAAGGCATGTACTTTACCTTTGAATCACATCCCTTGACCCTAGGGGCTCATTTTATTTAATTTTTATTTATAGGGCCCAAAAGACTACTGTATTTTCCGGCCTATAAGACGACTGGATAAGATGACCCCCTAATTTTGCAGTTAAAACATAGGTTTAGGCCTATATTCGCTGTATCAGACAGAACGTTCCTGTGCTGCAACTGTATGTACTACAGTGAGCCAATCACAACAAGCAAAGGTTCAAAGGTTATACTGTAATAGACTTCCTCTCTGACTCTGGCCAATCTGAGCAGGCTTTTGACAGTGTAGATTCGGGTCCAAAACATTGTCTAATTTGCATGCATAAAAAGCCTGCTTGGATTGGCTGAGTCAGGTGGTCTGAGCAGCCTTGCAGTGATTGGTTCCTTATCATAGGCACCTTTTCTGGCAATTCCCTGGTGATGTCAGTTAGTTTCCCCCACTACATGAACCAAACAACACCCCATCCTCGGACCCTAGCACTGAACCATCAACACGGTTAGCTGGGTTTTGCCAGAAGTGGCCCCCAGATCTCCTGAGTACTGTTTGGGAGCCCCCAAGAAAGAGATTTGGAAATTCTGTGGCCTGATTTTTTTTTGTTTGTTTGTTTGTTTCGTTTAGCAGCATATTGAAACATTTTTCGGGATATACTCGGCGTTTAAAACGACTCCTGATTTTCGGTTGACTTTTTTGTTGTTTCAAAAGTTGTCTTACATCCTTATTTTGGTGTAGAGATTGAAGTTGATGTCTCCAATATTTATTTTATTTTATCTTATCTTTCTCTTTCATTTTGCACTCCGGCATGATTTGATTTCAGAACTGAGACTATTGTGTGGTGCTTGTCTTTATTGCTGTAGTGCTCACTGGATATTTAATTTAATATTTCTTTCTGTATTGTTGTGGTGTTTCAATTACCTTTTTCACATCCTCTCTCAAACTGAGGTTGAAGCCTCTAGAAGGATTCCGCCCATTTTCAGCATATTTGACTTCTTTTTTATTTTATTTTTTCTTATTTTGTACCCCAATGTATCGCTTTTCTTTCCTTCTAACAAAACCACATAACTCGATTTATCTAGCTCCACCTCTTAAATAGAGGGGGAAACAAAGGAGGGAACCAGGACCAAACAGATAGATATATGATCACTAAAAGTAAGCTAGACAAAGAGGGGACCACAAAGGGGGAACTGGGATGGGAGAGGACAAATTTGGTGATGGGTATTCCCCTGATTCAGCGTTAATATGTACCTAAAATACTACTGTGAAAGATATGTAAGCCATTCTGATCAAAATAATTTTTAAAAAGTCGTCTTATACGCCAGAAAATACGGTATATTCTTTTGGTTTGTTTGTTTTGCTTTGGGTCAGACCTGGCAGCGCTCAGGGGTGTTACTCCTGGCTCTATGCTCAGAATTGCTCCTGGCACCCTCCGGCGACCATATGGGATGCCGGGATTCAAATCAGTGTTCTTATGCATGCAAGGCAAACACCTTACCTCCATGATATCTCTTCGGCTCCATATAGTCTTTTTTATATCCTAGCAAGATCTTTTAGATTACAAATGGAAATGTTTTAAACTTCCTTAAAAATCTAGATGCAGGGGCCGCAGTGGTGGCGCAGCAGTAGGGTGTTTGCCTTGTACATGATTAACCCAGGGCAGACCTTGTTCGATCCCCCGGCATCCCTATGGTTCCCCAAGCCAGGAGCGATTTCTGAGTGCATAGCCAGGAGTAACCCCTGAGCATCACCGAGTGTGACCCAAAAACAAACAAACGAAAAACCTAGCTGCATTTGTATTTCTGAATTGATTAACATATCAAGCGGTCACACTAGTCATTCAATATTTTTTTTTACCAAGACATACCAAATCTTTTTGGAAAGAAATATAACATTTTATTTTTTTATTTTTTCTTCCTCCTCTTCCTTCTCTTTTCCAACTCTTTCTTTTCTCTTCTCATTTCCTCTTCTCACTCTTCTCAGTAGGTTTCTCAGGGGCTACTTCTGATGATGAACACAGCCCTACTGTGAAGCTAGGCTTGATGGCTTGATGTGTGGGCTAACTATGTGGTGCTGTTTGGGCCCAGTGTTGCTTGGGTTGTGGGGCATTTGTTGCCAGAGATTTTCTAGGCATGCTCTATAGTACTCTGAACTATATCAACTGATCCCAGAAATGTTTCAGCTCAGAAGCAGGGAAAACAGATGAGCTTGGAATACCTGATTTTACCAGAGCATGTGAATGCTTAAAAAGCATGAAGGATAAAAATAATCTTTTTTATTTAAGTCATCTAGGAAAGTTACTCACAGACAAACTATGAGACAATTTGAACAGCAAAATTGATAAAGACTTCTACAGATAGAACATGAGGGGTTGCTAAGAGAAACAAAAAAGATGATAACACATGCCCCCTACACACACACATACAAAGGAATTCTTTGTTTTTCTCAAGTTTCTGCCTAAGAATACTCAAGGGAGAATGTAGTAGCCTGAATTGGGAGAAATCTAGTTCAACTGGGACTGGAGAGATAGCATGGAGGTAAGGCATTTGCCTTTCATGCAGAAGGTCGTTCGTTCGTTCGAATCCCGGCATCCCATATGGTACCCTGTCCCTGCTGGGGGTGATTTCTGAGCAAAGAGCCAGGAGTAAGCCCTGAGCACTGCCAGGTGTGACCCAAAAACAAAAACAAAAACAAAAACAAAAACAAAGGAAAAAAAAAAAAAGAAATCTAGTTCAAGTGACATCTTAGATGTCTGGAATGCGGGATCACATATCTGGAGAGAAGTAGGAGTTTAAATAATCTGCATGTGCCCTCTTGAGGCAGTTGCTGAACACTACCTGAGAATTGACAGAAGACTGAGGAAAGAACTCTCTATGGAACACTAAGGTTAACAATTCCCAGAGTTTAAACACGGCTGGAAGAAATTTGAATTCTATCCAGCCTGAGTGGAGGGATCCCATAGGTTCATGCATTATTATAGGACACAGCGGTCATAGATTAAACTCTATGAAGCCTGTTTTAGCAAAGCTTAATTAAACAAGCCCCTAAGCTATTAAGAAAATATGCATTTGACATAACTTATTAGCATTAAAGGAACGATGAAAGGGAGGAAGGGATGGGGAAGACATAACAACAGAATCTAGACACTAAACAATATTTAAAATGTCCAGAAACTAAATTGAACTTCAAAAATTCACTACCTGGGCTTTACATAAAGAGGCTAGATCTACAAAGAACAGTGAACTTGAAGATATCACAGTATTTAACTAATCAAACTGGAAATGAGAGGGGAAAGACTGAAAAGGTGATTTTTTTTTTTAAAGAAATGTCCTTACTTTGCACTTAACTGACTGAGAGATACCGCATATGGTCTCAAGTTCTAAAAGAAATGGCCCCTAAAAAAGCTTACCACAGAGGACAAGGGGTTGAGGGAAGTGTAGTTAGAACAGAGAAGGGCCCACTAAGACAATGACAGAGAAAAAAAGAAAAGAAAAGAAAAAAAGGGCTAAAGAGACAGTACAGAGATTAAGGTCCTTGCCTTGCACTTGACTAATTTTGGTTTAGTCCCTAGCACTACATGTGGTTTCCCAAGTACCACCAGGAGTGATCCCTAAAAACAAAACCAAGACTAAACGTTCTGAATACTCTCTCTCCCCTTCTCTTTCTCTCTTTTTCTCTTTCTCTTTTTTCTCTTGCTCTCTTTCTTCTCTCTTTCTTCTCTCTCTCTCTCCCTCTCTCCCTCTCCCCCCTCTCTGTTTCTCTTTCTCTTCACACATGCATGCACACACACACGTTTTTGATCACAAAAACCTGAGGAATTTCTTCTTATAGAGCAAACTTGCACTGTAAGAAATATTATACTGACAGAATAGAATGGCAATAAACAATAAACACCCTATAGATCTCTTGGGGATGCACACAGAATACCAAGAAAATTGTGAGGAAATCAACTCCTCTGATTTCAGTAGGTTGTGGTCAGTATTATTTTAATTATCTTCTTGGACTTGAACACAGTGCCAAATTCATTCCAGCAAAAATGGGTGTGTGCAATTGATGACAAGAAATGATATCATAGGACTGGCTCACAATTTGAAGCTCACCACAAAGAGTGGTGAACGTTGTTAGGGAAATAACTACACTAACAACTAGCACGACAATGTTAAAGAATAAGAGAAGTAGAATGCCTGTCATAATACAGGCAGGGGCGGGGGAGGAGGGGAGCTTTGGTGGTGGGAATGTTGCACTGGTGAAGGTGGGTATTCTGTTTATGACTGAAACCCAACTACAAACATGCTTGTAATCATGGTGCTTAAATAAAGATTTATTAAAAAAAAAAAGAAATGACATCATGATTTCATCACAGTATAAGTGTTCCCTCTGAACCCGGGAACTGTGGGAATCAAAAGGTCTGCTGCATGGGATCATTTTGGTAATGATGTTGGTTACAAATCTGGTGTAGGTTGTAGTCTTCTGCATGCAAGCAGTCTAAAGAGAAAAAATGAGACCATAAAGTGAAATATTTTATATTATTGTGAGCTATATAATACAATTTTCCAATACTCTTAAGTCATCTCAGTTTTATATAGGCATTTGTAAGCAGAAAATCTTAAAAGAAGGGACCATTCACATAAAATGTCAACGACTGCTTAAAAATTAAACACATTAAAAAAAAAAAAACAGGGTCTGAAGAGATAGCATGGAGGTAAGGTGTTTTGCCTTGCGTCAGAAGGATGGTGGTTTGAATCCCGGCATCCCATATGGTCCCCATGCCTGCCAGGGGCGATTTCTGAGGGTAGAGCCAGGAGTAACCCCTGAGCACTGCTGAGTGTGACCCAAAAATAAAATTAAAAAAATTAAACACATGTTTAGTATTTGAATTTTTATTCTACAAATGAACTTTCTAGATTGACTCTATTAATAATGTTGATCTTTGGTAACAAGTATTTCTTACAAAGAAAACAAGCTTTCTCATTTTGCATTTCTCAGTAGTCAGTGGTCATTTATATGAACTTGTTTCACTCACACTTGCTTTCTCTCTCTCCCTCTTTTGCTCCCTCTTCTCTTTATCTCTTTCAATCCCCCATGTTCTTCTTCGCTTTCTCTTCTCCTTTACTTCTGATTCTAGACTGGTTTCTGATTTCAAGTGGTTGAGTGCCTTTGCATTCACTTCTCTTGGCATATTTACAAAGCACAGAAGCACATAGAGAGAGCATTGCTGTATGGCATTCAAATATCCTAACAGATTTTCTAACTGCAATATACAGAATCATTTGTCAAAAGTGCCAATTTAAAACTTACTGAGGGGCCAGAGCATACACGGACAGGGGTAGGGTGTTTACTGTGCACACAGTGGCTGACCTGGGTTCAATCCTCAGCATTGTGTATGGTCCTCCAAAACTGCTAGGTAATCTCTGAGCATAGAGCCAGAAGTAACTCCTCAGCATAGCCAGGTATGGGGGAGGGGAAAGGGAACAGGAGGGATGAAATTACTGAGGTACAATTCATAAAATTATGTAATGCATGTAATCTAAATATTGTGTATTTCAAGAAAATCCCACCATACTGGACAGGGCTGAGAATACTATCATAGAACAGCAACTAGATGATAATCTGAGTAGACTGTGACTGCTCTTCTTTTACATTCTATCCTGGTCACAGGAAATGTCAACTTTTAACAGTGATTGTTCTTTGTGATATAGGCTACCTTACTCTCTGTTGTGATCAGTAGATTGCTTCAATCCAGTAATAGTTTCATGACAGATTGCAAGTTTTTATTCTTGCAGGAAAATTAATTTTTCTTGTCACCTAATTTTTTTTGGAATTTAGAAAAGGCAAATTTGCTGAGAAAATTTAAGAAGAAATTCCTATATATAAATACTAATATAAATCAGGTATATGCTTGTATATTGCTAGTGGGAATACAAATAGCATATCTAGTTGGGGGTGTTTTCTTATAACATGAAACATAGATTTAACATATAAGCCAGAGATTTTTCTACCTAAATATTAATATAGATTTATAATATGCTTATCTAAAAACCTCAAAGTTTATATTAGTTTTATTTTTATTTATTTATTTATTTGGCTTTTGGGCCTCACCCAGTGGTGCTCAGGGATTACTCCTGGCTCTGCATACAGAATCGCCCCTGACTGGCTTGGGGAACCATATGGGATGCTGGGATTTGAACCGGTGTCCATCCTGTGTTGGCCGCATGCAAGGCAAATGCTCTGTGCTATTGCTCTGGCCCCAGTAGTTTTATTTTTTTATATTAAAAAAAATCCTTTTGGGGCCAGAGAGATACCATAGCAGTAGGGCATTTGCCTTGCATGCTGAAGGATGGTGGTTCGAATCCCGGCATTCGATATGGTCCCCTGAGCCTGCCAGATGTGATTTCTGAGCATAGAGCCAGGAGTAACCCCTGAACGCTTTAGGGTGTGACCCAAAAACCAAAAAAAATAAATAAATCTTTTTTTTTTTGGGGGGGGGGTCACACCTGGCAATGCTCAGGGTTACTCCTGGCTTTGTGCTCAAAAATTACTCCTGCCTCGGGGGACCACGTGGGATGTCGGGGATTGAACCCACATTCGTCCTGGGTCAGCCACACGTGTAAGGCAAATGCCCTATCATTGTGCTACCACTTCGGCTTCATATTAAAAATCTTAATATAATCAACTGTCCACTGGTGAGGAAGGAATAAACAAATTTTGGTATATCAGTTTAATATAGAACAGCAGGTAGAAGGTATTTGCTTTGCAAGCAGCTAACTTAGTGTGATGTCCCCTGACATCACATATGGTCCCCCAAACTGTACCAGGAGTGATCCCAGAACACAGAGCCAGTAGTTAGCCCTGGGTACTGTTAGATATTGCCACACAGGAAAAGAATAAAGGAAGGAAAGAAGAAAAGAGGGAGGAAAGGGCAGGGGAGAGACAGAGAAAGGAAAGAGAAAAATAATACAAGCTATTACTGGAATCAAATTATTATGTATCTATTATATGAGATTCTATTTAAAGGCAAAACTGTAGCAAGCAAGCCCCTACACAACTATATTTACTCCACAAGGTGGGGACTGGAAAGGGCAGAAAAAAGCATTTTGAGGTGTAAGGGTTCCCAGAACTTATAGACTTGTACTGCTAAAATAGGTAAATTTTGTTATACATAAATTAGATTCAAGTAAAGTGACTGATTATGTTTTATAGCATTGACAAATAGAAAATGAACATTTACCAAAATAACTTCACAGGGGTTGGGCCACCACCCGGTGGTGCTCAGCGTTTACTCCTGACTCTGCTCAGAAATCATTCCTGGCAGACTTGGGACCATATAGGATGCTGGGGATCAAGACCATTCTGGGTGGCTGCCTGCAAAGCAAACACCCTACTGCTGTGCTATCACTCTAGATCTTATATAAATTTTATAATAGAAAAAATATTTGAAATATCTATAATCAGTCTCTAAAGTGGTATAACACTACTCTGGTAAAATTAAGGTACATTAAATAATCTATAAGCACATTATTGATTCATAGATTAAAAACTAAATCTGGTATAGATACAAGTTCTCTTCAAATATATTTAGATTTAATCTAACGTCATGAAAATTACAGTAGTGTTAGCCAGATTCTAGAATTTATATGAAAAAGGTCTGATTAAAAGAAAGCAAGCAGGGAGTATTTGTTGGACTGTAGCACTGGCGTAATTGTGCAGGAATAGTCAGTGTCTGGAAAGATGTCATACAAAGTTCAGTACCAGCCAGCCAGTCTCACCTGGATGTTTCTAAATAATACTCCAATCACTGAAGTGCGTTGGCACATAAAAAGGAAAAAATAATTGACTTTTCAATAAATCTTCTTGAGTAGCCATTTGGATAAAATAGAAATTGAACCATTACTTCCTATTAGGCAAAAGGGAAAAAGTCTATTTTAGTGTAGGTGTGAAAGACAATGCTATAATGCTTTAAGAAAAAGGATAGAATAGCTCTGTGACCTCCCTTAATGAAACAGGGGGAAAATAACTATAAAGGTAAGCATTGACACATTTTTAGTACAGTAAAATGAAGAACTTCTATTACATGAAAATCATTAAAATTATAGAAACAATGTCATATTTCTTTTATTAAATTACTTTATTTAAACATAGTGCTTTACAAGGTTTTTTTCCCCACACTTACAAAGTACCACATCATGTCCATCAGCACCATGCGATAGAACATTTTCCTCACCTGAGTTCCTCTGTACCATCCCTTAATTCTGTTGTCAGAGACTAAAATTTTACATATTAGTTTTACATATTAGTGGTTTTCTTTTTTTTATAACTTTTATTTAAACACCATGATTGTAACGTTGTCCAAAATTGAGTTTTAGTCTTACAATGTATATCCCCCTCACCCATGAACATTTCTTACCACCAATGTCCTTGTTTCCCTCCCTCCCACCCCCTGCCTGCCTCTGAAGCAGACAACCTGCCCCCACTTTCTCTCTCTCTTCCTTTTTTTTTTCCTTTTTAGAAACTGTGGTTTGCACTATTGTTAATGAAGGTACATTAAGAATTAAGATACATATCACTTTTATATCCATCCAGTACCTAGTTATTGTTCTGACTGGAACTTCAGTTCCATTTATCAACTGTCACAGTAGTTCATTCTTTTTTTTTTTTTTTTTTTTGGTTTTTGAGGCCACACCCATTTGACGCTCAGGGGGTTACTCCTGGCTATGCGCTCAGAAATCTCTCCTGGCTTGGGGGACCATATGGGACGCGGGGGTCGATCGAACTGTGTTCCGTCCTATGCTAGCGCATTGTAAGGCAGACACCCTTACCTCTAGCGCCACCTTCCCAGCCCCAGTAGTTCATTCTTTGCCCCTAACTTCACTGCTCAATATTTGTGGTAAGTTTCCTATCATGGATTGGTCTTCCTGGTCCTCCTTTCTATTATTTCTGGGTAATTATTAACATATTAGGTTCTATTTTCCTTATATCCCATAAATGAGTGAGATTATTATGTCTGCTCCTCTCCCACTGACTCATTCAATATTCCCACCAGTAGTGAATGAAGATCCCTTTCGCCCCCACATCCTATGCCATTACTGGTCGTTTTTGTTCTTTGTGATGTGTACTAGTCCTTGTGGCGTAAGATGGTACCTCATTGTTGTTTTGATTTGCATCTCCATGATGATTAGTGATGTGGAACATTTTTCATATGCCTTTGGCCATCTCTATTATTTTGTTTCTTTGTTTTGATTTTGGGGCCATACCCAGCAGTGCTCATGGCACTCTCCTGGCTCTGCCTCCAGGGATCACTCCTAGTGAGCTCAGGGAACCAGGTGGGATGCCAGGTAGCTCATGTTCAGGCTATGTCACCAGCATGCAAGGCAAGAGCCTATTCACCGTACTGTCTCTCTGGCTTCTGTTATTCTTTATTTTTTAGGAATTCAGTTCATCGTTGAATCTATAATATTTAAACTATATTTTTCCCATCACCTTATTACTAATTTTGGTGTACAAAATTACAAAATTAGTTTTGCAGAAATACTGTTTAAGGAAAATACGTTTTACATTTCTGCAGACTCATTCCATTTGGAAATATGTAAATATTTCATTTTTAATATCTCTGTTGTTGAAATACATCTTAAAGTAACTAGAATTTTTAGTTCTCCTTGACTTTATTTTGTGGAAAGAAAATAATGCACTTTAGAAGTTTTTAATAACTTAGGATGGTTGAAGTACTGTAGAAGCTGGAATGTAAAGAACTAAAATTCAGTCTTTAACGAGCTAGAAATATAGTAGAACAGATGAAAATTCGAGTGACCTCTTCATAACACAAGGAATCTTTTACTACTATAATAGATGAGACAGAATATTTAATCTCCTAAAACATTTCTAGATCAGATGAACACCGAGATGCTTCTACATACTTAGCACCTTGCCAAAAGTTTAAACACTTCATAACAAACAGGTATCAGTGTACAGAAACAAAGGATGTGCACGGTCTAATTCCATTTCTATGAAGTTAGGAAACAATAAAACTATGGTGCTTAAAAATGCATTAGTTAGATAGTGCAAACATTTACTTTCAAGGAAAGGAAATCATAACAGGTGTCAAGTGGATGTTACTTTTGGGGAAGGGAGGAGCAGACTTATGATTACTCATTACTTATGATACACAGATGGGACTTCTGGCAATATTTTATTCTGTACCTGGATGGGTAGCTGTTATGACTCGTTAAACTTTATGTATGTTTTGTGTTTTTTTTTTCATAGTTCCTAATACTATTTCAAAGGACAATTGATCTGCTTCATGAAATGCTAAGTCAGATAATATAAATTGGGACTTGACCCAATTTGTAAGCAAACAAGAGACTGATAGCCGGTATAGTGGTGACTAGATAGGTAAAATGTTACCATGAAAATATATGAAAAATAAGGACCTGAATGATATAGCACAGCAAGTAGGGCATTTGTCTTGCATGCAGCTGATCGGGATCAATCCCTGGCATCCCATAGGGTCCTCCAAACATGCCAGGAATGATTTTTGAACACATAGCCTGGAGTAATTCTTGAGTGTAACTCAAAAATAAGTAAATAAATAAATGGAAAATATGAAAAGACTATAAAGAAAATTGTTTTAGAGTCTGAAGGATAGAAGAAGATAGGGGTTATATATATTGGGAGGGAAAAATAAAAGATTTTAAGACTTGAGTTTATTTTGATTTTTTATTTGCTGCATGCATGAATTTAGAGAGAATGATTTTACAAACCTTAGAATTATATATATATATATGTTAGAATCACATGACATTTAATATCTATCCATTCCTAATGTTTGTAGAGGAAGTTAGCATAGCTACATTAGAAATATGTATTTTGGAATCACATATAACATTTTAAATCTATTAATGGAAAGAATCATGAATACCATCTTGCTCAATACCATTTTGCAAAAGAGATCAAAACCCAAAGGATTTGGTATATGATCAAAATGGCACCATTAATAAAAATCCCAGACTAAAGTATTGAGTTGGTCTCTCCCTCCAGGTAAATGTTGTTTCTTACAATATTAGGTATAATGCAATTTGTTGTGTTTCATATAATCATTATACTTGATAGGTGAGTTTATTTGAATAGTATTTCAATCTGTCTTCGCTACTTTGGCCACTACAGAATTTAATGACTTAAAATACTATCATTTAGGACCAAAGAGAGTACAAAATGAAAGGTAAAGGCACCTTGCATGTGGCCAACCCTGGTTTAAGCCCTGGCTCCTCATGGTTCCCCAAGTACCATCAGTGGTCACTCTTGAGCAAAGAGCTGAGAAGAAACTGAGCAAAAGTATCATGTATTTATTTATTTCTCATAATTTCCTGAATTGACTGTCATCTGGTTCTGCTAAGGTTGAAAGTTCTAAGATAGCTTCACATCTCTAGACCCTTGATATATACTTTTGTTCTTTTCTTTTTTATCTGAGTCTATTTCACTGTCTACATAAATTTCCATGCATGGTGGTGGGAGTACTTGTTTTAAGAAGTAAAGATATAAATGTTGATATGATCTTGCATAAGATCACATTCTTCACTTTAGCTTATGCAAAATCTTTTTGGTTTTTGGGCTAGTGACACTTAGGCATTACTCCTGGGTCAGTGCTTAGAAATCACTCCTGGAGGAGCCAGAGAGACCCCTGTCCTATTCCCGGCATCCCATATGGTCCCTCTATCTTGCCAGGAGCACTGAGGGGATGGTTCAAAAACCAAAAAATAAGAAATCACTTCTACAGACTTAGGGAACCATATGGGATGCCAGGAATTGAACCCTGTCAGCTACATGCAAGTCACACTCCCAACCCAACCCACTTTCCAGCCCTCACTTATTTAAATCTTATAAATCCAGCATAGATTCAGGAGTTAAGGCCAAAGACACTCCCATCTCTTGACAAGAAAAGGTACAAAATGGGCCCGGAGAGAGAGCGCAGCAGCGTTTGCCTTGCAAGCAGCCGATCCAGGACCAAAGGTGGTTGGTTCGAATCCCGGTGTCCCATATGGTCCCCCGTGCCTGCCAGGAGCTATTTCTGAGCACACAGCCAGGAGTAACCCCTGAGCACCACCAGGTATGGCCCAAAAACCATATTGAATTGTGCAGAGATAAGGCTGTTATTCTGAATCAAGCCACATGCATATTTGAATGGAAAAAGATTTTTTTCTTTCTTTTTCTTTTTTGTTTTTGGGCCACACCCACAAATGCTCATGGCTTACTGGAACTGCACGTAGGTATCACTCCAGGTAGTTTTCAGTGGACCATATGTTGAGAATTGAACACGGTCAGCTCTGTGTGAGGCAAGTGTCATCTCTTTTTCCTAAACAGGAAGTTCTTTTTATTCTTTTTTAAGTTACTTTATTATAATTTTTTGTTTGTTTGGGAGCCACACCCGGTGACGCTCAGGGTTACCCCTGGCTCTGCGCTCAGGAATCGCCCCTGGCTTGGTGCGACCATTTGCGATGCTGGGGGATCAAACTGCATGCAGTCCGTCCTAGGTTATCACATGTAAGGCAAATACCTTACCACCTGTGCCACCGCTCCTGCCCCTAATTACTTTATTTAAACACCATAGTTAAAAAATTGTTCATAATACAGTTTTTCATAATATATTTTTTCATAGTTACAGAGATAATCATGATTGAGTTTCAGTCTTTCAATATACAGTACCCTTCACCAACGCACATTTCCTGCCACCAGTGTCCCTAGATTCCTCCAGTCCTCGCTCCTTCCGTATACCCTGTTTTATTCTGAGGCAGACATTCCCCCCACACACACCTGTCCTCTCTCACTTCCTTTTTTTTTTTCTTTTAAACACTGGTTTGCAATAATGTAAACTGCATTGTATCATGCATATCATTTTATTTTCAGTCAGCTCCCATTTTTTTATCAAGAGATTATTTCCAACTATCTGTGTCATAGTGGTCCCTTCTCTGCCCTAACTGCACTTCTCCACTATTTGTGGCAAGCTTCCTACGATGGATTTGTCCTCCTGGTTCATATCTCTATTGTCTCTGAATAATATTCCAGGCTATTTTTTTTTAATATATCTCAAATGAGTGCAATCATTCTATGTCTATTACACTCCAACTCATTTTGATCAGCATAATACTCTCCATATCCATCCATGATAAGCACATTTCATGATTTCATTTTCCTTAACAGCTTCTGAGTATTCCATTGTGTGGCTGTACCACTGTTTCTTTATCCACTCATCTATTTTCAGGTACTTCGGTTATTTTCAGAATTTTGAATAGTACTGCAATGAACAGGGGGATGCAGAGGGCTTTTCTGCATGTTTTTTGGAGCTTCTAGGGTATATTACTAGAAATGTTATTGCTGGATTATATGGAAGCTCAATTCCTAGTTTCTTTAAAGGAATATCTATAATGTTTTCCAAAAAGGCTGGACCAGTTGACATTATATGAGTCCTTTACTCCTTGTATATAATCCCAGCACAACTTTACTTGTTCTTTGCCAGTCTCTGTGGTGTGAAATGGTATCTGATTGTTGTTTTTATTTGCATCTCCCTGATGGTTAATGATGTGGAACATTTTTTTTTGCCATCTATATTTCTTCTTTGAGGAAGTTTCTATTCAACTCTTCTTCCCATTTTTGAGTGGGGTTATATGTTTTTACTTTTTTTTGTTTGTTTTGGTTTTTGGTTTTTAGGCCACATCCTGTGATTCTCAGGGGTTACTCCTGGCTATGCACTCAGAAATTGCTCCTGGCTTGGTGGACCATATGGGACACCAGGGATCGAACCGAGGTCCACCCTGAGTCAGCCACGTGCAAAGCAAATGCCCTACCACTGTGCTATTGCTCCGGCCCCAGATCTACTTTTTAAGCTCTACCAGTGCCTTGTATAAACATATAAGATTTTATACAATTTTCTTTTTAAAGACAAATACTTAATTATTTTAGATTCTTTTTAAAAATCTTTTTAAAGAGGCCAGAGTGCTGGCGCAACTGTAGGACATTTGCCTGGCATGCGGCTGACCTAGGACAGACTGCAGTTCGATCCCCCCCCTCACCCCCCCCCCCACATCCCATATGGTCCCCAAGACAGGAGCAATTTCTGAGTGCAGAGCCAGGAGTAACCCCTGAGAACCACTGGCCCAACCTCCCCCAAATCTTTTTAAAGAAAAAAAAATTATTTTTAAACTTCACCAGTGTCTTATATAATTTTTATCAGGGATTATAAAATATTAAACCCTTATCAGATGACTATTGGGTGAATAGTTTCTCCCATTCTGTGTGTAGTCCTTGCATACTAGTAACTGTTTCCTTTGAGGTACAGAGCTTCTTTTTGTTTGTTTGGTTTGGTTTTTGTTCGTATGTTTTTGTTTGGGGGCCACACCCAGCAGCACTCAGGAGTAACTCCTGGCTTTGCATTCAGAAATTGTTCCTGGAGGCTCAGAGGACCATATGAATACCCAGGATTGAACCTGGGTCAGTCTCAGGTTAGCCTTGTGTAAGGCAAACTCTTAATAGCTGTGCTATAGCTCTGGCCCCTACCCCAAGAGTTATAGAAGCTTCTTAGTTGAATGTAATCCCATTTCATTATCTTTGCTTGGTCAGTGATGTGCCATCCTTGAAGATACCTTTAACTTATATGTCATAGAGTGTTTTGTCTACATTTCCTCAGGTTTCAGATCTTTATATCAAGGTCTTTATCCATATTGATTTGACTTGTGTTCATCATGTTAAAGAGAGGTCTGAGTTCACTTTTTTGGGGGCATGTAATTGACCAGTTTTTTCAATTTATTAAAGAGGATTTTCTTGGTCTACTTCATATTTCTTGTTTCTTTATCAAAGATTCATTGATTATATATCTGAGGTTAGTCTATTCCTTCGATTTGAAGATTTTTCTTTAACCAATACTATTCTGTTTTAATGACTACTGCTTTATAGTTTAGTTTGAAGTTGGGGACAGTGATGCCTCCCATCTTATTTTTCTCAAGGATTGCTTTTGTTATTCATTGAGGTTTATTTTCCATCTGAATTTCAGGAATGTTTGATCTATTTCTTGAAAAATGACCTGGGCATCCTTATAGGGATTGTGCTAAATCTGTCAGTGCTTTGGGAGCTATTGCCATTTTAATAAGGTTAATCCTCCCAATCCATGAACAAAGCTACTGTATTTTCCGGCGTATAAGACGACTTTTGCAACAAAAAAAAAGTCAACCGAAAATCGGGGGTCATCTTATACGCCGAGTATATCCCGAAAAGTGTTTCAATATGCCACTAAACGAAAATTGTCTAAATATTGACACAAAGCAAATTTTCCAACTCGATCCTGCACCAATCACTGAAGGCTGCTCAGATGCCTCTCTAACTCAGACAATCCAAGCAGGTTTTTTTATGCATGCAAATTAGACAATGTTCTGGACCCGAATCTACACTGTCAAAAGCCTGCTCAGATTGGTCAGAGTCAGAGAGGAAGTCTATTACAGTATAACCTTTGAACCTTTGCTTGTTGTGATTGGCTCACTGTGGTACATACATTCTGTCTGATACAGCGAATATAGGCCTAAACCTATGTTTTAACTGCAAAATTAAGGGGTCGTCTTATACGCCCAGTCGTTTTATATGCCGGCAAATATGGTATGTGTTTCCATGTCCTTGTGTCCCTTTTTATTTCTTGAGGCAATGTTTTGTAAGGTTTTTTTTAAAAAAGGTTTTTCTCTTTATTTAATTTGATTCCAAGTTACTTGATTTTCTAAAGAACAACTGTGAATGGGATTTTCTTTTTAATATCTATTTCTTCTTTTTAATTATTTGTATATAGAAAAGCTATGGACTTTTTTCATATTAATTTTGTAGGCTGCCTCTTGGCTACACAAATCTATTTCTAGAAGCTTTTTTTAGGGCTGTAAGAATTTTTAAATCTAATTATTTTATCTGCAAACAGAGTTTGACTTCATTTTCTATCTGAATGCCTTTGATATCTTTTTCTTGCGTAATTGCTATGGCAAGTACTTCCAGTACTATACTGAATAGAAGGGGCAAACATATGCCAGATTTTAGAGAAAGTATTTTAGTTTTTCCCCCACTGAATATAATATTTTCTATGGGTTTGTAGTTAATGGCTTTGACTATTTTGAGAATGCTCCTTCTCCTATCTTGTTGAATTTTTATCATGAATGTGTTGTCAAATCTGATCTCTGCATCTGTTGCTATGAATTTTTCTTCTATTGACATGGTGTATTCAATTCAATATGTTAAACCATCCTTGCATCTGTGGCATAAATCTTACTTAGCCATGGTGTGTGACCTACTTTATGAATTGTTGAGTTCTCTTTGCTAGTATTTCGTTGAGGATCTTTGCATCTGTGTTCATCAAGGATATTAACCTGTAGTTCTCTTTTTGTGGTATATCTGTGTGCCTTTGGTATAAGGGTGGTGTTAGCTTTATAGAAACTGTAATTGTTGTTTGTTTGTTTTTTTTTTCAATTTCCTGCAAGAGCCTTAAAAGGATTGGCAGTAGGTTCTCTTTAAAGGTTTGAAAGAATCCACTAATGAATCCAATTTTCTCAAGTGATAGGTCTATTCATGTATTTTAGATCATCATGATTCAACCTTGAGAACTTATAGGAGTCCAGGAATTTATCTGTTTCTTCCATAGTCTCTCATTTTGTGGCATAAAGAGTCTTAAAGTAATTTCTGATTACTCTTTGAATTTCTGTAGTATCTCTTGTATTTCCCCCTGTCATTTCTGATTTGGCTTAAGGTGTTCTCTCTCTCTCTCTCTCTCTCTCTCTCTCTCTCTCTCTCTCTCTCTCTCTCTCTCTCTCTCTCTCTCTCTCTTTGTTGGTCTTTTTCCAATTTTGTTTTTATTCTTTAGGAAGGAAAGAAGGAAAGGTGGGAGGAAGGAAAGCCATTTTCCAATTTCTTTTTCTATAATATCTTTATTTAAGCACCATAATTACAAACATGTTTGTAGTTGGGTTTCAGTTATAATTTTTCAATTTCCTTTTGTTTGTTTTTGGGGTTTTTTTGGGGGGTCATACCGGACAGTGCTCAGGGATTACTCCTGGCTCTATGCTCAAAAATCACTCCTGGCAGGCTCGGGTAACCATGTGGAATGCCAGGATTCAAACCACCGTCCTTCAGCATGTAAGGCAAGTGCCCTACCTCCATGCTATCTCTCCAGCCCATATTTTCCAATTTCTTAAGGTGTGCCATTAAGTTATTTAAGTAGGACCTTTCTTCCTTCCTGATGAATGCTTGTAAAGCTACATATTTTCGTCTAATACTCCTTTTGCTGTGTCCCACAAATTCTGATAATTTGTGTCTTCATTCTCATTTGTTTCCAGGAATTTTTGTTTGTTTGTTTTTTGTTTTCAGGAATCTTTTTATTTACTCTCTGACTCACTAGTTGTTCACTGGTGATCACTTTAATCTCCAGGTGTTAAAATTACTTCTCCATTTCTGTTTGTAATTCACTTTCATTTTCAGTTCATTTATTTTCAGTATATCATGATGAGTTTTAACCTGGCTGATTTATCAAAAGTTGACAGAGTGGTGTTGAAGTCTCCAACTACTAATGTATTGTTGTTGATGTCTTTCTTCTAGTTTATTAGTGGTGGTTGTATGTATTTGCTGGCCCCTCATTGTGGTAGTAAATGTGTTTAGGAGTGTGATTTCTTGGTGATGAACATATACCTAGATTATTAAAAATGACATTCTATCTCTTACAACTTTTTAAGCTTGAAGTCTATGCCATCTGATATTAGTACGGCCAACCCCATTCAGTTAAAGGGAGTTGTTTGCTTGAAGGATTTGTCTTCCAAACTTTGACTTTGAGTCTGTATTTGTTCTGACTATTCAGATGTTTCTTGCAGGCAGCAAAAAGTTGAAATCAACATTTTGTCATCGGGGGGGGGGGGGGGTTTGCATGTAAGTCACTTGCTTTGCATGTAGCCAACCTAGTTCAGTCCCTCGTGCCCACATATGGTCTCCAAGCACAGCAGAAATGGTCTTTTAGCACCAGTTGATATAGCCCCCAAATCTAGCTTCCTCCCTCCCTAAAAAGTACTGATGTTGTTTGGAAAAACTTAATCAAATATAGCAGTGTTGCTAAAGTCTGAATTCTTACCTTGTATCTTAAGAAAATATTGTACTTTAGCATGAATATCCTAGTATAAATTTATGTCACTGTAGGAAATTTTAAAATAGCTCACTTAGTGCTTTATTTTAAGAAGTCACTTGAAGAGAATGATGAATAAATGCATCATTAGAAAATCTATCATAAGCTTTTCATTGTCTAAAATAATTTAAAATTTTGTACTTGTCCAAGATTTTAAATTAGTATTCATTAAAAAGAACTCAAAATTTTCCTTTTCATTATTCTTCACTACTCTGGTAAGTGAGAACTGAATTTGCATTTATGATAAAGAAGGAAAAATATAAAGTAGCTGCATAAAAATGAAGTTTATTGTTGGTGGATTTTTCTTTTCTCTAATTGTTAGGTATTGATAATTAAGCTTAAAAGAAAAAGGATAACTTGACTTAGATGGTAAGACTGTTTTTATTTTTTGTGGTTTGAAATTTAGTCTTGCCTATAGTTTATATCAAAGAATATTTAATCATCCTGAATTAAATGCATCTAGTACTGTAACCTGCCTAAGAGGTTTAGAGGCTTATTCTAAAGGTACAGAAGATTTGATAGTCTGTTTCTCTCATGTCTTCTCCATAGATGGAATTTTATTAGTATTTTTAAAGTACTTTCGTCTTTTTTTTTCTTTTTCTCTTAGGCACTACAAGGGCCCCCAGGGATGGGGAAGTACCAGGGGTGGACTATAATTTCATTTCTGTTGAACAATTCAAAGCACTGGAAGAGAGTGGAGCATTATTAGAAAGTGGAACGTATGATGGTATGTCTCCCAGTATTGACAACTGCAACAGTCTTGGAAACTATCTTGAATGATTGGAAGTTATTTCAAATTTGATCAATAAAATACCATTTTTTAAAATGTTCTTTCTGTTAGTCATTGAATAAAAATGCCCTTTTATTGAGATATTTGTAGTTTTCTAAGTATAGTGGGTTTAGTTCACTAGTGAAATCATTCTCTCATACTATCAGATTTGTTGGGAATAGTACAAAAATCATTCACATTGTCAGTTTACACATTTTACCATAATTCACAGTCATCATATGAACTCACTAAGTATTTGATAATTGCTTTGTTTGTAGATTGTATAACCAAATACTTGCACTGTTAAAAAATTTATTTTTATCTTGCTGTCTAGGAGAAAAGAGAGTATAGATTAAGTGGGGAAAATAATGAAAACAGAATTGGATTTCCTTTTCTTTCTTCTTTTTTTTTTTCTTTTTGTTTTGGGCCACACCTAGTGGCATTCAGGGGTTACTTCTGGCTCTGCACTAAGAAATCACTCCTGGCAAGGTTGGGGGCCATATCAGATGCCAGGTATCGAATCTAGGTCGAACATGTGCAAGACAAATGTCCTATCCACTATGCTATTGCTCTGGCCCCACTAGAATTGGATTTCTTTTCCTTACCCCCTGATTCCAAAAACCAGATATTTAATTTTTTTCAAATATTTTCATTTTTATTTTTAAATAATCATCAACAATTTTGTTTTGGGGTTTACACCCAGAAATGCTCAGGGATTATTCTGGTATGGGAATTGAGTCCTAACTCCTAACAGTGCTTTGGTTGAGATTTTAACCTGGGTCAAGTTGGCATAGCCACATGCAAGTGTATTTCTTTTTTTTTTTTTTTTTTTTTGGTTTTTGGGCCACACCCGGCTGTGCTCAGGGGTTACTCCTAGCTGTCTGCTCAGAAATAGTTCCTGGCAGGCACAGGGGGACCATATGGGACACCGGGATTCGAACCATCCACCTTAGGTCCTGGATCTGCTGCTTGCAAGGCTAACACCGCTGTGCTCTCTCTCTGGGCCCGCAAGTGTATTTCTTTTTTTTCTTTTTTTGGTTTTTGGGCCACACCCATTTGACGCTCAGGGGTTACTCCTGGCTATGCGCTCAGAAATCGCCCCTGGCTTGGGGGGACCATATGGGACGCCGGGGGATCAAATCGTGGTCCGTCCTACGCTAGCACTTGCAAGTGTATTTCTTAAGTGTATATATATATATTGGTTTTTGGGTCAGACCTGACAGTGCTCAGGGGTTACTCCTGGCTCTATGCTCAGAAATTACTTCTGGCAGGCTCGGGGACCATATGGGATGCTGGGATTCAAACCACCGTCCTTCTGCATGCAAGGCAAATGCCCTATCTCCATGCTACTCTTCAGACCTCTCTTAATTGTATTATTAAAAAATCTCACTGGTCCCCCATTTCGATTTACTTTTTCCAATTTCAATTTTTAAGTGAGATATTAATTAGTTTTTCTCCTAGTTGAAACACTTCACTGGCAAGCTTGTCTACTCTGGTAACGCCCTGTACCTTTTCATTATTATTTATCATGATATTATAATTATTTACTTTAGATTTTAGCTTTGGGGCTACACCTTATATTTTCTTAGGAATTATTTTTAGCTTTGTGATCAAGAGTGATTCCTCTGGTGCTATCTCAGGCCCCATATGCCATACTGAGGTTTCAGTTGCATGCAAGGCATGTAACCTTGTATATAATGTTTCTCTAGCCCTGTTAGTTGTTTTTTTTTTTTCTCACCAGCTCTGTAGAAAGATGTTATGTCTTTCTTACTCAGAATATTTTCAGTGCCTGGAGATGGTATTTAATAAATAATCTTAAATTCAATATATCCAAAAGTGCATGTGTTCTATCCAGGTGGATTTTCATAGTTTCTTTCACTGCACCGTGAGCTCAAAGGAGCCCTAAGCTCATTCCCTCCATTTGTCGCATAGCTGCAGTGTTCACAATGCCTTTTCACCTTCATCTCCTTGCAGGCCCATTGGTCTCTCTTATTTCTGGGCTATTGAAGTGGATGTTGTTTGTTTCATTTTCTTCCTTCTGACCAGTCCATGTCACTTGTTGCTCTTGTGCTGGTCTTCCTGAATAGGAGCTCTGGGTATGCTTCTCCAATCCAAAAGTTTCAGTGATTTACTTTTGCATGCTTAATTTGACTACAAATTCCTTTCTAGGCATAGCTACTGTGACATATTGATTCATTTATTTTCCTTTAGTTCATTCAACAAGCCGTCTATTGTCTTAAGTGTCATCATTATTAGGACTTACAGATATTTAGTTAATGATAATTTATATTGCCTAATACATCCTTAGAGTGGTAAGAAAGGCAATCAGCAAACAATGATGTACTGAGATTTTAAAAGAAAGAAAAAAGAAAAGAATTTAAAGGAAACAATATGAATGTCTTAGATGAGATAGCTAATAAAGACTTCTCAGAGGAAATGCCATCTGTTTTTTAGTATAACTGTTGTAAAAATATTTTGTTGTCCCAGGAATCAAATCAAATCAAATCAAATCTCAGTGACTCACACATGGTAAACATGTGTTCTTCCATTGAGCTACATCCCTGGCCCTACATACTTGTTTTTCTGCCAGTAGCCTACCCTCGCTTACCATCTTATAGGTAACCATTCTGATGTGTTTCAAATGTATGTTTTTGTTTTTATCTGTTTTTGAAAAATGTGTATTAAGTGTTTATGTATATGTATATTATTTACCTCTGGATTGTATTCTCTTTCTCATTCCATTCTTAGCTACTTTTGTTCATTACATTTTTTTTTATTTATCCATGTTGCTATTGTAATGACATTTAATGATGCATTTCTTTTTAACAGCTGCATAGTTCTCCATGTTGGGAATGCAGTGCTCTTCTCCTAACCATTCTCCCAATGTTGGTCTTACCAATTGCCTCCAACAGTTGGGAAAAGTATAGCAACACTGTTCTGGTACATGTTGTATTATAGGCCTGTGTGAGGGGAGGATATGGAATGAATGTTGATCGATGGTGAGAATGAGTTGCTGGATTGGCCGTCGGTCTGTCTCTCTGGCTGGCTGCCTGCCTGCCTGCTATCTCCCTACCTCCCTCCCTCCCTCCCGCTTTGCAATTTGTTTCCCACCAGCAGTGTGTGAGGGATTGGTGCTTATAGTAGTTCTCAGACCTTACTTTTGACCCTGTACTCAGGGATCACTCCTGAAAGTATGCAGGAGACCATATTGCATGCTGGGAATTGACCTGGATTGATGCATTCAAGGCAAGTGCCCTACCTGCAATACTATCATTCCAAGCCTCAGATTTGTTTTTAAAAGGAATTCTCTTTGCCCTTAGATCATAAAAATATTTTACACTTTTTCTGCTTATTAGAATGTGATATGAACAGTGGCAGGTTACATATTATTAGTGATTACATACTCAATTCAAAGAAAATGGAGAGATAAGAATCATACACCACGGACTAAGCAATGTACAATGAGCAAAACACTTGCCTTGTATTCTGCTCACCTGGGTTTGATTCCTAGCATCTTATATGGTCTCTAGAACCTACCATGAGTGATAACTGAGTGCAAAGATAGGAGTAAGCCTTGACCACTACTGGGATATGGGCCCAAACAAAATAAACTATGTTCCTTTTCATATATAATCAGATTGATTTTTAAAAAGAAATCTGATGTCTTATAGTGTGGGAACTAGAGACTCCGTATAGCTATAAAAAATGTTATACAGTACTGTTTAAGACAAAATCAGCAATAATTCAAAGATATGCATTATTCTGATGCTACATCCCCTCTAGATGCCTCTACTACACAAAGCCTTGCTTATGTGCATATGTAGATTTGTACCAGAACGTTCGTTCACTGTCGAGCCATTCAAAACAAAGATTGGAAACAGCTCTCATTTGTGGAGGAATGAATAAAACATGTTTTAAATGTGCTCATCGAAATAGACTTTTACAATGTAAATCATCTAGAATCTATCTGGATTGACAGAAATAAGCTTTAGAAATAAAATTTAGGCTAGGACCAGAGTGGTAGTACAGAAGGTAGGGTACTTGCCTTGCATGCAGTCAATCTGGGTTTGATACTGGCATACCATATGGCTTCCCATGCACCACCAGGAATAATTATTGACTATAGAGCCAGGAGTAGATCCTGAACACTGTTGGGTGTGGCCCAAAAAGAAAAATAAATAAAATTTATAAAAAGTCTTAAGTTAGGGCTGGAGAGATAGCATGGAGGTAAGGCATTTGCCTTGCATGCAGAAGGTCAGTGGTTTGAATCCCGGCATCCACTATGGTCCCCCAAGCCTGCCAGGAGTGATTTTTGAGCATAGAGTTAGGAGTAACCTCTGAGCACTGCCGGCTGTGACCCAAAAAAAACAAAAAAAAAAAAAAAAGAAAAAAATTTTCAAAAAGTGTCTTTTTTTATAAAAGTTGAAAGTTTCAATAGGATATGCATTACTATAGTTTTAAAAAAATGATGTAAAAACACTTGATGTAGCTTTACATATATATTAGATATACGTATCCATATGTCCTAAATGTCCACAGTTTATAGGGAGAAATCACATGCTAACTTCAACAATCCAATAAAATAGTGGGAAGAGCAGTGACAGGAAGTTAGAACTTTAATTGTATATGTGTCCATATGCTGGCATAGATATACTGCTAGTTTGGTACCAGACTATCACAATAAGGATAATATTGCAATATGGTAATCCAATTTTTTTTTAAGTTTTTCAGTTACATCAAAGTTATGTTTAGGGGCCAGAGCTATATAGTACAGCAAGTAGGGCTGCTTTTGACTTGCATGCACCTGACCTGGGTTCAGTCTCAGGCATCTCATAGGATACCCTAAACCCACTAGAAGTAATTTTCTGAATGTAGAGCCAGGAATAATCCCTGAATACCACCAGTGTGACCCCAAAACAAAACAAAAAGTTATGTTTAGACTGTGCTATCGTCTGTTAACTTTGCAATAACATTTTGTCATTAAAAAATCCCACAGGGCCAGAGAATGTTCTTTCCAAACACCACATATAGTTCCCCCACAAAGCACTTCCAGGACTGACCCCTGAATACAGAGACAGTAAGCCTTGAACACCATTGGATATGGCCCCACTCTTCCCCCAAATAAATAAACATTTTTTAATGTAGATGACTTTGAAATGCTTAGTCATCATCTGGACCTTCATCAGATTTTAC